>NC_088791.1:122440227-122776656 GCF_011386835.1 Chrysemys picta bellii | reverse complement strand
GGGACTTGGTGGCGGGGGAGGGCGGTTAGAGATGGACTGCAGCGGGGCTCTGTCCTCCTGCCTCCGTTCCTGCAGAACATCCACAAGGCGCCGGAGCGTGTCCGTTTGCTCCCTCAGTAGTCCAAGCAGCGTTTGAGTCGCCTGCTGGTCTTCCTGCCGCCACCTCTCCTCCCGATCCATGTTGGCTTGGTGCATTCGGGTCAAGTTCTCCCGCCACTGGGTCTGCTGTGCTGCCTGGGCTTGGGAAGAGGCCATAAGCTCAGAGAACATGTCCTCCCGTGTCCTCTTCTTCCTACGCCTAATCCGTGCTAGCCTCTGGGAGTGTGATTCCAGGCTAGGTTGTGAGACAGTCGCAGACGGGGCTGTGGAAATGGGAAAAAGGGAGTGAATTCCTCTGAAAGATAAATGTAGTTGTGAACAAAGAACATAGTCTTTCTCTGTGAACAAGACCATGCACAGCACCTTTCACATGCGCACTCAGCACAAGGTCGAATTCTCGGCCTTCGCATTCAGTGCCTGGGGTCTTGAACAGCACATTTGAGAAGCGAGGCAGCACAACGGAATTTCTGTTGCAGGCAGACATGGTAAGCCGTACACTTGTGGCAGTTTAAAACTTTTATATTACCACTGGCCTCATTTCACATTTAAATCAATGTCAGTCCCTGCTGCCAGCAATCCGGCAAGCGGGAACTCTGCCCCTGTCCCACCCCCTCGCGGCTGTCCCCGGGAATGATCCCTTTCGGCTGCCCCTCTCCCGCCTCCACCGCGTGGCTGCAAACCAGCGGTGACAGTTCTGTAAAGGAACGGGAAAGCAGTCCCAACACTAACATTCCCCTACCTAATTAAAAGCAGGTCACCATGGCCGACATCACCCTGATGAGGATCTCCGAGAGCGACAAAGAGAGAATGCTCCGGGAAAGCCTCCAAAGACCAGGGCCGTATGCCGCCCTGCTGTGCAGAGCAATGATCCCCGAGTACCTGATAATCTCGTGGCGCGGCAACGTGTCGTACTTCGGAGGACCCAATAAGGCCGCTCTCCCCAAGAACCTCATGCAACGGCTTTCAAGTTACCTCCAGGAGAGCTTCATCGAGATGTCCCAGGAGGATTACTGCTCTATCCCCGCACATATAGACCGCATTTTACTGTAGCTGCAGTAGCAGGGAATACACAGTAGAGCGGCTTGTGCAGGACAATCACTGAAAACCGGACATTGCTAGATTTCTTTTCAAAACTTGCACTGCCCCTTACTAAACCGTTAAGCGCCTAGGGCACACTAATCATGAACAACCCATTCTTTTAATTGTTAATATTCCTGTTTTGTTAAAAATAAATGTTTAGATGTTTACAACACTTACTGGCTGATCCTTCACCAGATTCTGTGTCCGGGGTAATGGCTGGGGACGCTTCGTAGGGGATCTCTGTAAGGGTGATGAAGAGATCCTGGCTGTCGGGGAAATCAGCGTTGTGAGAGCTGCCAACTGCCTCGCCCTCCTCATCTCCTTCCTCATCTTCCCCGTCCCCTAACATGTCTGAGGAACCGGCCGTGGACAGTATCCCATCCTCAGAGTCCACGGTCACTGGTGGGGTAGTGGTGGCGGCAGCACCGAGGATGGAATGCAGTGCCTCGTAGAAACGGGATGTCTGGGGATGGGATCCGGAGCGTCCGTTTGCCTCTTTGGTCTTCTGGTAGCCTTGTCTCAGCTCCTTGATTTTCACGCGGCACTGCGTTGCATCCCGGCTGTATCCTCTCTCTGCCATGTCTTTAGAGATCTTCTCGTAGATCTTTGCATTCCTTCTTTTGGATCGCAGCTCGGAAAGCACGGACTCATCGCCCCACACAGCGATGAGATCCAAGACTTCACGATCAGTCCATGCTGGGGCTCTCTTTCTATTCCCAGACTGCACGGCCATCACTGCTGGAGAGCTCTGCATCGTTGCCAGTGCTGCTGTGCTCGCCACGATGTCCAGACAGGAAATGAGATTCAAACTGGCCAGACAGGAAAAGGAATTCAAATTCAAATTTTCCCGGGGCTTTTCCTGTGTGGCTGGTCAGAGCATCCGAGCTCGCACTGCTGTCCAGAGCGTCAACAGAGTGGTGCACTGTGGGATAGCTCCCGGAGCTATTAGCGTCGATTTCCATCCACACCTAGCCTAATTCGACATGGCCATGTCGAATTTAGCGCTACTCCCCTCGTCGGGGAGGAGTACAGAAGTCGAATTAAAGAGACCTCTATGTCGAACTAAATAGCATCGCAGTGTGGACGGGTGCAGGGTTAATTCGATTTAACGGCGCTAACTTCGACATAAACGCCTAGTGTAGACCAGGCCTTAATCTCTCTGTGCCTCTTTCCCATATATAAAATGGGGAAAAAGTCCCTTTCTCCTGCCCCTTTTCTGCTTTGTCTATTTTGATTGTAAACCCTATGGAGCAATGGATACCTCTTATTATGGATTTGTACAGCACCTAGCATAAAGGGGATCTATTCTTAACGGAGGCCTCTAAGCTCTACTGTAATTTACTAGTACTAGAGAATACACTGTGCTGTGTGATGTTGGCTGTGCTAGTCTGCTGAAAGAGTGGTCCTGTGGTTAGGACACTGACTTTGGACTGTAGAGCCAGAATTTAATTTTCTGCCCCACCACAGACTTCCTGCGTGACCTCAGACTATTCATTTAGTCTGTCTCTCCCTCAGTTTCCCATCTGTGAAATGGGGCTAATGCCAGATAGAAATTCTCTGTCTCACAGGGATCTTGTGAGGCTAAATACACCAAAGGTTCTGAGATGCTCATATCATATTGTTAGAGGGGCTGTGTAAGATAGGTCATTACTGATGTCAGTAAAAAATGTTTATTGTGTATGTAACTGCGGTATTGTCGTGTATAGTCTGTGTATATTTTCCATTTTGCCTAGAGCAGCAAAATGCCCTGTAACCAACCCTGCTACCATGGAGTAATGAGTAGATACCATTTGTGACTTTTATATGTAACGTTCTATCTCCACTAGGTGTTAAGAAACCTTAGGTTGGAGAGCAACTTTTGTTCCTTTGATACCGTCTTGTTAACCAACCTTGAGGAAAGCACACATGGAACTGAACACAGTGTTAAAATTCCTAATATTCCTTGCATCTGAGAGGCCATAATTTTTTATTTTAGCACTGCCAAGAGGATAGGAGGAGCAGATCGCTGAAGTCAAAAAGTAGGGCACATATTCTCAGGGTTTCAGAAGTCACACATGTTCAGTCAACATATACATAAAGCCATACCAGAGCAAAGAAGAATAAAGGGGGAAAAAGCATGGAAGCTTGCACATTTCTTGCAGGCTTATGGCCTACAGCCCTGCATTGGGTGTTCAGAGAACCTGCGCTGAGTGGGAGGGTGTAGGTGTCATTGAAAGATTTATGGTTGACTCAGCTATTTCCCCCACATTTATGGTTTCATTACTGTCAGAATGTTTTCAATCTAATCTATGCCCAGACATTGTGGTATCTAGGCATTGCTGGAAAAACAAAACAAAAGATCCCCACCCAGACAAATAAGGGAAGCATCTTTCAACATCACTTTTATAGGTATTTTTTTCAATTTTCTGCAGATTGCCTTTTCAAGGTGTGTCCTATGAACCGATATTCTGCACAGAAGCAGTACTGGAAAGCTAAACAAGCCAAACAAGGAAACCATACAGAAGCAGCCTTGCTTAAGAAACTACAAGTAAGAGACAGGTTATCTGAATCTGTAGGCGGTGGTAGAATTACAATAGAATGAAACAACAACAAATACCTGGAGAATTGCCATTGGATGAGTATTATGCTACTATAGCAACCCTCCTTATGTACCCCTTCATCCACCCTCCTACTCCTTGACCGGCAGTGTTGCCCTTTACATCCTGTCTGTCCTGCCTTAGATTGTCAGTCCTTTGGGACAGGGATTGTATCTTTACTTATTGTGTGAAGCACTGGGGACTCCCATGACATAATATTCATTTATCAAATAACTGACTTAATAGGAGCAGCCCTTTCTTTTAATTTACTGTGTCATTTTAGGTCTGAATTCTAGGAGTCAGGCAAAGGGACACTTAGAGAACCTTTTTCCACACCTTCAGCCTGAAATATCTCCAGTAAGGCTGTTTTTATTGCCTTCAGTCTAGGTGGTGGCACTTTCTCACCTAATTGTCATTGGACACCATATACTTCCTCCTGTGCATCAAACACTGGATATGAGGAAAGGGTTCCTCTATTACTGAAAAAGGGTCTGCACAAACAACAGAATCAGAGGGATGATGATGGCTGGGTGAAACGTGATTACCTGTAGACATAATTTCACACAATGAAGGGACAGCACTCAATGCTACTTTCTAAAAGCAATGAAGAAAACCTCCAATGGAAGGTGGTGTAGATAGAGCAGGGGACTAGGAGTCAGCACTCCTTGGTTCTATACCCACCTCTGCCACTGACTCTGTTTGACCTTGAGTAAATCACTTTAAACTCTGAACCTGGAACATGTATTTTTTGAGCTGAATGCTTCACTTGAGCAGAGTCCCATTAAAGTCGGGAGGGGGAGGGTGGGTCTGTGTGGGTACAGCAGCATGCCACACGTTGTAGAATCAGGGCCTCAAGCATCTATAAAATCACTCACTAAAACTTAGCACAGTATTGCAAAGATTTAATTCTTTAAAGTTTTTTAAAATATTTTTGAGAATCTTGGGTAAAACATACTATATAAGTGGCATTATTACTGTGCAATTCTTTTTCCTGTAAGTTTTTTCTGATATAACCAGAAGTGTTTTGGTTTATACTGTCCATATATTTTATGCTTTTTTTTGTTTTTGTTTTTTGTTTTTGTTTAACATTTCAAATCTTAAAGGAGAAGATGGGAAGGTGGAACTGCTTTTTTTTTTTTTTTTTTTTTTTCCCCCTCCAAAATTCAGGCTGACATAAAGCACCAGGAAATATATTTCTTGTTATTGAACTTCTAAAATAGCATGCAGCTAGGACATGATCCGTAAACTATGAATCATTTTATTTTGGGGAATATAAGCCCTGAATGATTGTATGGCATCTGTGTGTTTATAGTGCACAAAATTATGATGCAGCAAGAGACTGGTGCTAAATTGTTTACATCAATAGTGCAGTAACAGCTGTAAATTGAAGAAGGCATTTTTAATGTGATGCCATTTCCTTTACTTCCTCACCATCCCAATAGCTGAATCCTAATATTGATTTCCTATTGAAATAAATGATTCTTTTACAGCATGCAGCAGAAATGGAGCAGAAGCAGAATGAATGCGAGAACAGAAAGTTGTTGGGCGAAATCGTAAAATATAGCAATGTCATACAGGTAAGCTACTGAGATGCATCTGCAGTCTCTCAGAGCTGAAAGGGAAACAGATGTTTCATGTCAGGGGTTCTTGGGAACATGAAACTAATGTTGCAATTCTGGTTGTCACAGAGCAGATAAACAAAACTTGGTAAAAGGTGTTATACTGTGTTTTTCTTTTTTTAAAGAATACCAGAAGTAGTGTATATTCATTTTCTAATGGTGTGCCACGATCGTATTTATCAATATGTAGTTATTGTTACTTTAGTCTGGAACATGGATGTAAATATACATTTCCATGATATACGTTGATATCATCATTGGAAAAAGTGCTATGCAACTTCATTTAAATCACAGGAGTCATTCTTCCTTCTTGACATAAATGTGAAAGATGTTATATTCTCAAGCTTAGTAAAACCTTTTCTTAACATACGGGGGCCTATAGTTGAATGATCTCATTAAAGGGGTAGTGACATTAAGAACAGTCCCAGGGAAGAGGGCAAAGGGCACCCGGATCTCTAGCGGTGAGTTTCAACTTGCCTGATCATTGTATCCCAACTCACTGTTGTTATACTCTGTATCTAAGAGATGTTGTGTAATATGTCATTGGAAAACTCATAACTCACCTGCTAATATCATTGTGTAATGTTAGGTGCAAACAACTGATGCAAAGTTACAGACATAAACTGAAATCATAATTCATAAAATGTGTTTGCCAGTCAAACAGGAGTTACTCCACCCTAAGCAAAGGAATGTTGTTTCACCTCTAGGCAGTTACTTCTAAAGTACTTTTGAAAGATCATGGAAATATATTTACAAATCAGATCAACACAGTTATCAAGCTAACAAGGGAGGGCGGGGGGAAGAAACAGCATGGCTACACCCCAGCAGGGAGGAGAAACTTTATCTGAGCTATAATGATGGTGGAGGGGGGTTCTAAACCTCAAATAGTAAGCAATTGAATCAACGGATTGAATACAATATTAGTGTATCATATAAGGAGGGCCCTACCAAATTCATGGCCATGAAAAACACATCACGGACCATGAAATCTGATCTCCTTCTGTGAAATCTGGTTTTTTGTGTGCTTTTACCCTAGACAATACAGATTTCACTGGGAAGAAAGTTTCTCAGATTGGAGGTCCTGACCCAAAAGGGAATTGCAGGGGGTCACAAGGTAATTTTAGGGGGGTAGCAGTATTGCCACCTTACTTATGTGCTGTCTTCAGAGCTGGGCGGCCAGAGAGCGGCGGCTGCTGACTGAGGGCCTAGCTCTGCAGGCAGCAGCGCAGAAGTAAAGGTGGCAATACCATACCATGCCATCCTTCTGTGCTGCTGCTGGCGGTGACTCTGCCTTCAGAACTGGGATCCTGGCCAGCAGCCACCGCTCTCTGGTTGCCCAGCTCTGAAGGCATTGCTGCCGCCAGGACCAGCACAGAAGTAAGGGTAGCAGGACTGCAACCCCCCTTACAATAACCTTGCGCCCCATGCCCCCAACCTCCTTTTTGGGTTAGAACCCCTATAATTACAACACTGTGAAATTTCAGATTTAAATAGCTGACATCATAACATTTATGATTTTTAAAATCCTATGACCGTGAAATTGACCAAAGTGGACCCTGAATTTGATAGGGCCCTACATATAAGGCCTTTTATGAATGCTTGTAACACACTGGTGATTAATATGATTGTAAAATGTAGTTATTAATACTGTAAGAGGAATTATGGATATTTATTGATCTTATGTTTTAAAGTGTGTGGCTGAGCAAAGCAAGGAATAGTTCCTGCCCAGACGGAAGTGGGGATGGGGGAGGAGGTCTAGGGAAAGCTATTTACCTGTCTTCTATGTAAATTAAGCATGGTAGGATCAAAACAATGGAAGCCCCATTTATATACCAGGGGAAGCCAGCAGGAATGGAAGTGTGTTGGGGTCTCTTTGCTGGCTGTAACCAAAGCTGGTGGAAATTGCTGGGGGGGCTGCTGGGATCAAAGGTGCTGAAGCAGGGCTGTCTAGCACACAGACATTCAGGGTGTGACCTGCATGCTGGTAGGCTGTTGGTGAGAGGCTGAGGTTGGCAGCTACAGCAGCAAAGCATTGTGAGGCACCTAAGGTTACAGGGGGAGGGTGATGGTCCCACCCCTCACTGGTCTGGATTGGCACCTTGCACTGGCCAGACTGTGAGCAAGGTGTATATGCTATATGCCACATAAGTGATCACTACACTGTTTTCTTTAGGATCATATACAAGAAATATTTCCTTGGTTTATTCTAATGTACCTCAATCTTTTTTTCTAGTTCGATTTTTGTTATGAAAAATTGCCAATAGCTTTTTAAATAAACCCCTGACAGAAAGGCAGAAGGAACCCTAATTATTTGTTTTATTGACAGTTACTGCACATAAAAAGCAACAAATATCTCACCGTCAATAAGAGGTTACCAGCTCTCTTGGAGAAGAATGCTATGCGGGTGTCTCTGGATGCTGCAGGGAACGAGGGGTCCTGGTTTTACATCCAGCCGTTTTGGAAGCTGAGGAGCGAAGGTGACAATGTAGGTGAAAATACTGAATCTCAACTAAGTTGTTTAGGGAGAAAGTAAAGGGATGCAAGAAGAAGAAGAATTTTGTAGTTAATGGTATAAGTCAGGACTCAAAAAGCACACAGAATTATTTCTAAACAATGTCTTTGCTGAATATACAGTACATAAATATATAATGTCACCTCAAATGCCAGAGGGAAGATAACGTCCTGGGTTTGGTTCTACACTGGTGATGCACAGTGGGTAAGAGTGTCAGCTGGTGTAAATTGGTGTAACAATGACATCAGTGGTGCTACACTGATTTACACCAACTGAGTACATCCTGTTGCACATTGGGGGGGGGGGGGGAGGGGGTGGATGATCTAGGAAAAGAGCCGGTAGATTCTGAAATGAACTCACAAAAAGCAAGAACATTCAGCATATAGGGCAAAATTCTGTTCTCAAGTCCATAGAGCAGATCTCTAGCAAATATGCTGCACTTTTTCCATGCATTGAACTCCTTATACCCTCTCAGGAAAACTTTGCCTAACTCTGAGAGGGAATTGGATTTGATAATCAGGTGGGTCCTTTCCATCTCTATCGAGTATGATCCTACTATTGAGTCCAGGCGAGTCTTGCATGTTAGTTAAAGATAGAATGTAAGTAGAGATCATGACTGCAGATCTAAGAGAATTGTGTCCTAAGCTTGAAACTCACTCCTTAAATCATGATCCACATCCACTATGCCAGTTCACATCCACCTCTGAGAGGGCCAAGTTCCGGGTTTGGCAGCTTCACATTGCAGACCTGACTGGGGATTCCTGGGCCGGCTCTTCAGTTGTGGAGTGCTAAGCAAATCTCTCATCAGCAGTAGCCACGTACAGTAGTACTTTCTTAGACCACAATAGTTTCTTATGAAAATATTGATAAAGTATGCTAGAGGGAGTCGTTACAATGTATTTGATTTGTCTAATAGGTCACACTGTAACCCAGAGGTAGGCAACCTATGGCACGCGTGCCGAAGGCGGCACGCGAGCTGATTTTCAGTGGCACTCGCACTGCTCGGGTCCTGGCCACCAGTCCGGGGGGGCTCTGCATTTTAATTTAATTTTAAATGAAGCTTCTTAAACATTTTAAAAACCTTATTTGCTTTACATACAACAATAGTTTAGTTATATATTATAGACTTATAGAAAGAGACCTTCTAAAAATGTTAAAATGTATTACTGGCACGCAAAACCTTAAATTAGAATGAATAAATGAAGACTCAGCACATCACTTCTGAAAGGTTGCCTACCCTTGCTGTAATCTTTGATTCAGATTTTCCCATTAATATGTTTGGATGCAAAATTCAAAAATAATATAAACCCAAGGCTGGATCCTTGATTTGGTTATAGGTAATACATTTAAATTCAGTTTAAGAACTGTGAGTGACACAATGAGGATGAAATTCATATTTTATTATATGATAAAACTAAAGCAAGCATGTTTTAAAGAAGTACAGTCTAACAACTGAACTCTGCATTTATGCTCACATTTCTAAGATGAAAAGACACTAATGGGTGATCAGTCCCTTGATGAAGGAATGGGTGTTGGGTCCTTCCTTTAAGCTCTGTATGATGTATGGAACGCTCCATAAATTGGAAGCTACCCTATTTATAGTAAATTATAATATATTAAATCCACCTTTTTACCATGTGTGTTCTTCAGCTGCCGTATTTAATTATCAGAACCTCAGAACCAAAATATCATCATCTTCTTTTTTGGCTATTAATATCAAACAACATTCTAATTATCATTTGTGTCAATCAATATTCCAAAAGATCCAAAAATTCCCCTACAACACTTGCTAAAACCGGTTAAAACAAAAACATATTTACTACATGACCCAAGGTTATGCCTTGAGTCACTACTATTAATACCTTTTTATTCACTCATACTAACAAACTTAACTTTAGGCCTAAAGTTTAGGCTTCATATTAGCTAAAGGCCTATGCCCTACTTGCATTTCAACACATTTTCAGTTAGCATAAGTAAATATTACCCTCGTGGTTTAGAATAGTGGCTGCTTAGAATTGTGAGATTTTTCTTTTTAATAATAATAATAATAATAAAAAAAGATTTTTAATTTGATCTTACACTGACTTCTTTGGAGCACTTCCATAGATATTTGGCACCATGATTGAACCATATTACTTATTGCATTCTAGCAGTCTAGTTTGGATTCATTTATTAATATCCAGTTAGGTAGATGTTCTAGAAACTGATAGTAGTTTTGTCCCAATTCTGCAGTCCTCCATCAAATAAAGCTCCATTTGACTTCTATAGGAGATTTGACTGGTAAGGACAGAACCTGCTCCGATTGAAGTGAATGGCAAAGTTCGCACTGACTACAATTAGTGCAGGATTAACTCCTTATTGACTGCTGATTTTGACTCTCTGCCAATTAAACTTGTTTTGTGTGTGGTATTGTGATAAGCCAAGGGAGATGGATATGCACAGCCACTCACAGTTGGTGCTCAGAAGTCTGCAGAATAGTGGCCTAATCCATCTGTCTGATCTAATTATAGTAGTATCTCAGTAGGTGAAGTCAGGGCCGGCTCCAGGGTTTTGGCCGCCCCAAGCAGCCCCCCCCCCCCCAAAAGCCGCGATAGTGATCTGCGGCAGCAATTTGGTGGAAGGTCCTTCGCTCCGAGCGGGAGTGAGGGACCATCCGCCGAATTGCCGCTGAATAGCTGGACGTGCCACCCCTCTCCGGAGCGGCCGCCCCAAGAACCTGTTCGCCAGGCTGGTGCCTGGAGCGGGCCCTGGGTGAAGTTACTCCAAACTCCTATTGGACTTCAGGGTTGCTCTAAATTACCACAGCAGCAGTGGCCCCCTAGGGGCCATTTTGCTGGCCCAAGATTGCCAGAGTACAATGTGTTCTGGGCATGGCTTCTGCCACTCCCAGCACATCCTCTGCACCAGGGGGCTGGGCAGAGGAGGGTTGCATAGAACTGGTGATTGCTTTTTGCAAGAGGAGGCTTCAGATGCCCTGTTAAATCAGCTTTCCATAGCCTTTGCATCCTGAGATCTGGCCCAGAGATTATAGGGACATAGTTAGGCTCTCATTAAAGTCAAAGGATAGATTCTTATTGACTTAATGGTGAATTGCATCAAACCCTAGAAGATACCTATTTGGGTTGGAAAGTGAAAGAGTTTAGACCAGGGACTCGTTAATTAATTACTGCCACAAAGTGAGAGTGGGAAATAAAACTAAACCAGTTCAGGTGTTTGTAGGAGTTAGTTCCTTTCCAAATCTTTGCCTGGGTCAGCACAGCTGTGTGCCACTCCTTACTTCTGGCCCTCCCACCCCCATATAAAATCAGCTGTTAGTTCTCATGAATAATACCTTTTTTAAAATGGGATGCTTGATTGTGTTAGCTCAGTAATTTTGTTGTTGTTATAATCCAGCTGTACTTTCAATGGATTTTGAAGTCCTGATTCAATTCTGCAGGATACAAGCCTGATGGTTTATTTTGGTTAATGAATTGTCTGATCTTAACTTCTTACATGGTGTAAGTAAAGTCTGTATAAAGCATGGCATGCAGGAATGTATTGCATAAGTAATGCACTTTAAAGGCACTTTTTTCATCCTTGTTTTGGATTCCTTTAGTAAACTTTTTTGTTTTGGATCTGCTAGGATTTTGACATGTATTCTGAGCATGATGACACCTTGTTTTGTTACCGGTATTTATTTAACTATTGTTAAACAACTGGAAACTTGTTTTCACCCCCCCTCACCCCGCACCACCAATGGGCCAAATTCATTAGCTTTGATTTCAGTGGAGTGACATGAAGGATGAATTTGGCCCAATGTGGTGTCAATTGCATTAAGTTAGCAAATGCAGAAATCAACTTTGTGTGTTTGCATTCCAAAAAAGCATGGCTCTCGCAGCATTTCTCAGGACACGGATCACAGTTTTTAGTAGTCACTTCCTAGTTTTTGCCTATATGCGTGCTTAGACTTGCTGTGAACACCAAAACCAAATCCCAGAATCAACACCAAAGTTTGAGCAGGGCTAATAGTATTATTTTACTTGGATTTAAAGTATTTCCTCTGTTAGATTTGAGTAGAATTCTTGTCACATAAATCTGTTGTTTTTTAGGTTGGAGACTGTTTTCCCCAGATCTGGCTGTTTTGTGCAGCTCAGGCAGTGCACAAGAGGTGGAATCTGGCTGTAGCTGACTGGCTGGCAATTCCTCCAGTAGGGAGGGATCCGTCAGTTGGCATAGCTGGCATCTGTGATGACCACCACCCATTGTGTAGGTGCCTTTCAGGACAGGGGGGCAGACCATAATTTGCTTTCAGTTGGTATATGATCCTTTAGGGCCCATAGCCAGCTGGGGTAAGTTAGAGTACTCCTTAGGCTGCTCTAAGTCAGATCACACCTGGGGTTGGGCCACAGCCACTCACTTAAGCTGATCTGATGTTGCCCCCCTACCCCAAAACAAAACAAAACACCCTGGCCCCAAGCCTCTAAGGCTGCTGTGAAATCAAAGACCTAATGATGGAGAATTTTTATTGATAGCAAGGGCTGGAGAGGGATCTTCCTCACAATTTCTGGACTATTTTCCCAAGTTTTACCTACCATCTGACTGGCAGTGCATGGGAACGAAGAGCAGTTAATGCAGTTTTTATCTGGATTGGTTTGTTTTTACAGACCTGGAATTGATAGGTTCATAGGGCCACTTTTCCACCCACCAATGCCTACTGAATCAAGCAGCAAGCTCACTGAGCGTGCTGAAACTTGTTGGGATGACACTTTGAACTTGAGCCGCTCGCTGGAGGATGTACTTGCTTATCTGGTTGAAAAAAATTCCATGGTCTCTGAATTGTCCTCAGAATAAGTTGGCCAAGCAAAGGTCCAAGAGCATCATCTGAGCTGAGCCCTAAAAAATGTAGCATTGCTCCATTTTATTGGATAATTACATGTGACTAACTTGACATTTATTTCTGGCCTCCAGATAGTTGTGGGAGACAAAGTTGTACTGATGCCAGTCAACGCGGGGCAGCCTCTGCATGCCAGCAATATAGAGCTTCTAGATAATCCAGGCTGCAAAGAGGTGAGTTCAGCAAAAGCGGGATAGTTGGCAATTCAGAATGTGAACGCTTCCTCCTTTTTTGGTATGCTCAGCTCCCGCATGGGCTAAAAGCCAGCAGCATACACCAACTCTAACACTGCTGATACTACCCCTGAGAGAATGGCCCAGCTACTTGACAACCTAAAAGCAAAACATGCCTGATTCTGCAAGGAACTGACAGCTTCCTGGGAGCGGTTGGGTACCTGACACTCTTACTGATGTCAATGCGTGAGGCAGGTGTTTAGCACCTCTCAGGATCAGGCCTTTAGGCTCTCCTGTTAGTAAGCACTATAACCAGTCATAAACATTTGGGCCACTCTATATCCATCATCATTGCCACCCATCATTATTTATTAGTGTTACTGTATTAGATGGGAACCCTTGTCATGGACCAGGACCCCGTTGCCCAGAACAAAAAAGATCTTACTGTACCATTTTATGTATTAAAAAGACTAAATCCGTGTTAAAAGAACAAACAAACCCTCAACCTATAGGTGTGTATATATTTTTAACAGGTAAATGCTGTTAATTGCAACACAAGCTGGAAAATAACTTTATTCATGAAATACAGTTGCTACAGAGAAGACGTTCTTAAAGGAGTAAGTATGAGTCACATTTTTGTAATTTTGTTTGTATTTAATTTTAAAATTTGGAACAATTATGCCATATTCAGGTTAATTGCACCTAGGAGAAATATTACAAAGAACTAGAACCGGAAAACCACCTTACAGGAACAACCATAGCTATCTTGCATTATCTAGGATCCTCCACCAGTGTCCCACACCAGTCCTATATAAAAATGCAAAGGAAGAATACTGGCTTACTGTTGAATAATCTGAAATTTTTATGTGTATTGTAGTATATCCCAAAGGCCCCCATCAAAATTGAGGACCCCCAGGGCAAGATATGGTACAAACACATGACGAAACCTCTGCCTTGAACAGCTTCCCCCTCTTAGTTTCAGCCAAGATGCAGAAAGCGATTGTAACAGGTAGTAGGAGGGAGTGGGGCATGAATGGTGGGAGTACCGGTTATAAGATGCTGCTGCTATAAAAGTGAATGTTGTGCACAACTTGTGGGCTCTGAATCGCTTAATTTTATTTTAAATAAATTAATATCACCAGTCCCCACGTGCTCCCAAACTAGCCATTATCAACTGGCAATTTCATAGTGGCAGTGGGTTTTGAGGAGGAATGTGAAGGAGGAAAGAATAGGTGCTTACAGAACTGTTTGGGGAGGGTGTTTCATGCTTACGGGAGAGGTGGAGGACAGCAGGAAGATGCCTGTGGAAGAAGCAGATGCTGGAGACTGGCATCGTTAGCATAGCAGAGGGGGCAGGACACAGGAGCAGTATAACACACTTGAACAAATAAGTAGGGTGGGGTCGACTTATGAAGTGAGGGCAAGAAGATAGTCTGATGCAGTGGAAAAGGGGAAACCGCTGGAGGGATTCAGAGTGAAAGAAGGGTTACGACAGGCAAGGATGTTGACCTCGAAAGGTGGAGGGCAATGCAGGTGCCAGGGAGTGCTGAGAGGAGGATGTCGTAGTAGTTACAATGGGAGTGGTGAGGCTGGAATAAGAATTTGAGCTGGGTGGGCGTAGAGAGAAGGCGGAAGCTTTAAAAATTGTGGCGGAGGAGGAAGTAGTGTGACTTCAATGCAGCTTGGATGTGTGGGGCAAAGGAGAGGGAGGGGCCAAAGTTAACATGGAGTAGCAGGGCGGACAGAGAAAGCACAGGGAGTGTGTCAAGTTTGGCGGGGAGGGACCAAGGTCCTGATCCTCCCCCACCCTGGAACCTTATGCAGTAATTTACACTTGTTCCGAGGCCACTTGACATGATGCCCGATCAGAATTTCTAGAAGTTTACATGCATCTGGCAGAGGTGTAAACGACCACACAAAGTATAAGACTGTGGAGGATTGGATCCAAAGTTCAGCTTTAGTCAGCTTTAGTTCCAATTGACGGTAAGACATCCATGAGGAAACGTCGGGGAGAGACATGCTGAGATGAGAAGGACAGGTCAGGAATGGAGCATAAAGATGGTAATTGAAGAAAGGTGAGCCAATGAGATCCCCTAAAGAAAAAGTGGGGAGAGAGGACAAGAGGGCCAAGCCCCCTCTCCACTACCAGAAATGATGGGGGAGAAGGAGAAGGCCCCATTGAAACAGACATTGCTGGAACAACCAGATAGGCGAAAGGAGAACTGGGAGAGCACAGAGTTGCAAAAGCAAATGATGATAGGTGGTTAAGAAGGATATGATCAATAGGGTCAAAAGCATCGAAGATTTCAAGGCAAATGAGGATTGGGTTGAGGCCTTGCGATTTGGCAAGCTCTGCAGTGAATGTGACTCTCCATCATCACAGCACCAATGCTCAATTCAGCATAATTAGCAATCTGTGTTAGAAAAGGCCTAGGACAGGAATAACTGGGTATTGCTGTCTGTGTTGAGGTGCATTGGCAGAACTGTGTGAAGGGGAAGCTTGTACAACCCCTGGTTACAATATGCCTTATTCACACTTCTCGAGTGTGCTGTCAGCTATTCATTTTCACCAAGCACTATTTTTGATTAAGCATAGTTAGAAAACCAATTAAAAAAATTCCTTAAACTTAAAAATTACCCCAAAGTTGACTAGTCATCTTTTCATTGTCCTGCTTTGAAATAGATTTTATTTTCATTAATGTTTCACAGGGTTTCGATAAGAATAGACTTTCAAGTCAGTAGCCTGTCTACAGCCTACAAAACCAAGATGTCTTCTCCCCTTTCCATGAGGCCCCAGCAACAGGGAAAAAAAAAAGTCAAAGGTCCCACTTACTCAAGTGAAAAGTAATGTGGACTCTGTTGATGCCAGTGGATTCATATGGCTCAGATTCTGGCCCAACATTTCCAATCACCTTGTCTTCCATTTGGTAATACTTCCCTTTCCTGTTCCTTTAGGGGGATGTTGTTAGACTCTTTCATGCAGAACAAGAGAAGTTTCTGACCTGTGATGAATATGAGAAGAAACAACATATTTTCCTTCGTACAACATTGCGTCAGTCAGCCACTTCTGCAACAAGTTCTAAAGCACTGTGGGAAATAGAGGTATTTTTGCCTGTTATAAATATTTTAGGATGCAAAGGACAGTACTCAGTAAAAATGCATCATTCCTGGCCATTTGGTATCACCATATACCTCCCAGTAATTATTCTTGTTTTTATGAAGCAGTGTGTGTAGGATGAACACTTAAGAGATGCTTTATTGCTACAGTCATGTGGGAGAGAAGATTTTTTTTCTTGCTGTATATGTAGCTGCACAGAAGCAAAGTAATGGAGGGTCAAATTCAGACCTGGCATAAATGGTGCAACTTTATCAAAGTCAATGCAGTGACACTGCTTCTCCTGAATCTGACCCAAGATAGGTATATATGGAATCTCACGGGATGCACATATTTGCCATTAATGACACATGGCAATAGAGTACGGCCCCGATTCAGCAAATTGATTGAGTCCATTCCTCTTCAGCAGAGCCTGTGCTTACAGTAAGGCTTTGCTGAATAGGAAGGCTTTGCTGAATTAGGGCCTAGATTAGCAGGAGTTTTTGTTTTTGATAGAAGAATAGGGGCAATTGATATGTCTTAGAACCTTACTTCCACAGTGTGCAAGGATCCCAAACTGCTAGACAAACGTTACACTGTGAAAACAAAAGGCTTCTTACTTGGTCAAACCCGCATTTTTGCCTGGGTAGGAACTGCAGGAGTGGGCCCTGCATATCTAGGGATCACTTAACTCATTACTGAGAAAAAAGGCAATGCCAAACTGGAAAGTAGTAAGTAACACTACAAAACAGTGGAAGACATAAAGGAAAGAATACCCTGGCCAGCTCAACTGACACTGAGGAGATTTGGCCAGACAGAATGTAATTATCCTGGTGTCCTATATCCAGAACAGCCTGATAATTAGCAAAAAAAAAGTGCTATGCAGTTTATATTGTTTGTATTGGTGGTATAGCTGTGTTGGTTCCAGGATATGAGAGAGACGAGATGGCTAAAGTAATAGCTTTTATTGGACCAACTTCTCTTTCAGCAACAGAAATTTTTAATAAGAGAAGGAGACACAGTGTAATCTGCTTTTAGTAATGCCCATGTAAATGTGGAGTAGTGCCATTTACTCTGTTGGATTCAATGGAGTAACTCTAGATTCACACATTATAGGCGGCACATTTTCTTGCAAGCAGTGAAATATAAATGTAAGTAGTTATGATCCGTGGCAGATTTAGTGTAAGCACAGAATTTCACCCTGTAGTAAAATATTTTATCATTCCATGATGAATTTACATTGTACAGAATATTGACCGCATTAGCTATTAAGGTTGCCAATTTTGGTTGGACATATTCTTGGAGGTTTCATCACATTCTTTAATTTCTGGAAACTCCAGGGCAATCCGGGAGGGTTGGCAACCCAATAGCTATAGTAGAATTAGTATTTCAGCATAATGAAGATAGCAGTTTCTCTGAATGGGCTGTATTGTCCATGAGGTAGGTATTTTTATGTGGTCCTCATGATGGCTGGTATGACTAATAATCTGTATTTCTGTCTGTAGGTTGTACATCATGATCCATGCCGTGGAGGGGCAGGACAATGGAATAGCCTGTTTAGATTTAAACATCTAGCCACTGGGAACTACTTAGCTGCAGAGGTAAGAACAGCATCTAAATAATTGGAAGCATGTAACAAAACTGGATGAGATCCCCACATACCAGGCAACCTTGTGCTGTGCATTCTTCTAATTCAGAACTGCTAGAATATTCTCTATTACTGGACAAATATAAGCTGGTTTAGGACAACTTCTGTCTTTAGTTTCAACTGTGTCATTCACTGTTGGGTCAGATTTTGTCACCAGTTACACCAGTGCAAACCCTACTGATGTTGATTGCTATATTTTGATTTAAGATGGTTGCTTTTTTTTTATTTCGGTGTTCTTGCTTCTACTTGGTCTTGGGAATGTTGTTAGGATAAGTCAAATACTAATTTTTGCTGGCCCAGACAGCTGCATACAGATTAAAGCTTTCTGAGTTCAACTGAACACAGGATAATTACTGAGGCGGATCAAAGAAATGGGAGAAGGGACAGTAATGCAGCTTCTGTAGACTGTGCTGACAAAAGAGAAGCCCTTAGGTGTGGTTGGTTTTTTTTTTTTTTTTTTTTTTACTCTTTTGGGTTGAAAAAGATTTCCATCACACTAATGAAAACTAGGGGCCAGATCTTCAGGTGATGTAAAGTTAATGGAACGACATCGATTTACACCAGCTGAGAATCTGGCCCGAGGTATCTTAGAATTGTGCGCTGTAAGAGCTTGTCTTGAGGGGCAGACTTGTTATGTCATGATATCCTGGTATTTGTATCACGGCAATATGTCGTCATTAGACCTGGTTGAAGTTTTCTAAAATTCAATTAACTTTGAATTTTGAGCAATAACCCCCTGCTCCCACAAAAAATCCCCCCCAAACACCTACCAGAATATTCCACAATTTTTTTTTTTTTGGGGGGGGGGTGGGTTCTGATGTGGTGTTTTGCCTGCCACCCAAAAGCAACAAAATATCTTGCCCCCCCCCCCCACACACACGTCCCCCCTCCTTCCCTTCCCCCAAAACAAAAACCATCTGGAAAAATCTGGAGGAGAGCAGTTACTGAGAAGCTTCCTCAGTTGTGATCCTGAGTTTGTCTTATTGAAGTAGTTATGAGCTTTATTGATCATGTTTATCTGCTCCATTTTAGGCCTGGTTGTACATGTGACATTGTACTGATATGATTTTCATATTGATCTGGTTAAACCAGTGCAGTGCTATGTGTGGACATTCACATCAATTTAAACCTGGCTTATATCAATTTGGCTTGTGCTTGCAAACTAGCTTGTGCTTGTAAATGTGCACGTGCAAGCTATACTCATTTAACCAGTTTTAAACCAATATGAGAGAGTCCACACACAGGTTGTACTGCTTGAACTAAACCACTGTAAGTTAAACCACTTCTCTGTGTGTAGACAAGTCCTTATATCTACACACTACTGCCATAACTCACAGAATCCTGTCATGACATGCACTGAGTTCAGAGTGAGACCAGTTGTGGATTATCAGGAGCATTCTCATATCTAGTTATTGCCAAACCAAGGTCAAGAATACGAAGAGTGTTCTCCCCAGGACATTAAGATACCAGTCCTATTTTTACTTTAAGAGCTGTTGAAGTTAGTAACCTTTTAAACAGCTCTGATATAAACCGTGCATAGTATAACCGGGACTCTGGTAAACCTAAACTCCCTGTCTGGGTGAATGTGGAGCAAGGTACCTGAGACAGATATTGCAAGCACCTGCAGTGTCTTTGGGGACCAAACTGTATTAAGTTTATGGATGGTTTATGTATCATTGTGGACCAGTGATTCTATGCTACTCTGGGGAGGGTTACTACAGCTCCTCCAGGAACTACAAACAGCAGGGGGCGATTAAGGCTAATCATTGACACTGTGAACACCTTCAGAGAGGTACCACCTCTGCGTTGGCTTGCAGATACTGGGTCTTCCAAGGACCAACAGCCACAGAAGGGGTTTTGGTATAAAAAGGCTGAGTTTAAATTGGCACAGGGCTTTTTTTGATTCAGTAAACAGGATTCTCTGTTCAAGGGGAGTGGGGAGAAACCTTTGCAGAAGGGTTGGAAGGACTTTGGCTTACAAGGGCCCATAAGGCTGATGCGTGGCCCCTGGTAAGCTTTTAGCACAAGTATAGGAAGGTTTTTTTATCTGTTTTTGTTTTCTCTGTACTGCTTTTTACCCTCAGAATAAACATATTTTGCTTTGTGAAGGCTGTTTGATTACTGGTACACACTATTGTATCTTCTGGAGAGAGGTTAACCACAGGTGCTGGACCTTGGTCAGATCTGCTGGGGAAATCACAGTGAGGTGCAGAGGGACTGAAAGTCTAAATCCCTGGTCTGGAGGGGGAGAGACATAGGTC
Organism: Chrysemys picta bellii; assembly: GCF_011386835.1. Lineage (NCBI taxonomy): Eukaryota > Metazoa > Chordata > Testudines > Emydidae > Chrysemys > Chrysemys picta. Next base: position 122,756,721 of record NC_088791.1, on the reverse strand, counting down.
TCTGCCCGAGATAGGTGGTGGCTGGGAGTCTGAAACCTTAGCCCTCAAGGAAGACCAGGAGGGAGAGCAATGGTGCAAGTTAATCCTGAAACTGTGACATATATAGTGGCAGCGTGTGCTGTCTATGACAATAGGGAATTGCCAGTAAAGTGCCAACAGCAGCACTGAATGCGAGCAGTGTAGAAAGGAAAAGCACAGAGAAAATCCTCATCTTTTCAGGAAAGGGATAGCAAAAATAGAGATGTGGGGGAAAATAGGTTATGAACAGCTTAAAAAAGTCAGCTGGTTGAGAAATGCAAAGAAAGGCAGCTCAACGCTGAGGAATGGACAAAGGCACAGCTGGGCAATCTGATCTACTGATATACTTTGAGGATCGGAAAAGGAATGATTGTGAAGGAATACAGGGAATGCCCAGTCCACTTGCAGAGAATCCAATGGGCAAGGGGAACTCTTGGAGACACCTCCCTAAAGGGAAGCAGTGAGGAGGCTGTCAGAGGCTGCAACCATGCTGCATCCAGACTGAAGGCACCGCTGCGGTAGGAATTGTGGACAGACTGACAGAGCAAAAGAAGCTACAGTTGGAGAGGGACAAACTGCATCTGGAAGCCCAGCTGCTTGCAGACTGGGAATGAGAGAGAGCAGACCAGGAGAAGCAGCATCAGCATGAGGAGAGAGAGAGGACCACTAGGAAGAGGGGAGAGAGACAGAGAGAGAGAAGGAGCGTCAATATCAGCTCAGTATGGAGAGACTGCACCAGCAAAACTCTGCTCCAGTAGGTGGAGGCAGACTCCATATGCCTATTCCAGCTGGGTTGCCTCCAAATTATTTCCCTGCTTTAGGAAGGGGTAAGAAGGATGGATTTCAAAATGGGGTGTAAATTGAGCAAGGGGGCAGGAGGACTTGGTACGGTATCTGACTCCATTGCTGTCGGAGAAGGCCCTAGGTGTTTTCAACCGTATGGACATAGGGGACTGTGACGGAATATACCAGGCCCTGCCACACCCCACCCCAAAAGAGGGCAGTGGAGAGGGTCCTTCAAGCTGTCTAGAGTGGCTGACAGCTACAGAACCCCGGGCAGGGCAGTGCTACTAGAAGCTGGGGAGAGCGAGAAGGAGCCCTGAGCTGGTTGCCGGGACTCCATTAGGACAAGGCCCTGAGGTCAGGGTGAAGCTGGCGCAGGGCTGCGGGGAAGTGGTCCAGGGAATTAGAGAAGCTGTGCAACATAGTTAAAGGGACTCAGCAGATGGCTGCGATCTACAGGGTTGGTGGGCTGGGAGCTGGAGTAGTGGGTTGGCCCGGGTCTCCCCCAGCCCCCGTTAGCCAGTGTGGGGAAGTGGCCTGTACATTGAGGCACCCCAGAGGGGGAACTGAACTATAGTGGCCCAGCTGGAGAGCTGTAGCTAGGAAGCCCCAAGAGGGCAAAGGTGTTGTCCCTGCTCTGGGATGGAGCAATGCCCCAGGGCTCCCTCCCTGGAAACAAACTGAGAGAGAGTGTACACGCGTGTGCACTCGGCCGAGCGGGAGCTCAGAAGAGGTGAGTGCACCCTGTTACAGGAACTATAAAGATTAATTTATAGGCATATAAACAACCCTTGTTGTGAAAGTTTAAACTGACCCCTGAAGCATGTAGGAGAAGGTTTCAGGGAGTTTAAAAAAAAAAGAAAAGAAAAGGGGCATATAACCTATGCTGAGGTGTCAAACCAATTAGGAGTTGTGTAACAAACTGGGGAACTGGTTGGGAGTTTACCATAGTCGATGAGGCATATGAATTAATGGGTTTAGAACAATTCTACAAACTTTGACACTCCCACCCCCCGCAACCTAAAAATCATTGTTAACAGACAAGGACCTTAGAAACGAAACTAGCTGCGACATGGCCAACCAATATGTGGATAGTCGACCTGAGTTTGATTAAAAAATTCAAGCAAAAGCTGACCCCAACCGGGACCTGAAGGAGAATGGACTAAACACAGACTTGGGGGGAGGCAAACCCTAACTGGGTCTCCAGAAAGGAATCTGGGGATCTGAAATGGTTTTATTGCAACAAGAATAGTCATAAGGCGATACACTATATGGGCCCGGATAGACCAGGGGCTGGTGGTAACCCGCAGTGCTGGCAAGTGGCAGTGACCCCACCTATAGCAGAAGCAGATCTGGCCTTGATGGTTCAGTCAGTAAATCTCACTCTTTCAGCCCCCAAAGGGGACTCAACAAAACATTCTTTCCTGGTTGAGGTGGTTGGGGGGAAAAAGCTGAGAGATACTGGACTGAAGTAACTCTGGTGCTCCCAGAGATGGTGGACCACTAGCTATCCCTTATAGACTCTTAACTATTCAGGGATAATGGGAACCTTCTTTCCAAGTCCTGGCAACTCAGATCTATCTGAAACTGGGTGACAGTCAGGGACCTAAGGATGTTGGCGTGCACTCCCAGCTGCTGGTAGAGGTCTTGTTGGGGAATCCTGGCCCCAAGCCACTTGTTTTCTACTTTTGGCTCTGAGTAATTACACAACAGCTAGGAGCACCAGAAGCTCCCAAGAAGTGGGGGCACAACCGATACCCAAATGGTGGCCCCTCCCCCAGCCCCACCTCTTTTCCCCCCCCCCTCCCCGAGGCCCTGCCTGCCACTCACTCCTCTCTGCCAACTACCAACCCCCCCTTCCACCTTCGCTCGCCCTTATGGCAGGCAAAAAGTGGTGGAGTCGTGGCCCCCTGGACCCTCCATTCCAGCACCCCTGACAAAAAGCCGACAGGTGGAGAGGCAGCTCTGTGCTGCTGCCTGACACCGTGAGTGCATGCCCTAGGGTTGAGCTGGGTCCTGCTGATAAACTGACTTCAGAGGTGGGGAAGCGAGTCCCAAGGAGCAGGCTGAGCCTAGCCTCCCAGCTTCTGATCTGCAAATCAAGTAGGAACAATTGACTGACCCTACTCTAGAAAAACCTAGGGTGGCTGCAGCTCACTCCCTTATCGCCCTGGGACAGGAGGGCACTTAGAAATGTTTCTGGGGGGATCAGGGACTGTTCTGTAGAGTGGAGGTCCCCCTAGGAGTGTTGAGACTGTTGGTAGCACCACAAAAGTACTGACTTAGGCTACTCAGCCTAGCCTATGATGTATCCTTTTCAGGGCACTGGGGAATACATGCACTTACTCCGGGATTTCCACTGGCCTGGGTTTTTGAGTACAGAAATACTGTAAATCTTGTGACTTATCCCAGAGCACGGGGGAGGGCCAGGACAAGGGTAAGGCTGCCCTAATCCCTCCTTCCCATTCTAGAGGAACCCTTTCAGAGGGTTGCTGTGGACATTGTGGTCCCCTTAGCAAAGTTACCTGGCTATGGAAAAAGTGTATTTTTGGTGCTAGTAAATTACCCCATCTGCCCACCAGAAGCACTAGGCCTGTCCTCTATAGAGGCAGACAATGTGACTGATGCTTTGCTAGAAATATTCAGCTGGGTCAGGTTTCCCCATGAGGTTCTGACCAGAGTGTGAAATTTGTCTGCCTTATTTGGAGGTCTTTGGGAGAAATGTGGGGTTCAGCACTTCTGGTAATCTCCCAACCCCCCAGACATAGGGGCTGGTAGAGCGATTTAATGGAACCCTTAAAATGACGATGAACATTTCTGTGGACTAACACCCTGGTGACTGGGATAAATGTTTATCTTACCTGCTATTTGCCTATCATGAGGTTCTCTAGGAAGCCACAGGATTCTCCTCTTTCAATCCACTCCATGGGAGGAGGGTATTGTTCTCCTAGACTTAATGAGGGCTGAGTGGGAAGGTACATCCTCTCTGGAGTGGGAGTCAGTGGTGAAATACCTGTTCACCTTCAAGGAAAACTCATTGAGATCATGTGGGTCACCTGAGATAATCTAGCTATAGCTTAGGAGAGACAGAAAGTCTGGTATGACTGAAGCGAATGTGCTAAGACATATTATACAGGGGACCATATTATGGTGCTCATTCCAGTGCCAAGGAATAAACTCCAGGCAGCCTGTGAAGGCCACTTTAAAATAATCTAATAGCTCAGTGAAGTGAACTATGTGGTGGAGCTGTCTGATTGCTCACGCCAGATCCAACTGCATCATGTGAATGTGAGGAAACCATATTCTGACAGTGAGAATCAGGTCCTGGCCATGTGCCAGCACTGGGAAGACAGAGAGAGCATCCCCCCCCCCCCCCCCCCGCAATAGATCTGGTGGCAGGAACAGGGGCCAACCTCTCCCTAGATTGTACATGCCCAACAGCAAGCAGTGATCACGAGGGTACTGCAGGCCAAACACCAGGTGTTTTCCAGTAAGCCTGGACACACCTCGCTTGTTGTCCATCAGGTAGAGATGGACCTAAGGGTCTAATTAAAAGTTCATCCTTTCAGGGTTACCGGGAAAACAGCCCAGAGCTTGGGGCAAGAAATAGCTGATATGCTAGAGTTAGAGACGATCCAGTGATCAAGTAGTCCCTGGTCATCCCCTGTTGTATTGGTACCTAAGAAAGATGGGTCAATGAGATTCTGTGTGAATTATTGAAAGCTCAATACCATCACTCTGTCTGATGCATTCCCCATGCCTAAAACAGACGAGATACTGGACTAGTTGGGAAGAGCCCAATTTCTGACCACAATTGACCTTACTAGAGATTATTGGCAGGTGCCTTTGGACTCTGATCCAGGGCTTAAATGGCGTTTTTCACCCTAGTAGGGTTCTCGGAGTTCCTGGTCCCATCTTTTGGCCTCAAGGGGGCTGTGACTACCTTTCAGCAGCTGGTAGATCAGTTATTGGATGGGGGTGGATGAGTTTGCCCTGGCTACATAGATAATATTTTTAACTTCAGCCAGACATTGGAAAAGCCCATGACCCATGTAAGAAGGGTGCTACACAGCATTCAGACAGCGGCCCTGGCGGTAAAGATGGAGAAATGCAAGGTGGGCACAGCAAAAGTGGTATTACAGGAGATTCGTCCCTTGCTTTAGTACTCTGACTGCTGCTGTCACTGATCCGTGTAAAATAGAGAAGCCAGACAAAGTGTCAACAAGCCGTCTGTGATCTGAAGGAAGCCCTTAAGTACGGACCTGGTTCTGGTAAGCCCAGACTTTAACAGCCTTTTATGGTGTTCACAGACACCTCTGACGCAGGGTTTGGGGCTGTGTTGGTGCAAAATGATGAAAAGTGGGGTGATGCCCCATTGAGTATTTGAGCAAGAAATTGCTTCCCCAACAGAAAATACCATTCAACAACTGAAAAAGAATGTTTGGCTACAGTGTGGGCGCCCAGGCAGTTGCAGCCGTGTCTATTTGATCGACATTTAACTGTGTACACTGACCACTCATCCGGTTGCATGCGATGGAAGGGACAGATGCCAAGTTGCTATGGTAGAGCCTTATGACCCAAGCTTATGATGTGGAAGTGATTCATGGGAAAGGAAATGCAAATTTGGTCTCCAATGCTTAGGCCAGAAAATAAGCCAGTGGGTACCCCTAGGGTACCAGACACCTTTGCTACTAACTGCTACTTTATGGGGGAGCTGTGACAGATACTGACTGCAACCATCTGTATGACCTTGAGCAACCACATTGTGTGAAGTTTATGATAGATTTTATTGTATTGTTGTGGGCCAGGGATTGTGTACAGCTCTGGGGGTGGGGGAGGGTAGGGTTAGCACAGCTGCTCCTGGAGGAACTAAAAACAGTGGGGGAGGGAGGGAGTGATTAAGGCTAGTCGCTGAAAGGTCAAACACCTTTAGTGAGGTACCCCTTCGTTGGCCAGCAGATACTTGTTCAAACTGGGTCTTCCTGCGACCACCAGACAAAGAAGGGGCTTTTGGTATAAAAAGGATGAGTTTAAATTGACACAGAGCTTTCTTTTGATTCAGTAAACAAGACCTTCTCTCCAAGGGGGGGCCCCAACCTTTGCAGAAGGGTTGGAAGGACTTTGGCTTACAAGGCCCCATAAGACTGATGGGTGACCTCTGGTAAGCTTTTAGCACAAGGAACATTTATAGCATAGGGAATGTTTATTGTTTCATATTTTTCTTTGTACTGCTTTTACCCAAAAGAATAAACGAATTTTGCTTTGTGAAGGCTGTTTGGGAACTGCTATGCACTGTTGTAGCCCCCAGGGAAAGGTTAATCAGAGATGCCCGACCCCAGTAAGACCTGCTGGGGAAATCACAATGAAGTGATTGTGCAAGTCTAAAACCCCAGTCTGGAGGGAGGGAGATGTGGGTCTCTGCCCAAGATAGGTGATGGCTGGGAGCCTGAACCTTGAGCGGGTGCCCTTGATGAAAGCCAAGGTGGAGATCAAAGGTGCAGTTAACCCAGAAACTGTGACAATCCCTTTGCAGCTTGCTGGCCAGTCTCACTCCACTGCACAGAGTGCAGTTGTCTAGCTTGTCTGAAGCCAGCTGGCTCTATTCTATATTTATTATTTCTATTACAGTGCTGGCTAGTGCCCCCAACCGAGATCAGAGCCCTGTTGTACCAGGTGCTATGCAGACATGTTGTAAAAGACAGATCTACCATGAAGAGCTTGCACACTAAATAGACAAGCCTAGAGTAGGAGAGGCATTTCTTCACTGCCCTTTTGAAGATGGGGACCTGAATGGAAATTTTCAAGTGCATTTCAAGAGTGCTGGCTGGCTCTGCTTTCATCTCAGATGTCATGTGTCCAAAGGTTTTAACAGGGGCATCCTAAATCTTCAGGTAAATGGGGGTGTATGGCAGTGTGTGCTGAAGCGAAGTTTAGAATCTTTAAACCTCTGTATTGGCTTTCCTGAGGAAATCACTGGCAATAAGATTCTCAATATGGAGAGTAGCATAGACGCAGTGCAGTAACAGCTGGAAAAGAGTTCAGGTTGAACAAAGGTTATGCACTGTGCCTTGAAAGCAGCATTAACTACTGCATCTGTGAAGTGTAAAAAATCTGCTAGTGGAGATATTAAAGGTAAAGCTGTAATAAAAACCTGTGAACCGCTTTTTGTACAGTTCACATGTCAGGCACGACACGCCAGCCAGGCATCCACCTCAAAGATTTATAAACAAGCAGGCAGACACGTAATGTGCGTGAGGTAACTTTTAAATCAGTTGGGCAAAGCTTACTGAGTGCTTATCTGTACTCTTGCAGCAGAGAGAGATTACTCATGCCATGAATTAGCAACCCCGTCACATGCTGGCATCACTTGTTTTTGTTTAAGCCTCTATGATAAAGATATCTAGCGTGGAATAATAAACACAAACAAAACAAAAATTCATGACTAACTTTAAACTTTTTTTCCTCCCCAGCATATTGATACAAGTTCTGTCACAGTTGAGCTATTGTAAATCATGTTTCACAACTGGTGTTTACTTGTTGCATCCTTCTGTACGTCGGTTTGGTACGTCCCTTGGAGGGCTCTGCAGTAAAATGTGGGTGGATGGGAATGACTCCCAAGTGATTAGTGTTCAGAACTCTGGTCCCTGAGGCCCAAATGCTCCCCAAACAGTGAAATCATAAAGCAGCACTGAGCTAAATCCCCTGCTGGAAATATCCAAGGGTGAAATCCTGGCTCTGCTGAAGTCGAGGGGAATTTTGCCATTGACTTCAGTGGGGCCAGGATTTCACCCCCAAAGAACTGAGCCAAATCCTCATCTGAAGTCAGAGGAGCTAGACCAGTTTGCACCAGCTGAGATCCAGCTCACAGAATTTTATTCCGATCTTCATGGAGTCAGTGGTGTCGAAGGTTCTTTTCTAGTACTGGATACAGCACGGATTCTGCAAGTCAGTTTTAAATTATCCCCCCCCCCCCCCCGCCCAGGTGACCAGATAGCAAAAATCAGAATGGGGTGGGGGGGAGTAAATAGGTTGACTATACAACAAAGCCCCTAATATTGGGACGGTCCTGACAACATCTGGTCATCCTTCCTCCTCCCCAGATGGTTTGTAAGGTTAGGTGAAAAATTATGATGTGGCAATTTCCCAATTTTTGTAGTTTTCAGTACGTGTATCCAGTGTAGAATGCTCCCAAATCTGTCTCTGTTGGCTTGGAGCTGGCGGCATTCAACATGAACAGCATTTCAGATGCTCCGGGTTAGGACCCAGGCAGCTGTGTCTTTCTCATGACCAAACCTAACCTTTTCGGTATTCTAATCACCAGGATAAAAGTCTCTTTGAACTGGTGGTGGCTTATTGACTGTGCTAAGCTAAAACACACACCTCTGATACTCGTGCGTGTGGGCCACTGGTTCTGTGATTACAAAAATGAGAAATCTCTATTGGAAACTGTACCGACACTTGCTTTTTGAGGACTTTAAAGGCACCAAGCTAGAGATTCAGGGTTAAGACTATCATTTCATATTTAACTTCTCCAGTGGGACTCATGCATTATCGCACTAAAATGAACATACGTACTTGTACGAATATCAAGGCAGACCCTGTTCAGAGACCTCTGGGTAGACAACCATAATACAACGAGACATTGTAAACGGAGACCAAAATCACAAGACATCCCGGAATTTGTTAGGAGAGTTCCTGATAATTCTCCTTTACTTTGTTGAACAGAATGGGGCTTTTGGATACCATTGCCAGATCTGGCAGTAACGGTGTCTTTTTCTCTGCCAGAGCTATATTCTGGTTGAGTTAAGCTGAAGGGGTTAAATTAGTAACTTTGAATTTTATAGGATTTTAGAAATTCAAGATTAAAAACAACCTGCTGGATCATTAATCCATCCCTTTGCAAATGCAAAATACAGTCTTCAGATTATTATTTTAGTTATATTCCAGTAGCACCTAGAGGCCTCAACTATAATCAGATCTCCACTTTGCCAGGTGTACAAATTCTGAATAAGAGACCACCTGTGCCCTGAAAAGCTTATAGTGTAAAGAGACAAGACCGACAAAGGGCTAGCAGGGGAAACAGACGTGAAATGACCTGCTCAAAGGCCAGTGGTACTGAACCCGGGTCTCCTGTCTCCCAGACCAGTGCCATGTCCACTGCTTCAGCAAAGCCCTTGAGCATGTGTTTATCTTTGAAGTCAGTGGGACTTAAGCACATGCTTATGGGGGCAGAGGACTCATCAGGTATTAAATTCATGTGACTGGGGTCTTCACTCATGCAAAAATCCCATTGACTTCAGTGGGAGTTTTGCATGAAGACTGTAGTATTGAAGCCTTGATATTAGCCAAAAGATCGCTTAAAATTTGCACCTGTAAATAGTATATATGATGATATCTATATTCCTCTATGAGAGCTATGCATATCGTGGTTGGTTTGATGGGTTATTGAGGCATATATTACCATGTTCCATAGATCTCTTTGATTATTGGGCTATGTTGCCTTTTTGATCTTCTTGGGCAGCTTTTTATTTGTTTGAGATACTTTATGTACTTGGATGCCATAAAGTATGAGTGTCCCATAAATACAATTTATTACCCCTTTATTGCTGTTGCTGTTTTACATTTAAGTCAGATTCTCAGTTATAACTTCCCATATTTTACTTTTGATTCCAGCATCCTTGTGATAAGGTAATGTAAGTACCAAGGGCCAAATCCTGCTCTCTGGCACACCAGAGTAATTCCTTCCAAGTCAGTGGAGTTGCACCAGAGATGAACCTGGCTTGTTATTTCTCACTCAATACAGGCTTAGGCTTGGATCCTGCAGTCTGGTCCACCTGTACAGACACATGTGCCCATGTGAAATTCCAGTGACTTCAGTGGGACTTTGCACAGGCATCTTGGTGTGCCTGCGTGGATCAAATTCAGGATATGGGCCTTGAACTCGAACAGTCCAAGAGACAGAGTTGTGTTCTCAACTATAGTCTAGCTGGAGGAATCGTTCATTACAAATACCAAACCACACAGAGTATGCTCAGTTTTGAGGTTCATTGTACACGTGCAAATTGGGCCAGTTTCTTCAAAAGGTTAGCTGTATTTCAGGGTCAGCTGTAGTTTAAAGTATGGGTTTGTGTTCAGACTAGGTGAAGTTTGGCAGCTCCTGGGGTTTGGGTTTACGGGCTTGTTTAGAGTTTCTCTTGGAGTTTCAGATTCAATCAAAACTAGTGAGTTTCACAAAACTCTGTTCTAAACTACTTGCCAGCAACCCTTGCATCAGAAGTCATTAAAAGTTTTTCACATTCCTCTTTCTTTCCGAGGTAATTTCCCCTCTCTCCCTCCCATGTACTCATTCTAAATGTCTGTAGAGAAGCTTGTGTCCATGATGTTTGAGAGAAGTTGATAGAAGTTCATTTTCTCTTGAAAATGAATTTGAGAACTGCTGTTCTACATCCATTAAAACTTATTCCTGTTCATTTTATGTCTCTCAGTTAGTTTAAAAGAAAAAGTTTTAGTAAACCATACTATATAATAAATGTCAAAGTGTATGGTCTTTATGTGGATGGTCAGGGTCGAATGAATCCTGCTGTATCAGTATTAAAGTAACTAGAGTGGTACCAGATGTGAGTTTATGCCAATGCAATTTAAAATGAAAACTGATAGAACACACCACATAATTCAACAACACATAATTAACCCATGAAGCAAACCATTACAAGGTATTGAGGAATGTAGTAGGCTTAGAAAAAGAGTTAGATATCTTCTATGAGTAAGATCCACCACGCTAGCTAGGATAAAAACATAAAAGGGAGATCAATCCTCATGCTTTAGGACATAAGCAAAAATTAACTTCTTGTAGTAATGCAGAAATTTCCCCTATATGTAGGTTATTCTGTAATGGGTTTTCTTCTCTTTCTTTTGAAGCAGCTAGTGCTGGTCACTTTTGAGACAGGATACCAGACTACATAGTCCAGTAAAACAATTCCCGTGAGAACATGCAAAGTCCATTCGCTTGGACTTCCTCTCGTCCAATTTTTGGTAAGGGGAGTTTGAATTTGTGTCAGGGATCTTCATGCTCAAGATGCCAAAAAAGAGGCCAGTCTTTGCCAGCAACCTTCTTGCCCACTTTTTCAAGGCACCGTGCAAGCATCAGCCTTTAGGCGCTGTTGTAATGGTAGAAATGCTTGTACGTCTGTTACATGGATAAGGCAGATAATGGAGACTTAGTCACGTGGGGACAGTGTGACATAAAGCTTGCCACAAAGCTTGGATAAACAACTGTTATTGGTACGGAAGTGAAACATGGATGCTGAGGAACGCTGAAGAACACTGGGTTGACTTTTTTGATTCTCATTGTCTTTGTCAGCTGCTCCATATTAAATAACAGGACAAGATCAAAACCAAGGATATTTGAAGCTGAACCCAGCAACCATCAGCCCTAATTCGGTTTCGACTGCTTTCTTAGTATTGCCATATTATTAGAATGGCAGACCAACAAATTCCGAAGGAACCAAGGAATGCCACTACAAGCCCGGTGATCGTGTAGGTGACAAAAGTTTCAGGGACACAATAAGATTGCCCATGATAGACATCAGCTAAATATCCAGCCAGGTCACCTTAAAGACCTAGCTGGAGATTGATCCGGATGGTGCTCAAATGACAAGGATGCCATGTCCCCTTGGGATTTGCCATGATTAGTAGTGAATTCTACAAAGTCCCTTATCTCAATGAAGCAAATCACTTGGAATGAATAGCTTTATTTGAGCATGACGATAGATTATCTTTTTCTTAGGGTACCTGTCAGTTGTTTGCAAACAAGAAAAACCACCACCAGATGGCAGTCCACACTCAATCCTTAACTCCTCAGATAGCCACCACACTGGAATAATTTTTTTTTTTAAATTTAGTTTCATGATACAACACAGTAGAACTCAGTTATTTGAAGGGTGCTTCAAAATCTGCTCTTTATTAAGACAGTGGCTTTATGTCCTTATTAAAAGTCAATATAATGTTCCGATAAATTGTATCAGTTGGGTCTTATGATCAAAGGGAGTGCCAGAATTACAGTGTGTATCCAGCACTCTGCAGGGTGTATCTTTTTAACTGTCTTGGGTACAAGTTTTTTTTATGAAAGAAACCACAATATATAAGGAATGAAGAATAATTTAGTTATGCACATAAAGATGAAAGACGTACACAGACTAAAGAAGTGAGAATGGATTACTGATTTACAGAGGCACTTTGACCTGTTATACAGAGCTCATGAACCCTTGATTATAACTCTTTAAAGAGACAATGTTAGCAACTACTTTGCTGGTTGAGTTTTAGTCTCTCTTGTTTCGAGCTTGTAGATAATAATTGGGACATTCAAGATCCCTTGTTACTAAGAACCAGATTTTCAAAGCGATTTAAGCACCTACAAATGCCAGCAGGTGCCAAATGGAATTTTCAAGAGCACCTAAGTAGACTAGGCATCTAACACCCATTTAAATCAATGTGAATTAGGCACCTAGCCTATTTTTGGGCACTTCTGAAAATCCCACTAGGCACCTCTCTGCATCTTTAGATGCCCAAGTATCTTTGAAAATCTGGCCCTAAGAGCAAGAGCTTTGTCTAAGTGTGCTTAGCCAAGTCGTATTGTGTAGTGAGGTGTGTACCAGTATCCTACCAAGTTATTTGCATCCAGCCCAGTGTTGGATGTATGTCAGTGTTGTGTGTGTATGTGTATATATATATATGTGTGTGTCTACTTTAGAATGCAAGGCATTGTAGAAGCATTAAATATTATGTTGATTGTTTATTTAATGGTTATAACAACTTATTTTCATGAATGTAAGTGATTATTTGTTGGTTTTTTCCTTTCCTGTCTGGCACTCATTGCATTTTGCTTCATTTTCCAGGTAGCGAAAACTTAGAGGGTTTGTCCACTAATCTTTTTCTTTTTAAAAGATGACCTGAGGATTATTTAAAAAAAAAAAATTGGACTTTTCCTTCCTTGTGATGTACGAAGAAGATCCGGAAGGATTTGAGAGGCTTTTTTTTTTTTTTCTTTTTAAGGGTTTTATTTGTTTGTTTTTCACTGTAGAAATATCAATACTGTCAAATCTGGTCTTCCCTAGTTGTGTTGAACGATAACTGGAAGCTATAAAGGATACTTAGGGTGAGATCTTAACCCCACGAAGAGGTGAATGTGTTTTTTTCCATGTGATCGATATTGAGGCTAAGGACCATGAGGCTGTTCTAGCTTATGCTGAGGGACTACCCTCACATACAGGAAAGTGCAAGGGGAGCTTGCACTTTCCTCCCCCTCACATCCTGTGCTTCGCAGACTTTGGATGGAGCTGAGAATCAGAACCCCTGGGGCAGGTTCTCCACCATGCCCGAGTTCCATTAGGACAATAGGGGACGGGGCGGGGGGAGTATATGGAGCCAATTGTGGCTTCCTGATCCTCAACCATGCTTCCCCTGAACAAATTAGAGCTTCGTCGGAACAGCTGCAGTTGATGCCACTGGAACAAGGCCCCCATCTTAAATCAAAGGAAATTTGGGCATAGCAGAGTTGTGCTCTGCTACTTCCCCCTTCTTCCTGAAATACCCCTGATATGCCACCTCCTCTTTCTTCTTACACCAGGGATTGGGGAAGAGCTGGCACAGGATGGGTTAGAGCTAATTCTGTTCCAGCTTTCCACTGGCCTATTGTTTATCTGCACAGGGGAAATTCTGCACTGAGTGTCTCTGTCCAATTAATACCACTTATGAATCACAAAGTAGCTTTAACAGTGGTGTTTTCTCCCTGGACACTGCTCTGGTCTGTTTAGTATGTTTTCAAAGCAGTGCCTTCAATCCAACTCTTCTTTAGCCAGGAAGAGAAAACAAGGCTTATTTAAAAAAAATCCCCCAGTAAAGGCTTTGAGAATTTAAACCTACTTCCAAGGAAGTTTGTCTAGAGTATCGTATCTAATGATCAATCAGGAACTCTGTGCCAAATGCTTCAGGGATGTTGTACAGAATCTATTTAAGCATAGACATAACCAATATTTTTCCAGAAAGTTAATATAATAAAAGTTCTGTTGAATGTGTGCAAAAGTCCTTTGGATGTATTGAAAGCTAATCAGTGTACTGTTAGCAGAGAACAAAGCAAGCCTAATGAAGATGAAAGATTTGGGAAGTGTATTTTTTTTTTTCTTTTAGCATGTTGCTCCTGTTGATTGGGTACAGTGTTAATGAGTTGGATATCAAATGAAATGGAAACTGCTTTGTGTTTGAATGATCTCCTTTCATTCTTTGTCTGTCAGTGTTTCCATTAGAAATCCCGTTTTTAACCCAGCCATTAAAATGCTTCTTGAGTTGAAATTTGGCAACTTTGTTTTTTCCCCGGATTGACATTTTAAATGTTCTTTTCCTTCGAAACAAAATTTGGTTAAATCAGTATGGTTTTTTATCTTCCCCTTAATTAGGGAGCATCTCCAAATAGCCTTTTCAGACACTTGAACTGTATTTCCCTGTTTTTAAAAGCAACTTATTTTCTAAATGTGAAAATTTCAAGCCACTCATCTGCAATATAAGCTGAAATATGTAATTTAAATTGCTAGATGTAAAATATATCTTATGACACAGAGATGAAGGAAAATGGCAACAAAATATTAACGAGACTTTAATATAGCCAACAATATGTCCTTAGCAGAGGATTCAAGATGATTCACACCCTTAGGAAACTCAAAAACTTTATTTTGACTACAGTAAGTGTGATGAACCTCCAGTGGTCAATGGGGGATAGAGCTTGGGACCTTCAGCACTAGGTCTTTTACCATTTGATCTAATAAAGTAGCTCCCTTAACTGGTGGTAATAGCAGGCTCTTATCCTTTCTATGGACAAGCTTCTATAGGTAAAATACAACATGTTTGGGCACAGTATTACATGCTCCTCTAAGCAAATGAAATGTGAAGGAAGATGCTCATGTGGGTAAGGCACTGGGCTGGAATTCAGGAGTTCAAGTCCTGGCTCTGCAACTGACTTCCTGTGTGGTCTTGGGAAAGTCACTTAAAAAGCACTGTCTCTGACTCAGTTCCCCATTTGTGAAATGGGACTAATAATGCCTTCTGTCTTTCACTCTTGGTCTGTCTTACCTATTTAGATTGTAAGCTTTTCGGGGTAGGACGACCTTTTACTAAGTGTTTGTAACAGTGCGCAATACAGCAGCCCTGATCTCATCTGGGGCCCCAGGGTGCTCCCACAATATGAATGATAGGTCATCTCATGGGCCACCACTTTGTGAAAGTCTCTACCAGCGCACACTGTCAACAGGTGTTGAGCATGGGAACTTCAGCACCAACATCAGATCTTTTCAACTGGAGCGAAGCTCTTTTATCCTTTACATGGACTAGCCGCTAGAGTGAGACATCTCACACTTAGCCAGCACGTTATATAAAACGTACACGGGTCACAGTCGGAGTACGTAACACTCTGCAGATGACAGTATTTACTAGTACTGTCTAGATTTAAAAGAAGGTATTACATTCTGTACACTGTGAATCCCTCTTATTGTAGATGCTGAGCTAGTGAATTCTGTTTCATTGAAACTCCTTTTTAATTGTTCAATCCTGTGAGGTGCTGAGATCCTTCAGGTGGTGCTGAGCACCCTCTCTTCCTTGGATTTCCATTCAGTAACCACTCTCAAAGCTCTCGTCCCCTTGCAGTTTCAGCTCCCTGGTGAACTAGAATCAGTCACAAACTGTTCCAATGAATTACACGGTGCAAATTGCTGTTACAATTACCAGCGTGCACATGCTCGTAGGACCATATTCTGGAGGAAAACTCTCACAATGCCTATTGACGTCAGTGTGAGCTGTGTGCGCACACGTGCATCAAGGCAGAATATAGCTCATCGTGCTGTTTTATGAAAGAAATGAAACAGCTGTACTTCATCCACTCCATGAGAATCTGGTGGTTAGAGGTGGGCTGGTTGTTGTGCAGAGCTGGGTCTGATGAATCTGTGACTGCTTAACTACATGCAAAATCTCCCCCATATGCGTGCATCGCATCCACACTGATTCCGCTAGCTCTGAGTCTGCAGGAGTTGCTGCAGAGTGCGGCTTTCCTTATGACTGCTTAGTTAACCCTCTTTATTCGGGTATGGCACAGGAACCAGGATATGCCCTTATAAGATGATTGCTCTATAGTTACTTGTGCATTTGCTGGGTCAGTCTTTAGGTATGGAACTGAAGTGGCACAAAGCTTGCCACATAATGAAACACATTTTCTAGTCTTTCTCTTAATCGATCTTCAATAATTAGAGGTCTGAAGCCCAGACTATTGTACTTATTTATTTATTTATTTATTTATTTTTATTTCTCGCATAAGCTAAAAATGCCTAAGTCTGAAATTGTTGAAATACAAGCTGTGGAGGCCTAGTGTGGTTGAGTTGTTCTGCATTACAAAAGGAGCTGTTGGAAACATACTGTATCTACTTCAAAAAAGTAGCACACAATGAAGCTGTTTAAATAATGATTTATACAGTCCCGCTGATCTGAGCTATGTAATTCACAATGCATGGCAATCATACTATATATTGGCTGCATACTTCTCCTTGTGCTGGCTGTTTTGTTGAAATACAGTTCTGTATGCTAAAGTAACACTGCGACTGTAACAGCTCCATTGACCTGAAAATGCCTGAAGGATGATTTAGCTCAACTGGGGCCCATTTTAGTTCTGTTTTCATATTTACAGTCTAAATATCTGCAGAGAAATTCTGGATTTCTACAATAATGGAGGGAATTTTTTACTAGCATTCTATTTGCGATTCTATTGTTTGCTAGGCTGTTTGAGGGACCCTGACAGTGTATTTTATAAATCAGGGAAAGGAATGGATTTGAAGCATTAAGACTTGATCCTAACAGAACTTTGTGGTGGTTATTATGGCTTTTGTGGTAGTAGGAAGAATACTGTAATTAAAGATGCACCTCAGATTTTTTTTTGTCTTCTGTTTTCATTCGATCAGTTCAAAATTGAATTATTCTGGAAAGTTTGAGCATAATCTGTTTAATCATTTTTAACAAAGCAAGTGGGGAAAATATTTTACTAGTTTTTATTGTTTTTATAAAAAAAAGCCTAATTTTTCTGTGCAGAAGTAACTCAAAAATGGCAAAATTGAAGGCCCCAATCCTGCAGTGTGATCTGCCCAAGCAGACTGCTAGCCCCATGGGGAGCCCCATAGACATCAACAAGGCTATGCAGATTAATGTTAGTTGAAGAATTTGCTCTGTATTTAAAGTTTTCTCTGATTCCTCCAGTACCAAAACTAAAAGTTGAGCCAGTTTGCTTTTCTTTGTGTGTGTTATCAACAGAACTGTTAACTAAGTTCTGATTGTAGGATCAAATTCTGCTCCCAGTTACATCTGTGCACTTCTGTTGAAGACAGTGGAGTTTGCATAGGTGTAACAGTGCAGAATATGGCCTGAGAACATTTATTGCTCCTGATGGTGGACTAAGTGGGAAGAACCCATCATGACCTCGAGAATCAAGTTGTGTTTTTGGAACTGGCACTTAAATTAATCTTATTTAAGTTGTTTGTTTCAAGCTCCTTGGGGCAGGGACCATCTTTTTGTTTTGTGCTTGTACAGCACCTAGCCCAATGGAGTCCTGGTTCATGACTGGGTTCCTAGGGGCTGTCACAATACAAATAATAAATAATAGTAATAACATTTGATTTGGCGTAAATGCGAGAAAACTTAAAAAAAAAAATCTATGGTCATGCTGTCTGGTGTGGCTCACCACTGAGAGTACCATCCTCAGGACAGACTGTCAAAAAACAATGCACAAACTCCAAATTGGTTGTGTGTTCTATACTTAGATTTCATCAACCACGTAGCAAATGTGAACACCTAAAGCGCTGTCACAGCCTTAACATGGAGTCACAGATGA
The DNA here is from genome assembly GCF_011386835.1 of Chrysemys picta bellii. Taxonomy (NCBI): domain Eukaryota; kingdom Metazoa; phylum Chordata; order Testudines; family Emydidae; genus Chrysemys; species Chrysemys picta. The sequence goes on along the minus strand of NC_088791.1, from coordinate 122,739,005 downwards.
TCCTCTTGGGCACCCTGGTCTATCTTGCTGCCCCGGCAAGCTTGCCTTTTGTGACGGATGGTCCCTTACACCAAATGTCACATCAATATTCAGGTTACTCACAGTCCTAAAGGACCAGTCACTTACCCCAGGTCAGTGGTACTTCAGATCTCAAACCAAAAGTAGTGCTTGTGGCCAATCCTGTAAACTAAAGGTTTATTAACTAGGAAAAATAAATTAGTTATTTACAAGGTTAAAGCCGGTAAACATACACACACAAATGAGTTACGGTCAGGTTTCAAAAGGTAATAGAAGCTGTTATAACATGCCAACTCTGTATGTTTAGGCTAACTCAAGCGAAACAGCTGAGGACCACTTGTTCATGCTTAGAAATCTTCATCCCTCAGAGTTCAAGCAGCAGAGGAATAAAGTTTCTTCTGGTCAGGCATTTTTATTCCCTTCCCCCACCATTCGAGCTGTGATGGGACGAGGGCTTGTGCATATAGCCTCTTCAGAGGTGTGGGAAAGCAATCAACAAAGTCTTTTGTCCCCTGGTGTTCCACAATGCCTTGTCTGGTGTCTATAGGCATTCTTGTGTTGAGGAGGAGATGACCCCTCTTGTGGTAAACTAATATTTCACACCTGGCCATGCTTCTCCCCTGACTGTAGGGGGTTTACAGTCTTAGGAAGCATTTTTATAGTTACAGAGCAAACACTTAAATATTTATTGTAACATGGGATACAGATATAAGTAAGAGTAATACATGCAGCATCCTACAAGTATTTTATGAAGTCTTAACACATGTTCAAATACATGCTAGAGTTATAAAAAATACTAACACACAGATGAGCCAGACTGGTTTCCAGGTATGCATTTGTCAGTGTTCAGTGAGGCCTAGGGGCTTGGCATGAGCTGGCACCTGGTCTGCCACCATCACACCTATAACAGCACAAGGTCATTTTGAATAAGTCTCTTATATTTAGTTGTTTGGTTGTTCAGTTGACTCTCTCACTCGTATAAGAATGGTCATAGTGGGTCAGACCAATGGTCCACCTACCCCAGTATCCTGTGTTCCAACAATGGCCAGTACTTGAGCTTCATGGGGAGTGTACCGAACAGGGAAGTTTGGAGAGATTCACCCCATCTTCCCCTCCCGGCTCCTGGCAGTCAAAGACTTATGATTGCCTCAAGCATGAGGTTACATCCCTGACTGTCTTGGCTAATAGCCATTGATGGCATGAGGTGCCTGAATCAACAATTATCCTCCATGAACTTATCCAGTTCTTTTTTTGAACCCAGTTATACTTTTGGTCATCACAACATTCCCTGGCAATGAGTTCCGCAGGTTAATTGTGTGTTGCATGAAAAAGTATTTCCTCTCCTTTGTATTGAACCTGCTACCTATTAAAGTCATCCTGTCCCCTCTGGTTTTTATATTGTGGAAAAGGTGAAATAACCCTCATGATTTTATAGACCTCTATCACATACCCTCTTAATTGTCTCTTTTGTAAACTGAACACCCTAATCTTTTTAGTCTTTCCTTGTATGGAAGCTATTCCATGCCTTTGATCATCTTTGTTGCCCCTTTTCTGAATCTTTTCCAGTTCCACTATATCTTTTTTGAAATGGGGCAACCAGAACTGGCCACTGTATGCCAGGTGTGGGTGCATCATAGATTTATATAGTGGCATTATAATATTTTCTGTCCCTCTCCTAATAGTTCCTGGAATTCTGTTAGCTTTTTTGACTGCTGCTGCGCACTGAATGGAAATTTTCAGAGAACTATCCATGATCTCTTTCTTGAGTGGTATCAGCTAATTTAGAACCCATTAAAAAGAAGAACAGGAGGACTTGTGGCACCTTAGAGACTAACAAATTTATTAGAGCATACGCTTTCGTGGACTACAGCCCACTTCTTCGGATGCATATAGCTATATGCATCCGAAGAAGTGGGCTGTAGTCCACGAAAGCGTATGCTCTAATAAATTTGTTAGTCTCTAAGGTGCCACAAGTCCTCCTGTTCTTCTTTTTGCAGATACAGACTAACACGGCTGCTACTCTGAAACCTTTAGAACCCATTGTTATATATGTGTAGATGCAATTATTTTTTCCAATGTACATTACTTTGCGCTTATCAGTGTTGAATTTCATCTGCCATTTTGTTGCCCAATGACCCAGTTTTTTGATATCCCACAGTAATTCTTTGCAGTCAGCTTTGGACTTAGCTATCTTGAATAATTTTGTATTGTTTGCAAACTTTGCCACTTCATTGTCTGACCCTTTTCCAGATCATTAATGAATATGCTGAACAGCACAGATCCCTGGGGGATTCCACTGTTTACCTCTTCCCATTGTGAAAACTGACCATTTATTCCTACCCTTTGTTTCCTATCTTTTAACCAGTTACTGATCCACAAGAGGATCTTCCCTGTTATCCCATGACTACTTAGTTTCCTTTAGAGCCTTTGGCGAGAGACTTTGTCAAAGGCTTTCTGAAAATCCAAGTATGCTATATCAGCTGGATCACCCTTGTCTACATGCTTGTTGACACCCTCAGAGAATTCTAACAGATTGGTGAGGCATGATTTCCCTTTACAAAAGCTATGTTGTCTCTTTCCCAACACATTGTGTTCATCTATGAGTCTGATAATTCTGTTCTTCACTATAGTTTCTACCAATATGCCTAGTACTGAAGTTAGGCTTACTGGCCTGTAATTGCCAGGATCACCTTGAGAGCCCCTTTTAAAAAATTGGGGTTACCTTAGCTATCTTCCAGTCATCTGGTCCAGAGGCTTGTTTTAGTGATAGGTTATGTACTACCATTAGTTCCAAATTTTAAGGGATGCCTTTTTGCCCCTAACTGCCTCCATTACTTTGCTGCTTAACAGGGTGGTATTCTTTTGGTCTCTGTCTGTCTTTTCTAATTTGGGTTATACATTTAGTCTGAGCCTCTATTATGGTGCATTTGAGTAATCCCCATGCTGCTTGCAAGCTTTTAATCCTTGTGATAGGTCCTCTTAATTTCTGTCTAACAAGCATCCTCATTGGGCTCCCCTTTTTAAAGTTAAATGTTACCATGGTGGGTTTTTTATCACCTCTACAAGGATGTTAATTTTAATGATCTAATAGTTGCTATTATCGAACAGTTCAGCTATGGTCACCTCTTGGACCAGCTCCTGTGCTCCACTGAGGACTAAATAAAGAATTGCCTCTCTGCTTGTAGGTTCCAGGGCTAGCTGTAGCAACAAGCAGTCACTTATGGGATCTAGAAATTTTACCTCTGCATCCTTTCTTGAAGTGACACGTACCCAGTCAATATGGAGATCATTTAAATCCTCCATTATTATTGAGCTTTCTGCTTTTGTAGCCTCGCTACCCTCCTGTAGCATTTCACAATCTCCATCACCATCCTGGTCAATGGTCAGTAGTATTTTCCTTCTGCTGTACTCTTATTGTTCAAGCATGGAATTTCTAGCTATAGAGATTCTATGTTACAGTTTGTTTCATTTAATATTTTACCTTATTTGACTCTGTGCTTTCTTTTACATATACTCCCCCACCAGTGTGACCAACTTTGACAGTCCTGTATATTTTGTATCCTGGTATTACCATGTCCCATTGATTATCCTCATTCTCCCATTCCTGTTTCTGTGTAACAGAGCTATCTGGGAGTTCTAGTTGGGACGTTATGGGGAGCAAGAGCTTGAGACAGGATTTAGAGTGGGCATCATAGCAGAAAGAAAACAAGCTGTTAAAACAGACTTTCAAGCCTGTCATGCTGGCTAAAGGAAATACCGAAGTCAGACAGAGCAGTCATTTGGTCAGTAATCTTACTGTGATATCACACCATAAAATCATGACATCATTACATAGGTAGTTTTCTAGGAGTTTCCAAAAGAGTATTGGTTAGCACTTTCCTCTCCCTCTCAGGCCTGTGCACTAGGATGTATGGCACAAGGGGAGCCTGGCTTTACAGGGGGAAGGATATGAAAAATATAGTATCAATAAAATGTTTAAGAACTCAGTAAAAACATTTCTACAGTAGTTTTCTGTGAAATATTTGACATATGCAGAAATCATGATGGTGTGGTATAAAACGGTTTTACTGACACTTAATTTGGGTTGACCTATTAAGTTACATGTGGCTTCACCACTTTGGTAATTTTGGGTATATCTACACTGGAAAATGCCCCCCCCCCCCACCAGCCTGTGGCACTGAGTCTCCGCACTGGGCCTACAGACTTGTGCTATGGCACTAAAAATAGCAGTGTACATGTTCTCACGTGGAGTGGAGTTCAGACTGAGACCCACCTCCCTTGCTGAGTTTCAGAGCCCAAACTCCAGCCTGAGCAGGAATGTCTATGCTGCTATTTTGAGTGCTGTTGCCTGAGCCAAAGTCCGTACACCTGGATTCTGAGATTTTCTGCCATGGGTGTGGTGGTTTTTTGCAGTGTAGATGTACCCTTGGCTACCTCAGACTTATGCCAGTAAAACCATTATACATACTTATAACCTTCATACATGCGCACCCACACTGCTCATGTTTAAAACTGACTTGTTTAGATAACTATATAATGTCATCTCAGTATTTGCAATGTTTCATAGGTATTTTTAATACTGGGGAATGCTGCAAATACTGAGGTAGAATTGTTTCATTATCTTTCTCGAAAGTTTTTATGTGCAACCATTGTGTGTAGGTGTTTGTCTGGATTTATGTCTACCTACATAAACGATCATCTCCTTGCCTATGTCCTCCAATGCCAAAAGTTAAATTGTATTAAATGCTGTTAAACAATAATACTTTGTGTTTATTATTGTGTAGCATCTTTCACCCAAGCATCTCGCGCCACTTCACAATAGTTTAATGCATTAAGCTTCACAACCCCACTACGATGTAAGTAAGCATTATCATCTCCAGTAATAATGGCTAAACTGAGTCCCCCAGCAGTTAAACACTGTCCACTTGACTGTCTTCAGTGCAAAAGAGTTTGTGTTTAGTGTGCTCTCTCTCTCTTTGTAAAAATTTTAGTTTTACCTCTGTGTAGTTAGTCAAGGGCAACCCCAGGTAGGAGGAGAAGTGTTGAGTTTGACTGGCTACATTGAGATAAAAATTACCCGTGCCTTGTCTAGACTAGGATTTTACACAGTTAGCTCTATCTTGATGAAAAATCACCCCCCCCCTTTTTTTTTTTTTTTTTTTTTTTTGCAGTGAAGATATAGCCAGTGGAACTGAACCCTGGAATTTTGATTTGCAGATGCTAGCTTTAACCGCTGAGCCAATGTACATAATAGGTGACTGAGCAAAAATCGGATACTTGCTGAGTATAAAATCAGTGTAAAAAATAATGAAACAAAGTTATAATGAATGCTTTTTTTTTTTTCAGCTTAATCCACACTATCCAGATGGGAATACTGAAGGAAAGGTCATGGTACGTGGAATGTTTTCTTTAAATGTACTGCAGGATGTTTTGTTGTATTATCAATCTAATATAAAGTATCAGCCCCGGGTGCAAGGGATATTTTTGTTTTACTTACATATAAAACGCACATTATTCAGACTCTTGGTGTCTCATTGTAGCCCATCAGGGTACTGGCAGGTGTAATTCATTAATGTTCGTAAAGTGCTTTGAAATCTTTGGGTGGAAAGTCCTATAGAACTGCGAAGTGGTGGTGGTGGTATTTGCCTATTCACCTTTTCCTATAAGGCCAAAACATTTTCAATTCTCCGTAAAGCAGGAGAAGGAAAGGGAAAAAGAAGAGGGTCACAGAGTATTGAAAAGGTTATAGCAGCACTTTTGATTACCATCGCCTCTATTAGAGTAGATTTCCTGCTGCTTTGAATTCTGCTACCACCAAGCTTGGGCTCTCTCATCTACTGTAGAAACAAAAGCACAACTAAGAACTCTTTGTTAGGAAAAGTTTTTTCTCTTACTTAATAAAAATGTTTGGTTTCAGATGGCAAATGGAACACTGACACCTCTATACTAGATTGGGGACTGAGTTGTTCAGGGATTGGTAACGGGCTAGGGTGTCTTTCATGTCTAAGTTACTTGGTTGAAGCCGGTGTCATATCGGCATGTACCAGCTGGTAATTGGTATTAACCAGTTGATATTGCCTGGTGGTTGCATATGTGACATTAATTGGTTGTCTTAATTCTTCTCAAAGTAGACAGATTTCCACATTGCCCTTTAGCACTGGGCTCTTCAGCAAAGAGACCAAGGACAAAATAAACTTGGTTATTTGTTGAGTTCTGAATCTGTGCTTAGAGCTGTACAGGTCATAGAGCAGACAAAGTCTCGGTCCAAAAGGAGCTGACAGCCTAAGGTCTGACTCTCAAACATTTAATCCAGTGCATGACGCGTACTGGCAAAGTCAGTGGGGCTTTTCATAGCAGTAAGTGTTACTCCCAAATGTATGTGTTTTCAGGGTTGGACCCTTATAAAGAAGCTTATAAGCTAATACATGGAGCAATGAGACTGAGCTACCCTAGCATCCCTAGAGATTTTCTTCAAATCACAGTAAAGGCACAATAGAGTGTGTAAACGCTTTGGCTTACAGATCCTACCCCATCCAAAGCAGAGCATATAGACGCCGTGGGTATGTCTACACTACAATCAAAAACCTGTGGCTGACCGTGCCAGCTGAGCTAAGGGGCTGTTTAATGAAGTGTAGACACTCGGGCTGGTGTCTGGGCTCTAGGATTGGCAGGGTAGGAGGGTCCCAGGGCTTGGGCTGCTGCTCAAGCCCGAACATCCACACCGCAATTAAACAGCCCCTTAGCCCAAGCTCTGTGAACCTGAGTCAGTTGACACGGGCCAGCTGCAGGTTTTTAATTGCAGTGTAGACATACCCTCTGTGGCCTAGCCTTGCCTAGGATTTAAAGATGTGATAGATCATGTTAGCTAGCTCGATGTAACTCACAACTTCTAAAACTCTCTAGTCACGGCAAGGCAAGTTGTATGTTAGCACATGCTAAGGTGGTTGAGTTAAAGCCTATTGGGAATCTATTACCAACCAATCCAAGTGTTCAAAATAGTCAGTCAGTCCTGTCTCGCTCACCGGCCACAAATTATGAGACTGACTTAAAAACCACAAGGTTTTAAAAAATAAATATGGGGACCTTTTTATTTGCCTCTTGTTTTTTAAGCCTTTAGGGAACTCGTTTTCAAGCTTTTCTCTGTGCTAAAAACTTTTAAAAACGATTGCTGAGGTTCTGACATAATCACATGACTCCAGGAGTTGGAGCTTTAATAAAAATGCTCAATGCTGTGAGGATTGACAACACACTTCCTGATGTATGGCTTTATTGGTAACTCAGCAATACTAACTCAACATAAACCTCAACCTAGTCACTCCTAGGATTTCCTTCCAGGACCTCCTCTGTCCTAGTTACCTCTGGGTCCTCCTTTCTTTTATATCCAGGTTGGAGCTAGTTGGCCCCATCTGCTAGCATGATTCAGCAGTAACTACTTTGAATCTTAGTGCAAGCAACTGAAGCTAGTGTTTCTTAACAGAAGAACTGTGCATTCTTATGCAATTTTCCATTCTGCTATCCAGTTACACTGTGGCACTATTGGAACTCATGATTTTATCCTGAGTCTTGTGATAATTAGTGTTTTTTTTTTTCAAAGCCACAACTCCTGCAGCTGAGAATCTTGCTTTTTTTTTTTTTTTTTTTTTTTTTTTTTTTTTTTTTTAGATCTATTTCTAGCCCTCATGGTTGTGTAGAAAAGTCTGTATATGTGAACCAAGTGCACCCTAAAGGCACAGAAACCTAGAAGTCTAATAAAAAGAACTCAAATTTTTTTTAAACAGCTCATGATTTTTAAGCCAAATGTATTACTTTTTTGGGCTTGGCTCATGATTTTTGAGTGCTTACCATTGACAAAGTTGGCATGGGGAAGCCTGTTCTGTTGCTTCCCAGGCTGTAGCTTCTAAGGTAAAATAAAGTTAGAGGTCTATGGTCTGCAGGTTTGTCAGTTTGGAAGCTTTTTCCAATGTATATAAAAAACAAACCAGAAGTAACTCACTCATCCCTCCATGCAATATTGGGGTTCATTTTCCAGTGCTCTAATAATTAGAGCTCTGCGCTGGTGACAAACAAGCACCCTATTTGCAAGTTAGGCACCCCAATTTCATTGGATTTCAATGGGGAATGGGGCACTTAATTCTCTTTGGATAAAATTTTCAAAGTGCCTAAGTGACTTAGGAGTCTTAAGTTCCATTTTTCAAAAGTGAATCTGACACTTAGGAGTCTCAATATTACAAATATATCACAAATCAATAAGATTTAGGCTCTTAAGGGCCTAATTCACTTTTAAAAAGGGAGTTGAGTCACTTTGTCTCTTTTTTAAAAATGTTACCTTTAGGCTCTTTTGAAAATCCTGCAAAATTGCCTAGTGAAGAAGAGTTTTAAAAATCCCGTTTTGGTTTCTGGTAATATTTGGCCTTACAATGAATAGGTCAATACACTTGTTACATATTTTTCCCCTCCAAAGCCCAAGAGACTATGTAACATGAAGGTCTTCCTGTAATTTAGAAGCCTTTATTAAATGCTGCCTTCTCCAGCTTTTGAAGATTGGAAGGTTATAATGGATAGTGCATCAAAAAGTCAGCGCTGTATGTTGCAGCTCCCATTTAAATTCAGTATTGGTGTATTATGCTGCAAAGAAGTCTATTATTTCCAATCACACAAATGTACAGCATCCACAGGGACACCATAAACATTGGGAAAATGTCAAGAACAGCTGGGAACCTGGGATTCATTAATTCCTTTCCCTTAAAAGGCTGCCGCCTTTGGAAGGGTAAACTAACTCCCTCACAAATGAATCTTTGTGAGATAGCACTAACCCTAAGTATTTCCAAACTGGCGTTTACTGTTGTTGTGATTTCTTGGAGGTGATTAATATTTATTTATTTTTGCTTGAATAAATAGGGCATTTCTGCCATGGAACCAAAAGGCCAGATCCTCAACTTGTGTAGTTTGGCATAGCTCCATGGAGTTCAATGGAGTTATGCTTTACACCAGCTGAGGATCTGACCCAGTGAGTGTTTTCTTTCATATATAATTCCCAGGTGGAATTTTTTAAAAAATACTGTGTCTCTAAAGGCTTTTTTCTTTTGGCTTCCAGCAACTGAGCTTGTTTAAAAAAAATACTCTCAATTAAAATTTCATTATGTGTAATGCAAGTCATCTGGTTTAAACAAGTGGAGCAGTATTTTAAAAGGCTCAGCTAGGAATTAATTTGGTAATAAATAATCCAAAAAGCACAATTTAAAAATAAGTGTCTTTAGCTTTAAAATGGTAGCGTTTCTGTGCTTCTATAAAGCCAGCAGTCAGACCACTTGAGAGGCTCTGCACTTGCAGTGAGAGAGAGAGAGAGAGACACACACACACACACGGATGCTGGCACTTTATTATTATTCTGCTGTTGCACACAGGTCTGAATCAGCTCTGAAAACGCATACATTGTTTCTTACAGAATGTCTCTGGCTCCTAACAACAGAATTGCAACGTGATGTCTCTGCTAAAAATGGGATGACTCACAAATGAGTCAATAGGGAAGGTGTTATAGGAGGCTAACTGCCGTGCTGTCTGCCAGGGTTCAGTAAAATGCAGGAGCCAAGGGTGGCCATTAATTTACTCTACTCATTTTTCATATAGAATTTTTTAACTCCTCTAACCTAAAGAGTTCTGTTCACATTACTGCCATATGAAAATGCTGGTTTTATAAGAGCCTACTAAACTGGGTTAACATATTGAGATACTACATTGTACTGGATTTAACAGGCATTTTCAGAAGTCTGGCCGTTAAATTTAATTTCTACTGAAGTCTGTAGAGTATTCATACAGGAATAGGGCATTATCCCTGTCTTTCTCTATGCCACAGGAGGTGGATTTACCCATTGGAATTGTAGATTGGGTTTGCATTCTAAAAGAAAAGATCTTCCAGGTCTGTTGCATTTTTGCACTGTTCTGTGCGGTTAAAATGAATGCTGCTCCATAAGTGAAGCCACATGCAGGTCTCCTGAATTTTAGGTATAAAAGACGCTGGGGGTAGGATGTAGTGGAATAGTGAGGTCTTCTGAGATCTGTGGTGGTGCATAGTTACTAGCAAACTGTGCTAGTGGCTGTGAAGTAAAGGAGTCTAGTGGGCACTTGGAAATATCCAGGTATTGGGAAGGAGAAGTCTGATTTTGCCTGATTTATGTTACCTCTGGTTGGACTATAGTATTTGGCTCCAATTACATTAAATTTCTGTTTCACAACATAAACATTACATGTTTTAGAAAATTCCTTCCTATGTAATGTGTTAAACCAATGGCAGTAATCCAGTAGCTATGAGATTTTCTGTATTTTATATATAATCTACTGTAACTGGTTTAAAAAATATGCATAGTGAGCTGAAATTTACAAGTCATCGAGATTTTGTGCTGATGCTTTTTTTCAGATTGCATGCATTACAGTGTTATCCTTTGGTTAGGAGAACCGACTCCAGAAAGCTCATTGCCATCCATGACCACCTCATCTGTCACTCCTCCAATCTCGCTGTACTCAATGAAACTTGGACCCCCTGAAATGCTGCCTCTGCACCCACTCTCTCTTCTCACACACCTCACCCCATGACTTTAAAAACAAACACATAAACAAAGATTCCCTAGCAAGGGTGTTAGGCTTTTCTTCTTCCACATTTGCTGCTTCCATTCCCTCCCTTTGCCCACTCACTGTCCTCCGTTGAATGGTACACCAACTGGATCCCCTTTCCCCCCCCCATCTACGTAGCTAACTCTGACCACTCCTACTAGTGCCTCTTGGAGTATTCTCTATATTCCCACACATCCAGACTGCCACTTTTTCTTTTCTAAGGGCAGGTCTACACTACAGCTGGGATCAACGCTCTGAGATCGATCCACCGGCGGTCATTTAGCGGGTCTAGTAAAGACCCGCCAAATCGACTGCCGATCGTTCTTCAGTTGACCCCTATACTCTACCCCCGATGAGAAGAGTAAGGTAAATCAACAGGAGAGTTTCTCCCGTTGGCCCCCCACGGTGTAGACCCTGCAGTAACTCGACCTAAGGTACATCGACACCAGCTATGTTATTCATGTAGCTGGAGTTGCATAGCATAGGTCGACTTACCGCGGTAGTGTAGACATAGCCTAAGATCCACCCTTTTCCTTTTTCTCCAGAGACCTAAAACTCTGGTCCAGGTTCTTGTCATTTTATGTCTTCATTATTATAATCTCTTCCTCCCTACCCTCCTTACCACCCACATCACCTCCCTCCAATCCATTCAAAGCAGAGATGCAGAGATCATCTTCCTTACCTGCCCCTCTGACCATATCACTACCCTCTCTGCATCCCATCTTTGTCTCCCTCTTCTCACTGCATCTAGATCAAGCTTCATGTCCTCACCTTGAAGGCCCTTCACAATTCTGCCCCTCCCTACCTGTCCACTTGTCTTTCATTCCAGTGATGGTCACTTCATTCACTTATTTGCCAATTTCTCACGTGTACAAACCAATAAAATGCCTTCTTCCATGCTGCCCCTTTTGCACGAAATGCCCTTTCTGCACTGATCGATAAAACTGACAACACAATAGGCACTGGATGCCCTGGAAGAAAGTGCAGCTACAGCAGGATTTCTGCTTCTCTCCCTTGTTTAAAGCAATGGGATGGAGTGTTAGTATTTTCAGGCTTGATAGAAGAAGTGAATATTGTGCAAGGATTTGAAAAGTTTATTCTCCACTGGGCTATGAAGGGGAACTAGTTTTATCAGATCTGGTGAAATTCATTGCTAATTGTGATGGGTAATCAACAGGCAGTATCAGTAATCAAAGCACCACCCTGATTATCTCTTGCTGTATAGGTCTTATCAAACAGCTAATGCAAAGCAAGTGTATCCTTTTTATATTGCTTAGCACATTCCTTGGTTAGTGACACACTAGAAATCACGTTAATCACATTTCAGATCTCCACTGTCTGATTCTCTTCTTTGACATCCTTGGCTCTCCTCTTTTTCTCTCTTCCACACCATATATTTTGTGTGCCTGATATGCCAGGAATTGTTAATCTAAAACTGATTGCAAATCTTTGGTGTTATATATATATATATATATATATATATATATATATATATATATATATATATATATATATATATATATATATATATAAAATAAATAAATAATAATTTAAAGGTCTGATCCTGCAGCCCTAACAGAAGGAGTAACTGTTACACAGACCAGAAGTCCCATTGACTTCAATGGGGCTACATATGTGAATATGCATTACTCCTTTCAGAAGGGGTTTGCAGGGTCAAGCCCTGGGAATTTAGCATTTTGGGCCACATTTACAAAGACGCAGATAGGCATGTAGTGGGTTTTAGGTGTCTAACTCTCATAGGTTACAAAACCGGGCATGTGTAGTCTTGAGAAAAGACTGAGGGGGGCCTGATAAGTCTTCAAATATGTTAAGAACTGTTATAAAGAGGAGTGGAACCTCCGTGTCCACTGACTGTAGGACAGGGAGAAGTAGTAATGGGCCTTATCTGCTGCAAAGGCGATTCAGGTTAGATATTAGGGAAAACTTTCTAACTGTAAGGGTAGTTAAGCTCTGGAATAGGTTACTAGGGGAGGTTGTGGAAATCCCAGCATTAGAGGTTTTAAGACAGTGGTCCCCAAAGTTTTACCTCGTGCCCTCTCCCTTACTCCTGTCCGTGTCCCCTTCCCCCGGGGCCAGGAGTGGAGCTGTGGCTCCGGGATGGGGGGACGCAGACAGGAGTAAGGGGGCTGGGGCTGGGAGCCAGGGGCACAGGGCAGGCGTGGGGCCCTGCCCATTGATTCTAGGCCCTGTTTCTGTTAGATGAGCTCCCTCAATTCCATGGACATCAGTAGGATTTGGGAACACACAGCACCAGGCAGGATCCAGCCCCTAATATGCTGGCAGTTTATGCTGAGAATTTTAATAGGGTCCAGCTGGCTGGCTGTGCCACTGCCACTCCATGCAGTGTCAGGTTGATTTTGAATGGAGCAGCTGCCTTGGCCACTCTCATTTATCAGGTGCTGTGATTATGACCACTAATGGGAAAAGAAAATGGACTCTTAAAACAGCAATTGAACTAATCTTTCTTTCTCTTTACATTTTGATTTTCATCCATTCTTTGCTTTTATCTTTGGCCCCCTCCAAACTAGTGCAGTGTAATTACATCTGATGGGAGACCAGGGTCTGCAACTACAGCAGGTTTTTGAAGTGCTGGTGTCAAATAATAATGTACGTGGTACTATAGTCTCTCTGCAGTGTGTGACCTGCTCCTGTTATAATGACTTTCTGAGACCCTATGTCCACGGGGCAGATTGCATCCTCTGTGTTACATGCTCCAAAGCTGGCCCTAACACATCCTCACTGGAATGTAAAAGTAAAATTCAGATGTATTACTTGTCCACAAGGTAATTGGAGAATTTATAATAGGGCCCAGTGCAAGCAAAAACCCTTGTGCCTAATCAACAGAGAGACGGCGACCTTCCTGCTTCAAAGAAGAAACGGCAAGCAGGGGAGAAGATTATGTATACTTTGGTCTCTGTACCACATGGAAATGACATCGCATCTCTCTTTGAACTGGATGCCACCACTCTTCAGAGAGCTGATTGCCTGGTTCCAAGGTAAAAATAATAAAAAAAAAATGCTGCATTGATAAGGTTTCTCTCTAGCATTATACTGGTGAGTAAAGCAGAAAAATCAAACATATGCTAGTGTTGTTCTTCAGTTGAAATTGAGGAGACTTCCCAGATAAACAAGAGATGTATAAAACATGATCCTGCTGCTGTGACTAGATAAAATAATTATAAGGATAAAACAAGACTTAAAGGGAGACTGTCAAGATATAAAAACAGTGGTGCAAATGTTGCACCGGTGTAATTGAGAGCAGAACTGGGCCCAGTATGCTGCTTGAAAAAAAGTACCATTAATAAATCTGAGAGAATCATTCCCAGTAAATAATTTATGCAATGAATTTTGCCTTGTTTTCTGTGCATGCACTGCCCATGACAGAGCATGGTTTCTTGGAATGTATTTGTTGTTCAGATTCATTGAACAAATAGTTTTTGAGGTTTTTACTGCAGAAATTAATTGTGAATATTTGAAATTTGAACAGTATTGCTTAATTGCGATTGGTCAGATAAGTCATAAAGGTTTTTTTTTCTGTTCCATGATTGAACGTTCAGTCACTTGGGAGACAAATTCTCCTGTGTGTCAATTTTAAAATTTGGTTTCTGGTAATATTTGTGTATGCAACTTTGAAATTTGTTTTCTGTGCTCCTTTTTCCTAGCACAATTCACTTGCATGAATATTCACAGACTGTGAACATGAAAAGGGAGACTGAAAACTTGGCCAAAGTGAATTAATGTAAAAAAGTAGAATGAATAGTCACTGAAAAATGTTTGCATTAATTGCCCATCTCTAGTTTCTAACAACACCACAAATTGAAAGAATTAAAAAAAAAATCTAATTCATGCTGTTTGTGCACTTGATTCTCAGTTTGACTGATATTATAAGTGCTTATTCATGTAAGCAATCTTATTGAAGTCAAGCTTACTCACGTGAGCAAAGGTTTTCAGGATCGAGCTATTAGACTGTGACTATTTAATGTGTTGCCATTCTTTGAGGGTCACAACTCTGCAGAGGACTGTTCAAATAAAAGAAAAAACATGTTTTCATACTTCGTTGAAGTTCACAGAAGTATTTCTGTTCACACTAGATTTTAAAACCTTCCCCTCATCATCTTTTCCTTAAATAAAACTTTACTAATGTTCTCTCTATCCTATTGTCTCAAAACATTCTACAGAACAATGAAGTGTGTCGCTTCCATCACTTTTTCTCCAGACCTGTTGTTTTACTGTGTTTGTCTTTAGGAACTCTTATGTTCGGTTGAGACACCTATGCACTAATACTTGGGTGACCAGTACTAGTATTCCTATAGATACAGAAGAAGAGAGGCCAGTGATGTTGAAGGTAAATATTGGTACAAGTTGTGCTAACTTTCCAAACTCATTCCTATAATTGTCTGTGAATGATTTAACTTCCCTATATATAAAGATATATAATAATTCAGAGGAAGATAGAGGATTGCTCACCAAAATTAAACTCTGTTGAAAAAACACACTATTTCAGATTGGGACTTGCCAAACGAAAGAAGACAAGGAAGCTTTTGCCATCGTATCGGTTCCTCTGTCTGAGGTCAGAGACTTGGATTTTGCCAATGATGCCAACAAAGTTTTAGCATCCACTGTTAAAAAGCTGGAGAATGGAACAATAACACAAAATGAAAGGAGGTCAGTAATGGTTTTTTTTTTTTCCAGATCACTTTCATATAAAATGAATATGTATGGTATCCAAACATCACAGTAATGGACACACTAGTAAAATCTAGATAGATCAGTAGGAAGGAAGGTGGTTAGGGTGCTAGCCTGAGGCTTGAGACTGGCTGTGTCACAGGCTCCCTTCATGACCTTGGACAAGTCACTTAATCTCTCCTGTGGCTCACTTCTCTGTCGGTGTAGGCACTGCCCTACCTCACAGGAGTGTTGTGAAGATGAAGGCATTGAAGACTGTGAAGTGCTCAGATACTATGGTAATGGGGGGACAGGACTTAAAATGATGTAAAATAGATAAGGAGAAATAATGTGAGTTTCAAGATTTACCTAGATTATAGAGCAAACTTTAAACTGTGTGCATTCTGTAACATCTGCATCCAATGAGCCTGATTTGTGTTTACATTAAGGACCTTTACCCCACTCTGGCAGTGTAATTTACACCCCCTTTACGCTGCCAGAATGGTAAATGAGTGTAAATGAGAATCTGGCTCAACATCAACTCCTCTCCCTTCTATCTATAACTCCCTGTCCTCTTTGTCCCTCCTACTTTCCGTAGTCTCTTCTAAAGGGTGTTCATAGAGGGTCTGCCCTTTGCATTCATCCATATGTCAACTTCAGTGCTACTGGAGTGTCTACTCTTTACACCCTCCCAGGAATTAAGAGACTTCGTTGCACGTTGCTGCCAAATACATCATACTGCTGGGGGTGTAGTATGTTAGTTATTTTCAACGCTCCATGGAAAAATTAAATATTAGACAGTATCTCTGTGCACTGTTTAATTTGTAACTTTCATTCACAGCTTTTTATTGAAAATGTTAATTTTTTTGGTGATAAAATTAAGCTTCTGTTGACTATTGAATCAAGAGGTTTTTGTCAATAATAAATGGAACAGAAGGTTCAGGAGTAGATAGATAGATAGATTTATCCTAACATGGCATGCTATAATAGCCTAGGCATTGGTAGTTAACCCTAAAGAGCTGACAGGCCACTTCATCACTGACTAGAGTCGGAGAAGCACAAAGTAATTAATTGGGGTGTGATGTAACAACAGTGCGTCTCACTATTAGCCTTGTGACTGTGAAACATTGAGATTCAGCATCATCCGGTAGTGGGGCTATTGCTGTGATATAATGCTGAAAATATTTCATAGTGCTTTCTGGATGCTGGCATTATTGTGTGTCTCTGTGATCTCCTGGGGAAGAGTAGCAGTCCTCATTCTTCCCTTCCCTGTCCCTTTCTGGCTTATAAAGGTAGGGATCCTGCCAGTACCAAACAAGTTGCTCAGCCCTACATCTGCACCCTTCACCTTTTGCTGCTTGGGCAGCACTCGTGTACTGTGAGCCTTGTTCTACTCAGACCAGGTTCCAAACAGGTTGATGTATTCCAGGAGATCTGCATATGGGCTGAGATTTTCAAAGCGGGCTAGGAGATTTAGCACATGGTTCCTCTTGAGAGTAATAGAAGTTGTGTGTTTAAATTCCCTAGTCTGTTCGTTTTTTAAAATCTCAGCTGAATATCCACATGCCTCTAGACCCTATAGTTTAGAAACCTGGGTGTAGGATATATATACTAGGCCAAATTCATCTGACACTTTGGAGGTCTGTGGGTTTAGCTGCAGGCACAATTTAGCCCACTCCTTGTTGAAAGCTTTTATTTTTCTTTCCTCTGCTTTCCCCATGAGCTGGTCACAAACACCCAAGATTTAGCCCACATGGGATCTTCTTGGCTTTTTGCAGAGCTGCTCCTGGAAAGCCTGTAGCCCTTCTCAGGGATGTTTGTTAAAGTGGGGTCTTTTGTCCATTTGAAATTCAAAGTTCCATCTATATATGTTCTTCCATATACAACTTACTGTTTCCGTCTGCCTCCTCCAGGATGGAGAAGCCATTTTCTAGTATTAGAAGTACCCCTCCCCTTTTGGTGCTCTTTACCATCACCCTTTCCCTTTAGCAGGGAATGCAAGACGTGGTCTTTTGCAAATCCACCCTTCAATACCTCCTTGGCTAGTAGATGTACAGAATAGGAGGTGGATGCTTGCATGCTCTTCCACGGCATGCAGTGCTTTCTATCTAAAGTGGCCAGCATTGTGATTACCTGAAAACCTAAGCTGCATATGAAAACATCTTGCTGCTGTCGCTGGTGTATTTATGTAGATTACTTGTTTCTGGATACTGTCCATCAGTTCAACTTGCTTCCTGTTTTGTTGTGGTTCTTTAATGCTTTGGTAAACATCCTTGTGATGGAGTTAAGCCTCTGCTGATCCAAAGTCTTGAATCCTGAAGCACATATCAGGCTTGGCTTTGCAGTGATTGAGGTTCTGTTGTGCCACAGAAAGCCTGTTCTAAAACGTATGGATTTTTTTTTTAATGAATCCTAGCAAGTGTTGAACTGTACAGTAAGGATTTCTCTACTTGTTCTAGATTTGTAACCAAGCTGTTAGAAGATCTCATTTTCTTTGTTGCTGATGTGCCTAATAATGGGCAGGAAGTTTTGGATGTGTTGATTACCAAGCCAAACCGGGAAAGACAAAAATTAATGAGGGAACAAAATATATTGGCTCAGGTATGTTTTGGATATTAGCAGTTTATATATGTACATATGGGGGAGCTCCTGAAGGAAGATGGTTGTATAATTAACGAGGCTACATAGTCCTTTGTTAACATCCATTTGGGATTTCTAGGTGTTATTAGCCACACAGGGCTCACCTATTGTTGTCTAAATGAAAAAAGGAAAGATTTGATGAGGGCACAATTGAATATAAATGGCTATATTCTGTTCTGAGCTATGCCTGTGCAACTCCACTGCATTCTATGGCTATAAGAGAGAGTAAAGTCTTGCCCAAGGATGATAAAGTTGAAACAAATTTCCTACTCTAGTCCCCAGTACTGTAAATGACTCCACATCTGGTGAACCTCTGGATTCTCATGGAGCTGGAAGGACCCTAGTTCATGCTAAGATCTGTGCACTTGTGAATCAGACTTAATATTCTCTTAAAGTAGCTTCTTGAATAAACAATGGTGAAGAGGCTGGAAAAGAGGAATAACAGAATTGTCCTCCCCTTTGACTGTAAATTTATCCACATTTTTTCTGCCCGATGTCGGTGAGTAGATCGATGGGACAATGTCACTGTTTTAATACCTGAGATTGTCGTCCCCCTGCCCATCACATTCAGTCCTATGTAGATGGCAAGAGTGGTGCCCTATTTCTTACCTGGCTTAAGGTACTCCTGCAACATTTAATGTAAATATGAATAGAAATGGCCAACTACAGTCATACAGAAATCTCGGTTTTGTTCTCACCCTCAGTGATTTTAATTCTGAACAGATATTTGGGATCCTCAAAGCTCCTTTTAAGGACAAAGGAGGAGAGGGATCGATGCTGAGACTTGAAGATCTAGGAGACCAGAGATATGCTCCATACAAATACATGTTAAGGCTGTGTTACAGAGTCATCAGACATTCCCAGCAGGACTATAGGAAAAACCAGGTCAGTTGTAGCCAAGATATTTTCCCCCAAATTGTTACATAATTGTATACTCTGGGTCTAACCCTGTGCTCTGTACTTGTATTTGGAATCCCGTTGTATTCCAATGAAACCACTCTTGTAAAAAGGGGCTGGTGGACTGGGCTCTGTGTGCATTAGTATATAGCAAATCAATCATTAAAGCATTGACTTCTCATGCTGAACAATGGTATTTTTGTTTAGGAATTTTTATGAGACCAGTGAACAGCTTTGAAATTTTATGGTTTCATTTCCTGGGCACATGCTCCATACCATTTCTTCCTCTTTATAAGCTCCACAGGTTCAAACATGAGAATGGGACTCCCAGTTTGTGGGTCTC
This sequence comes from Chrysemys picta bellii, assembly GCF_011386835.1. NCBI lineage: Eukaryota > Metazoa > Chordata > Testudines > Emydidae > Chrysemys > Chrysemys picta. The sequence goes on along the minus strand of NC_088791.1, from coordinate 122,719,813 downwards.
TGCTGTATCACTAAAATTATGCTCTTGGATGTCAGGCTAGAAAGTGGGAGAGTTGCATGGATTTTTGAATTCTTCTCACTGCCAGATTTTTGAAGCAAAGAGTAATAGTGGTCTCGGAAGCAGGACAGATTCAGTCAAGCTGCCCAACCTACCACCGCAGGGTGCCCTTTATGAGGGGGAGAAAGTTCAAACCCACTTGGTCCAATATTTTTATGAACTAGAGTGGAGAATGAGTCAACCCAAGGACTTTGCAGGCATGGAGGACTCAAGATAGTCTTGAAATGCTGTGTATGACTTCTATGGTTCCTTTCTAGAGCCTTTCAAAATATTTCTTGCCTCTAAAAACAAGAAGAATACTTCTTCAAAATAATGTAAATTCCAAATTTTCCTTTTATTTTTTTGTGCATTTGGAGCTGGGGGAAGGGATTGTAGAAGACTCAGAAGTGTTGGCCACCCCTAAGACAACTAATTTTTTCTTGGAGTACATTATTCAGTGATCCCAGATTTACTTCACTTCATGCCACTAGTAAGAGATGTGGTTTTGAGTATCAGTTGGAAGGATCAATTGAGCTGATCCTAAAAGAAAGATACTGCTTCTTACAGGCTGTTGTACATGTCATCCTGAGGCTTTTTTATTTTTCAGGAATATATTGCTAAGAACTTCTGCATCATGCAGTCCCAGATTGGTTATGATATTCTGGCGGAAGACACCATCACAGCTTTGTTGCACAACAACAGAAAACTACTTGAGAAACACATCACCTCTAAAGAAATAGAGACATTTGTTAACTTACTCAGGAGGAATCGAGAGCCAAGGTTTGAAGTAGCCCACATACCTTTCTTCTGTATTGATACTCTTTTATTCTTGTAACAACTGTGAATCTGCCTTCTATTTGCTTAAATTTTTCTTAGCCCTGTAAGAGGAAAAATAAAATAAACCCTCATTGTGTATAAATTATTACACTAGAGAGAGCAGAAATCCCTGCAACTCTTGGTTTCACCACCGCTTCCTGTCTGAGTGTAAAATAAATGGAGTGTCTAATGAAAAAAGTAACTTATTTTCCAAATAAGATGTCCAAGTGTAAATATACAGTAATAATGTAAATGTATGAAGTCAATGTACTGAGGGCCAAATTACTTTTATGGGAGCAATTTATAGTACTGCTGGGGACTGTTGCATTGCATCACTATAATTACTTTGCATATATCTGCAGCCATATCACCTGAAGCTGTGATCTCATCATATCCCCCAAGCTAAGCAATGTTGGGCTTGGTCAAAATTAGAAGAGGAGGCCATATTGGTACTCCAATTCCCTGGTTCGTTGTTAGAAGGGAACTGTGCCTTGTAAAGGGTCCTATTGACCTTGTTTATTTAAGATCTCTCGTCACTTTTTGCAAGAGGAAGGATCTTAATTTGATTGGCTGAATTTATTATTTGAATGCAAAACCTTCAGTTGGGCTTATACCCTAGGTGCAAAAACAATTCATACTTTAAAAATACACCTGACAAAACAGTTCAGGATGACCCACTGTTAGCAGTTGGGTCCTGCCCCACAGCATTGACTCATGTGGAAAGTCCCATACGCTTCCATGGCCTGGTTTGCATGAGATGAGGTATGCAGAACTGAGCTCCAAAGTGCACGTGCGCACACACGCGCGCACACACACACACACACACACACACACACACACACACACACTTTTACTTCCTCAGCGTACAATCAGGGTATGTAATTCCCACCTGCCAAGCCTAAGTAATTACTTTCTGCCTACTCAAATTTCCACCGCTTTTTCAATCAGATGCAGTGTTGTTGGTTTTTTCTTTTTTTTTTTTTAGTTTTTGCTATAAACTGTTATGTAATGTTGCTATGCACTGTTACTTCCATTTTAGCAAGTAGCAGGTAATTAACTTCATTTTAATGGTGGAGTAACTGGTTCCTGAATATGATGTACTATTGTATTTAGACCTTTCATTCAAAAATACTTTATGAACACAAACATTCTAGAGTTCAGAAAGCTTTTGGTAATGAAAGTGTAACCCAGGGGTAGTCACTTTATTTTTTGTCAAGATCCACTTTTCTTGGTCAAGGTATAGTCAAAGTCCAGACTCCAGAAAAAATAATAATTGTAATAATAAGTAAATAAAAAGATTTTGGGGTCTGTTCAAAAGCATCTAGCAGTCCGGATTTGGTCCACAGTCTGCTTATTGACTACCCCGGTGTAACCTATGCTAACACAATGTGGCAATCTCTCCCCCTTTAGTGGCTAGACTACATAGAGAGTTTTATGAACCGGCTACTCGCTTCAGGCTAATGGGCCTGGTCCGGGTGGCAGAGGTTCATGTTTTCAGATAGAGGTCTTGGGTTCATTCCCTGATCCTCACTAAGTGACTGTGAGGCAGAAAGTATTTAAAGTTGCCTTAAACAGGTAGTTGTCGATTACTGGAGCATAGGGGATTCCTTGGATGGCATAAACGCAGCTACACCTGTTTTGTCAGTCACTCCCCCATCCTTGGTATTTAGATTAGGGGACAGTAAGTGGCGGGTGCACCAGGGTGGGATAGGTGGTCCACAGTGCACAGTACTCCTCTGGATCCTGGGCCAGTGATGAAGTCCTTAGTGGAGTAACCCCACTGGCACATCTCAGAGCATCCTTTAGGCTCCTGTAAATTACAATAGGGGCTGTTTGGGTCACCTTTGCCTCACTCGCCCTGAGCTGCAGGGATTGAGAGCTCAGCACAGCTCTGGATTGATCTCAAGATTGATCTTCAGCGGTTAGAGGTTGCAATAATATGAATAAACAATGATCAAGATTTGAATACAGCCTGTATTTAGATAACTCTAGCACTATGGGCTCCCTGAGGCGAATATTTCAGAGATGGGCACTCTAGAAAAACCGAAGAAAGATAGGTAAACAGATTTCCTTTGTGATGCTTCTGTGTAATATTTTGTTATGTTTGCTTTTTTCCTGTCCAGATTCTTGGATTATTTATCAGACCTGTGCGTTTCAAACACAACTGCCATACCGGTAACTCAGGAGCTGATCTGTAAATTTATGCTGAGTCCAGGAAATGCTGACATCCTCATCCAAACCAAGTAAGCAGCTGTAATTGAAACATACTTGTCATTGTTACCTTGCCTTTCTTGCCACATTGGTAACAGGGTTTACGTGTAGCTACCGTATGCGTTATTTATTTGAAGGCTGGTTTCAATGCAAATAGACAATCCCTTGGAATGCTCCATTATCCCAGAGGATATTGATGAGGAGGAGGTCTGGCTCTACTGGATTGACAGCAATAAGGAACCACATGGCAAAGCTATCAGGCATCTGGCCCAGGAGGCTAAGGAAGGCACAAAGTCTGATTTAGAAGTCCTTACCTATTACAGGTAAAACAATTTTTTTTACTATTCAGGGAACCTGATGCTACTCCTATTGAAATCAATTTGGGGGGAGGGATAGCTCAGTGGTTTGAGCATTGGCCTGCTAAACCCAGGGTTGTGAGCTCAATCCTTGAGGGGGGCCACTTAGGGATCTGGGGCAAAATCAGTACTTGGTCTTGCTAGCGAAGGCAGGGGGCGGGGCTGGGCTGGGCTGGGCTTGATGACTTTTCAGGGTCCCATCCAGTTCTATGAAATAGGTATATTTCCATATATTATATTATATTTATTAATTGTCATTGTGTGAAATTGGAGCAAGGTCAGATCTATGGTCTGTTCAGAAACTGGAGCTAAGTTTGTTTAAAAAAAAATAAAAATCACAATTTATTCAGTATTTTCCAAAGAGTGTTGAGGCTTCAATGCTTGTGATGCATCCCTGTGCTCTCAAAATGCTGTGGTTTCGGCTCCTCCCTTTTCTAGCAAGTGGGATTACACAACAGCTACTTCAGTATACTCTTGCAGACAAGGTGTGCTCTGAGCTGTTGTCCAGAAGCACAGAGAAATGAGCACCATCAGCACTTCCTGGTCCCCGCCACTGGAAGGCAGAGGCATGAAACAAAATCTTAAATGTACTGAAAGTGAATAGTTCAAGGGTTTTATCCCACAACCGCTGTTCTGTGTGTGGGACTTTCTTTGAACTCCAGTGTGAGTTGGGCATAAAATTCAGTGGGGATAGGAGCCTAATACTAGTGTTTGTAATGGCAAGTCAGCTTCTTTGCTAACAAAGGGGCTGTATTATTTTCATTGTTACATTGGAATGGCATAGATCAGACTCCTGAGAGTATATTCTCAGGTATGTTGCTCTGTGCCATTCAAAGAAATCTAAGGTACTACTGAAAGTGTACCATTTATTTTTATTACCTTAAGGTACCAATTAAACCTCTTTGCAAGGATGTGTCTGGATCGTCAGTACCTAGCCATAAACCAGATTTCAACACAGCTCTCAGTAGACTTGATCCTACGATGTATGTCTGATGAAAGCCTCCCTTATGACCTCCGGGCTTCTTTTTGCCGTCTTATGCTGCACATGCATGTTGACAGAGATCCTCAGGAGTCCGTAGTACCCGTTAGATATGCCAGACTGTGGACTGAAATTCCTACCAAGATCACAATCCATGAGTAAGTTTAAAAAAAAAAAAACACCCCAAAGCATTTTAAATGGCTCAAACCTACTCAGAGTAAAATTGTAAGTGGCTGTAATTTTAATGCAACACACGTGAACAGATATTTTGCTGCAGAACACAAACCATTAGGCACTATTAACCCTGGAGATTTAAAAGGGTCACTTTATTTGTAAGTGCGTTTTTTAAAATGCATTATGATAAGGGAGATGGAATGGCCTTTTCCTGGGAACTACAAAGCGTGAAGCCATTACATTCAGTTAAATATTACACCCTCACTAGGCTGAACCTTAGTTTTACAATTAGAGCTTTATTGTGGCTTTAAAGCCACAACCTACAGTCGGTTGAAGCAGTTCAGAGGCAGTAGCCTCAATCCAGGAAAGCGCTTAAGCACATGCTTCATTTTAAGTATGGGAGGAGCTCCATTGACTTCAATGGGAACTCTCACCTGCTTGATTGCTTTGATGCACTGGGGCCTTTGTGTATGAGGCAGGCATAGTAGTTCTGGGGGGCACGAGCCACAGTGCAGCAAATACTGCTGCATTCTTTCACAGGGTGCAGTGTCTGCTCCCCCTCCTTACCAGCTCATTTCTTTTTTTTTGGGGGGGGGGGGGGGAGGGAAGGTGGATTGTGCAAAAAGGGGAGTTGATCATAGACTTAACTTCTTACCATCTTTTCTACTATCACCACTGGTGTTGAATCCCCTAGCCTGTTGTTTGCATCCTTTGCCTGCCACCCTGGTGCACACAAGCAGGACTAACTGCAATCTAGCTCTTTTCTGTACAAAAGAACTTAAAATAAGGTTAAAGCGTCATGAATAGTTGGGGGATTTGGTTATTTTTTACATTACAGCTCATCGTATCCATGGAAGAGGTTAATTTTGCTTCTCTCTGTTTTGCCTAGTAGGTATGATTCTTTCACAGACTCCTCGAGAAATGACATGAAGAGGAAATTTGCTTTGACCATGGAATTTGTAGAAGAGTACTTGAAAGAAGTTGTAAATCAGCCATTTCCTTTTGGGGACAAAGAGAAAAACAAACTTACATTTGAGGTACTTTTCAGTTAGCTTTGTCACAATGTATTGTACCCCTTGAATCAAACAATGAAGCAGTAGAGCATAACTGTTAGCTGTATTAACCAGGTTTTCTTTTGAAAAGAAAAGTTTAAGAACATATTTGATTATACAGTAGAACAGGGGTTTGGACCCCTCAGGGGGTCGCGAGGTTATTATATAGGGAGGTCGTGATCTGTCAGACTCCACCTCAAACCCTGCTTTGCCTCCAGCATTTATAATGGTGTTAAATATATAAAAATGTGTTTTTAATTTATAAGGGGTGGAAGGCATGCTCAGAGGCTTGCTATGTGAAAGGGGTCACCGATACAAAAGTTTGAGAACCACTGCGAATAGAACCTCCTGAGTTATGAACACCTCAGGAATGGAGGTTGTTCGTAACTCTGAAATGTTTGTAACTCTGAACAAAACATTATGGTTGCTCTTTCAAAGGTTTACAACTGAAAATTGATTTAATGCAACCCTGAAACATTACTATGCAGAAGAAAAATGCTGTTTTTAACCATCTTAATTTAAATCAGTGGTTCTCAAACTTGTGTACTGGTGACCCCTTTCACATAGCAAACTGCTGAATGTGACCCCCCCCCTTAAATATATAAAAAAGTGTTTTTAATTTTTAATACCATTATAAATGCTAGAGGCAAAGCGGGGTTTGGGGTGGAGGCTGACAGCTCATGACCCCCCATGTAATAACCTCGTGACCCCCCCGAGGGGGCCTGACCCCCAGTTTGAGAACCCCTGATTTAAATGAAACAAGCACAGAAACTGTTTCCTTACCTTGTCAAATCTTTTTAAAAAAACTTTCCAGCATGCTTCCAGTTCCAAATGAGATGTGTGGTTGATTCATAACTCTGAGGTTCTACTGTAGAATGTTCTTTAATACCCACTTAATACCCACTTCCTTAATTCCACTCTTTTTGCTTCCCACTTTTGTTTTTATACTGTAGTGTTGCTGTGTGCTGTTAAACAGCTGCAGTTCCTCACCACACCAGAGGTGGCTGCATTTCAGTAGCAAATGAAGTGATTTGTGTGTGGGAGAGGTGTATACATACACTCTGTGTTAGTTAAGAGGTTTGAGATCCTTGGGGTGAAAGCAATCGCGTAGCCAGCTTCTAAGAGGAGGGGGAGCAAACCTAAAAAAGCGCCCCCCTTGGCCCCTCCTCCGGCCACGCCCCCTGGCTCCTCCTCCGGCCGCTCCACGCCCCCCCTCCCCCCCTTGGCTGGCTCCTCCGCCCGCACTGCCCCTCTCCCCCCCCCATGGCTCCTCTGGCCCTGCCATGCCCCCCCTTGCTCCTCTGGCCACGGCTGCAGCCCGCAGCCAGCCTGCGCACCCCTGCTCCTCCGGCCGCTTTTGGAAAGGCACCGCTTTTGCAAAGTATGCTGAGGGAAAGCGGCTGCTTCCTCTGCACCCCGCTAGCTACGCTACTGGGTGAAAGGTGCTGTATTCTGTGTCGGATGTGATGATAAAGGACATGTATTGCACCACATAATCCTGTCCTTTATTACTGTCTAGCACACCTGACCGAAGAAAGGTTACGTAGGATTGAGTCTTCTAGAATCAAATTAAAGGACACTTACAGCAGACCTAGCTTAAACTACCTCTGTCCATGCAGCACTGCCTTCACTCTACATTTACCTTACCACAGTCTGACTGCTGTTTCAAGATGCTTCTTCGCTGCAGCTGTTGCCATCTGGAACAGCCTTCTGGCATCTCTCTGCCTCATAGACTTTCCTTCTCATTTCTTTTCTCAGATGGAACTATATCTCCCCCCCCAGCTCTGCCTAAACCTCATGCTGTTTTCTCTCCTGCTTTCATTTAACCAAGTAATTGCATTATCTAACTCTGAAAAGCATTTGACAATTAGGGGCCTGGTCCTGAGCCCATCAATGGAAAGACTCCCATTGAATTCATTGGGCCTTGAATCAGGCCGATAGTCTGTGTGAAAGACAAAAGGACAGGACAAAATATAACTGTATTGTACAGTTCAACACCACTAATGTTGTAGAGGTTGTCTTCATCATGATGGTTTTTCTTTTCCTGCAGGTGGTGCATCTGGCTCGAAATCTCATATACTTTGGCTTCTATAGTTTTAGTGAGCTGCTCAGACTGACCAGGACACTGCTGGCTATTCTAGATATTGTTCAGGGTCCTATGTCGTCATACTTCGAAAGACTAAGCAAATTTCAGGATGGAGGTGAGAAAAAGCAGTGAAAAGTTTTTATTAAAATGCATAATTCACTATTTGGGAAGGAAGCAATTTAAGCTGTATGTCTTTGATCTGTCTGTACACCTGTGGAAGCACCATCCAGCTATGTGGACAGCAGATGATTTCAGAACACAAAAATGATCAATTTAAAAGAACTTTTAGACTGATTGACTGATACAGTGTCACATGGGATACTGAGGCCTGGTCTACATGGGGGAGGGGATCGATCTAAGTTACGCAACTTCAGCTATGTGAATAACGTAGCTGAAGTCGACGTACTTAGACCTATTCGCTGCTGTGTCTTCATTGCGGTGTGTCAACTGCTGTTGCTCCCCCGTCGACTCTGCCTGCACCTCTCGTGGAGGTGGAGTACAGGAGTTGACAGGAGAGCGCTCGGGGGTTGATTTATTGCGTCTAGTATAGATTGCTGCCCGCCGATCCGGCGGGTAGTATAGACATACCCTGAGGCCTGGAACCTGATTTGGAACTGTCAGCTCCAAACAAGTGGAGGGAGTAGCAGATTTCTGGGTGTGGGGCAAGCAGTTACGTATTTACACCACAGGCATTTACCAGTCAATGAGGAAGATGCTTGTCCACTATTAAGTGAGGTGCTGGGCTGGCAGCTGTTAGTCATAGTATCATAGAAGGAGCAGATGGAAAAGACCTATTAGCCATCCTGTCCGTCTTCCTGCTGATGCAGGATTGTTCCCTAGTGTACACTTTCTTGTATTTTGGCTAGGTCAGAATTTAAATGCCCTAAACAATGGGGCTTTCACACCTCCCTGAGGAAGAGTATTTCACAGCCTCACTATCTGAGAGTTAAATTTTCCTGTTCTTAATTTTATTAGATTATTTGCGCGGTCTGTGTCACACCCTAAACAATTCCTCTTCCTCCTTGATGTTTATACTCTTCAAATATTTATAGACTGTTATCGTGTTTCCCCCTTTTGTCATCTCTGAGCCACGCAATACATATTTAGTTCTTTTAATCTTTCCTCAGTCTCTGGTGTTGCTCTTCTCTGAACTGCCTCCTATTTGTCAAAGTCTTTCACAGAATGCTGTGCTCTGTACACAACGCTATATTATAGGTGGAGTCGCATCAGAACTTTACAGAAAGGGACTATTATCTGTGACTTGTGGCCGCAATTTGAATTGGCTGTTTTTGCTGGCGTCGCATTGCAAACTCACTTCTAGAAATGGCCCTAAGGAACAAAGTTTTTGTTTCTAGATCCAAACTTTCACAGAGTTTGCAGGAGCTGGGCACTCAGATCTGTGATTTTTAGGTCAGTCTGATCTCTATGCATGTCTGTAAAGCTGGGGTCCCACTCCACTCATTGTCTTTACTCACCACTATCACCCATGGCTCTGTTTCACCAATTCTGTTTTCTCTCCCCCCCCCCCCCCCCCCATTGACTGTATGTGTTTCAGGCTACTCTGGAGGAAGGAAAGTTAGTTATTAAGCACAGAGGGTCAGATTCTGCTCTGATATGCTGATGTAAATCCAGAGCAAATCTGTGAAAATCCAGAGCTACCCCAATATAACTAAGGTCAGAAAGTCAGGAGTTAGAGCACTGAAAGATACGAATAAGATCTGTGGAAATAACACTGCATCTATGAGAATAACAGGTACTGATGATACATATATCAGGGAACTGGGACTATTTAGTCTGCAGAAGAGAAGAATGAGGGGGGATTTGATAGCTGCTTTCAACTACCTGAAGGGAGGTTCCAAAGAGGTTGGATCTAGACTGTTCTCAGTGGTACCAGATGACGGAACAAGGAGTAATGGTCTCAAGTTGCAGTTGTGGAGGTTTAGGTTGGATATTAGGAAAAACTTTTTCACTAGGAGGGTGGTGAAGCACTGGAATGGGTTACCTATGGAAGTGGTGGAATCTCCTTCCTTAGAGGTTTTTAAGGCCCGGCTTGACAAAGCCCTGGCTGGGATGATTTAGTTGGGGATTGGCCCTGCTTTGAGCAGGGGGGTTGGACTAGATGACCTCCTGAGGTCTGTTCCAACCTTGATATTCTATGATATAGTACACTTCAGTATAGTGCTATTTAGAGAACAGTGAAAGTTGGTGGAGGAGATCAAACATAGGTGGGGTTTTCCCCCTCCCCCCCCCCCCACCTATTCCACTGAATTAAATCTATGCACAACACCTAGGCTGGTTCATTGGATGCAGCATTGTTCTGTAGTAATGTGTCACATGCCATTTCCTCCATCTTTATCTCCACTTTCTTCAGCAAGAGGGTGCTGGACAAAGTGTTTTGGTCCCTGTGGGTAGCCTCCACCTTTGTCTGTGCTGACCCTTTTTAGTTTCCTTCTTGGATGTAGTTGTTTTCCACAGATGTAAGTCTGATGAGCACTGCAGATAGACTGTAGACATGTGGAGCTGTGGGTGTAATGGTGAACCTGTGTGTGTGGGACTAGCACTGCCTTGAAAAGGACTGATTTCTTAATGGTGTTTGTTTGGACATGACCCCTACTCTGCCCTCCCCTGCTAGTCAAGTGGCTAGGAATCCTGTCTCTTCTGAGAGAGTTCCTTGCCAGTTTTGAACTGGTGTCAGTCTGTTCTGCATCCTTAGGTGCATCCTGCAGGGTCATTTGGGTGTGCTGGCATGGCCTGGATATTTGCAATAAAATCTTGCTGTGTAGAGATAGTTGTTCTTAGGTTGGAATAGCTTGAGAGACTTGCTGGACATCCCACGCAGCCATTTCTAGAAGATGAGAATGTGCATTTTCTCGGGTTGACCATGCCTTGCTTCCAGTGGGTGTCTGCCCCTTTTCTAACTTATGTAGCCACAAGAATATGAGCTGCACATTAGTCTCACTATTGATGTGCAGAGTGGTACTGAATGTGGAAAGGCCTTTACCCTTTGTGTAAGCTTGGCATGCTCCCAGGCAGCTCTGCATTTCTCCCTTGGTCCTGTGGATGTACATGCTTTTGGCATGGACAAAATTAGGCCCTCAGGGTACATATATTGTGGGAATGCATTCCGAGAGTGATTTATCACTGGCCATTGAGTATTCTCAAGGGCCATGTTCCAATAGATGCGTCTCTGAAGATCTTAGTGCAGCAAAAAAGGAAAGTGCTTTTAAAAAAAAAAAAAAACCAAACAGTCATTGTTAACTTTAGCAAAGATTAAAATGAAAAAGGGAAAAGTAGAAAGCAGTTCCAGGTATTGTAGTTGTTGACATTCAAAAGACAGCTGGTGTGGCTGACATGTCAACTACTTATAACTTCTTCATAAGTTGGTTTCTTGCAGTAGCTTTCTGATGAATGAATGAATTGGATCCAGGTGCTAGGTCCTCAGCTGGTGTAAATTGTTGAGTTCATATCCTAAAACTCAGAATCAAAGAGTCACTAACTAGGTTGTGATATGATACTCTCTTCCTATGAATCGTGTCAGTAATATATCTTGAACATTAAGGAGTCCTTAAGTATGCATTGCAAAGACAGGAAGTAATGGCCCAGAAGCAGTGGAATGGCTGCTTTTTCTTTTTTCCACAAGATTCCGTGTCTTAGTCAGAGACATGAACATCGCCACTTTTTCCATCCCAGTCCTCTTTTCCCACCCTTAGAGGTCCATATAAGGAACAACCTCGGTCCTTGCAACCATGGAGGAACTGACAAAATTTCATCAAAGTCCATCAGTACAGCTTCCTGGTTGGCTAGGAGGATTGCTGCTGAGCACTTAGTCCTCCTTTCTACGCCCAGTCTTAGGGCTTGTCTTCACTACCGGGGTAAGTCGACCTAAGTTGCGCCACTCCAGCTACGTGAATAACGTAGCTGGAGTCGATGTAGCTTAGGTTGACTTACTCTGGTGTCTTCACTGTGCTGTGTTGATGGGAGACGCTCTCTGGTCAACTTACCTTACTCCTCTTAGGCCTGGTCCACACTAACCCCCCATTTCGAACTAAGGTATGCAAATTCAGCTACGTTAATAACGTAGCTGAATTCGAAATACCTTAGTTCGAACTTACCCCGGGTCCAGACGCGGCAGGCAGGCTCCCCCATCAATGCCGCGTACTCCTCTCGCCGAGCTGGAGTTCCGGCGTCGACGGCGAGCACTTCCGGGATCGATCCCAGAAGATCGATTGCTTACCGCCAGACCCGGAGGTAAGTGTAGACCTACCCTTAGAGAGGTGGAGTATCTGGGGTCGACCAGAGAACCCGCTAAAATTGATGGCAGAGCATCTTCACTAGACTCGCTAAATCGACACCCGCTGCATTGATTTCAGCAGCCAAGAAGACAAGCCCTTATAGCTGTAGGATTGGTTTGATGCTATTGGGAGTCCTGCTTATGGAAGGGCTACTGGAAAAGGCCTATATGGGCTGAGCATGCTATCACCATGACACTCTCACTCCTTTTTACCCCAGGGAAAAGGAAACCCTGGACCCTGTTCCCCATTACCCTGCACCTTGTGCAGCTATTTGCACCAATGTGAAAATGTGCTTTTCTGATTTAGTATTTTACAGCTACTTTGCAGTGGTGACTTTGCAAGATGCAGGGCATCAGAGAATCAGACCCCAAGAATTGAGCCGAGCCCTCCTGTAGAGAAGTGCTATCATGAGGCTAAACCACCAACAGGGTTATGTTGTGATTTATAACCTGAAGTAATTATTTTTAGGGGTTCCATTCCCCTTTATACATCTTCACTCTCTACCTGTTATAAAACTGAAGTGTCTGGATTCATCTGCCGGTTTTTATCTGTACCTGCCCTGCCTTTTAATTCTCACTTTGAATTTATAATACCCATTTCTTAACTTCTTAAATAAAAAAAAGTCAGTATTACACTAGAAAACAGCCCAATCTGGATTTCCTGGCTATAGGAAGATGTGTTGGCAGCTTGACTTTAGAAAACACCACATTGATTTTTCAGTAAGCGTTTGTTTGATCATACATTAATAGTATATAAACATTTAAAGGATGGGTTGTTCCTTGCCCTTATTAACAGTGGAAGATCTCTGGTGCCAGACAGAGACAATCCCAGATCTTAAGCTCATGGGAGTACAGGTACTGCTCCTTCTGCATCCATGGGAGCTTACATCCCTCTCAAAGGGGTAGGGGGGTTGCCATGACTCCCCCTCCACATGGAGCTGTACAGGGTTTGTGCAGTCTATGCACCCACCATGCAGGCAGAGACGGGGTTTTGCTTTTGAGGCACGCTTTGTACCCCATGTTACCCCTAGGGATGTGTGCTTTGCACAACTCCTCGCTCAGGGCTATGCCTACCTGGACTGCAAAATTTGAGCCTTATGTTAATCTTTTTTTAAAAATACACGCTAAATAGTAAAAACTAGATAAATAAAGGTCCCTTATGCAATTGTTAGGTTTTGGGGGGAGGGGGCGCTAATCATTTGTTTTTGAGATCTTCAAAAGTTTTATTTCATCCACCCAGTCACTAATCACAAATGTCTAGGCTATGGCTGTAATGCCGTAAGAATGCATGGTTCGTAATTAAAGCTTAGAGCTTTTACTGTAGCACTAAACCCCAGCTGTGGCACAGCACTGAAATGCCAGCTTTGATATCTGAAACTGACGATTTAACAGCATAAATAAATTTATTTAAATTTTAACATTGTCTATAGGTCCAATCCTACAGCTCTAATGCAGTCAGAACTCCTGCAAGATAAGAGTACAGTGAAAGTTTGCCCTGGATTATAAATTCAGTCACTGCCTTATTGTACATTTACATTGCTTGATCTTAAATTGATTCTTCACTTGACGCAAGGTTTTGACAGTAACTACACCCCGTTGGAAACTGATTTGCGGGTCCTGTGATAGTAGGTTTTGAGAAGAGGTGTGACCAAATGGAAAAGGTGTACAGCTCTGATTTTTTTTTTACTCTGTTGTAAATCCCAGGAGGAAACTCTAAATTAGATCCTATTTCATATTCGTATCCTATTTGACTGTAGAGAAGAGTGGTTAGATTTTATCTCATTAATTAGTATTGATTTCTAAGAGGGACTGACTAGCCTAAGAATTTGATGATGACAGACAAAGCATGCCACCTCTGCATCACTCATCTGAATATGTCCTAGGTCAATGGGGAGAAAAGTTTTCCCCATCTGATCCCAAAAGAGCTGGAGCAAAGAAAACACCGTAATTACTTATTACTGTTTGCGTTACCGTAGTGCACAGGAGCCCCCTCATGGACCAGGCCCCCGTTGTGCTAAGTGCTGTACAAACACAGTACAATAAATGGTCTTTGCACCAAAGAGCTTACAATCGAAATATAAGAGGAGACGAGATTGATTCAGACAGACTGACAGGAGTGCGAGGAAGCAGCAAGACAGCACTGGTCAGTAGGAGAGGCTTAGGTGTTAGTGCAACAGTGGCCTAACCGGTGTCCAGTTTTTTGTAGGCATCGCAGCAGGAGGATAATGGGTTAGTTTTGCAGATGTTGGAGAGCTTTTCCTAGGCATGAGGGGCGGCATTGGAGAAAGCACAAAGGTGCTTGTTTGAAAATGTAACAGGTGACCAGTGGAGCCTGGCATCGTGGGCCAATCACAGTGTGTAAAGCAGCGGGAGAGCTCCACAGACACTACTGCGTCCCTGAGACCTCAGCAGCCCTGGCTGCTTTTACACACCTTGCATGTGAAGGGTAATGGCTGGTGGATCTGTATATGGTGGGTCAACTGGTACACCCCTCACTCCTTTCCTCCACCCCTCCATGGCAGGGCACATAGACCCTGCATTTCCCCACCCCCCAGATACATCAAGATGAAGCAATGTAGAGAGCCCCTCTGACTAATATGGTGCTGGCTGCTCAGAAACCAAAGCAAATGAGCAGTATTAGAATAGAATAGAGGGGATTTGGACCCCACATACGGACTCCAGCAATCCTGCCTCGTCTCCTGCACCTGGGTGGCCTCTGCCATCGAGGAAAAAGGAGCTGGATTTCATCCAGGGCCTGTTGAATTGATTAGATGGTTTCTAAGTCTTGCATATATATCCATTAGCTGCTCCTTTTTATTGTTAACAAGTCTAAACATCATTTTGAGGCAGGCTTTGATTAGCAGCACTAACAAGACAGTTCCTACCTGTCAGACTGGAGAGATAATTTATCCCAACAGTTTAAAAAAAATGATTCAGCAGACTATTTGAAGATTAACTCTTGGGAAATTTGGGCAGGCTGATCACAGATTTCTATAATGCAGTAATTGCTACTTATTTGACTATTATTTGGACAAAAGAAAGCCAATACAAATGGGAGTTACCTCCCCTCCCGGTATGTTTGATTTTCTGGAGTGGAATATTTCTCTTTCATAATTGTTTTTTCTGCCACTAGGCCTGTGCCCCTATGTGATCCTAGAGCACCCTCCTTTTCCAGGGACCCCATACAGCATACATTTACCCATTTTGCCAACTAGAAGGCCCACTGAGATTCCCATGACCCTTTATGACTTCAGGGTCAGCACGCTATTGCAGAGATTAAATTCCCTGCCTTCCCTCCTCCCCTGTTGAAAAGTTGAACTTTGGCAACACTTTCTGGTTTTCTGATCCACGTAGTGGAAAAGGAGGTCCCACTACAAATGGCAGATCCTCACAAAAAGGGGAGAGTTGGTGGAGTTTCTTCGTAGCCAGAGTAGGTTGCTAGCAAACTGGAGGTGTTTGAGGTGTATGTGTTGTGAATATATGGAGGAGATCCAGTTTTATTGGGGAGTTGGGAGCTGAATGTGGCCTCACGTGTATTTTCAGATAGGTCCCCATGGAATGTAGAGCTCGCCCCACTCTCTCCCCTTTAACATCATGTATTATATTTCTAATAGGTTATCCTGAGGTCAGCTAGTTATTGAAGGGTGAAGTATGGTTCAATGAAGAAATAAAGTGTGCTGTTCGTTTGTTTATAGTACGTTCTGCAGCCTTTATGAGCAAATTCTATGGAAAACCTGTAAAAATTAATACCTCTTTCACAAATGGAGCTATAAGACTTTATGTTCCTGGCAAATAATATATAGCTCAAAGGATTCGAAATAAAATGTGCTCCTTTAAGTATCAAAGTGGTGGTGTTATATGTCTCATAAATGGCTATAACTTTTCATGCACAAAAAATTAAATTACATGAAGAAATGCAGCCAGATCAACAAAGGCGAAGACATATAGAGTTAAAGCTGCTATGGGGTTTTTAATTTATCTTATGGTAACTGGTCATTACAGCACATGTGGCTCTCTGCCAGAGGATCCCATAGTTCTGGTGACTATTATATGCCCCAGGCTAGTTCTATATAAATAAAATTTAAAAAGCTTACACTGAATCAGTATTAAGGGTCTCAGGAATCCACAAAAACAAGGGCATTTGGAGTTGACTCCTGTTCCAGCTGTAATTCACCTAATTGCAGAGGCACTTACTGGCTAAGGGCCCATTCTTGGTGCTGGTTTGGGCCTCCTGTGAAGCACAGTCAGCCTTCAACTGCCGCTGACTTCTGTGGAAGTTGTGGGCTCTTAGCAGTTCATGCGATCAGGACCAATGTAGGGAGGAGCTGCCTCTGCTTTGATCTTGGTTAGAGTGGGGAAACAGGCAATCCTTTGGAGTCATGGGTTCTAATATTCAAGTGATATCAGATATCCAGACCTCAGAATCTAATCTGATTATCCGCCACAGCTCAATCACCTCCGGAACCCTCTTTTTCCTAGGCCCCAGGGGCTCCCTTTCTCCACCAGCCTTCATCTGTTGCAGGAGTGAGAGAGGAAACAGCTGAGACATTTAGGGACTGCTGAGTGGCTGCTCCCCCCATCTTCAATCTTCAAGGGGCAGTGTCTTAGATCCTTCGGTCCTGAAAGAGGCTCTGGCAAGTGGGAGGAGGCCCAAGCCTTGATAGAAGAGGGACAGTAAAACCTCTAAGTGTTTAGTATCCCTCCCATGGTTCTGACAGATGCCCCAGAGTCTCATGCACAATACCTAGGCAAGCTGGTGTCAAGCTGCAGCTGAGCAGCAGCCAGAGACTTGGACCATCTATGAAGGAAAAAGGATCTTTTGGGCGGGGGGAGGTGTTCTGAGCTTTTTGGGATCTTTTGTGATTGGAGTTCGGCTGTCAGACAACCCAGGTTTTCAACCTTTTTTCATTTGTGGACCCCCTACAAAATTTTGAATGGAGCTGCGGATCTCTTCAGAAATCTTAGACGTCATCTGCGGACCCCCAGGGGTCTGTGGACCACAGGTTGAAAACTACTGTCCTACAGAGAGAGAGTTTTCTGGGTAGGAATGGGTTAACCCAAAATGCAGAATATAAGTAATTTCAGGATGATATTCGGAAATATTTGGCCCCACAAACAGGGATGATATTTGGGCTCATTGGGAAGTTTTATTATCCCGTTTACCCATCCTTTCCTCCCAGTCTGTCAGTTTGGGTGAGAGATGAGGTGCCTAAGCATGAATTTTCTAAGTAGCACATGCTGCCAGGTTCTTATCACTCTGCAATGGGAGTGCAGATATCCAGAGGACATAAGCACCATGGCAATATAGAATATGTTTGCAAGACCTCAATATGTTTGGCTGTACAGTACTCAGTAACAAAAATGTGTCCCGGTTTTCTGAGGTAAAAATGTTTCATAGAGAGTTTGGTGTTATGTGAGCAGTGTCACACAAAAATAAACAAATTTGTCTGCAAAACCACTCATTTGTCCTCCCTTTCTCCCCCCCTTTTTTTATAAATAAGATTGACCGATGTGTTGCCCTTTTACTGGACAGGTTAATGAGCAGTTGTCAGAGTGATTGGCCCAAGTGCATTTGTTCTCCATCTGATCATTAAGACCAGATTTTAAAAAAGAATCCATCACCCAACAACTCCCATTTAGGCACCTAAATAAAGATTTCCAAAATTGTTCAGCACCCAGCAGCTCTGTGTTCTTACTGGGAATTCCTCGCTGCTGAAATCTGTCTGAAAACTTGGCTGCTTTTTAAAAGGCCTTATTGAGAGTTGAACACTCTTGAATATTTTGCTCCAGCAGTGAGTGCTGGAGCACTTTTGAACCCTAGGAATCCAATCTTACTTGTTAATGGCCAAACTTCCATTGATTTTTATAGCAGTGGGAACAGGCTCAGTCCCTTTGTGACTGGTACAAGAATAGAAATATATAACTGGTAGTACTAGGTATTACATTTAACCATGTTTGATGTTTTGGATTGGGTCTTGTGTCCAGTCAATGATATTTCCGCAGAAAATATTTTCAGGCTATTTTTTTGTAAAGTATCTTCAACAGTTTTCTATTTGCTACCTTCTAAGGTTTAAAATAAACTAAGGGCCAAATAGTGATACCCTTCCTCATGTGGAATAGCATCTTTCGCCAGGAGTGGTTCCACTGATGTCCAGGGAGCTACTTGTGCAGCAAGAGTACTACTTGCTCTGAGTAAGGGCATCACAGTCTGACCCTAAGAAACATTAGGGTAGGTAAAAGGTGTCCGCTAACCGTGGAGACTGAAGTCCATTGTTTATTTACAGCCCAGGTATGTCGTGGGGCACTGCTCTCTCTGAGCTTCCTCACGCTAACCCATATATCTCATCTACATGTACATCTACTTCATCTTCCATATGAGTCCTAGCCTCACCACTGAGACTGCCAACAAGGGTTCCTAATTGTGCCAGTTGTGATGCTCCTTGTAGTGTTGTTGCTTCTTGTCCACTGGGAACAGGACTGAAGCCACCACAAAGCCACTGGCTGGGAACAATATTAAGACACGACATAGTTTGCCAATTCCTTTTCTAGTGGCTTTTCTCCCTGAATATAGCTTTGTCATTTAACATCCATGCTGTATTGCATAGCACCTAGCCGTTTGTTTTTATTTTGCTCTTAGAATTGTTCAGACCAGTACATTATTTATCAGGACATATGTTTTATGCAGGCAGTGAGGTGTCCTATTATCCAACATGTCGATTGCATGTTCTTTATAACTTAACTCCTCTGAACTCTCTCTCGTCTCAGAGAGGCCATTGTGTTGTCAGTCATGCCAAATTGTATGCGTTTATGTGCCACAGTTTTGTGACAGAAACTGATATTTATTAGGAAGTTGTGATCACTATAATACAATGCAATGAAAAGGAGGTGCACAGTTGTCTTTCCAAAAGATGACCAGCATTCTCTCTCTTTTAAGCCCCTCATTTTAGTACCTGTCAATCTGTAACTCCTTTAAAGGAGTATCAGAACCTACGTTGATTTCACTCTTTCATTGTACTATATATTGGTGAGTAGATCACTTATCACTAACTCCCTGGACATATTCTACACTAGAATTGTGAAACCATAAGAGGATGCACTTGGGGTTCTTGACAGTGCAACTCTGGGTAAGAGTCTCACAAAATACATTTTGTGCTCTTTCCTGAGAGGCATCTGCTCAGTAACTCTCAGGATTTACTCCAATTAGTAACAGTGGAGGTGGTAGGTTAACTTATTATTTATTATTGTATTGTGGTAGCACCTAGCACTCCAGTGTGTTAGGCGCTGTACAAACACTTAATAAGACACATGCCCTGCCCCCGAGAGCTTACAATCTAAATAGACAAATGAGACAAAAAGTGGGAGGGGAAACAAAAGCAGAGAAATGAAGTGACTTGCTAGGAATAGAATAAAGGGCCCTATCCACTGGACCATGCAGATTGTATGTAACGGATCTGAAGCACATACCTACTCTTGGTTCAAATTTTCTACAGATCTGATTTACCCCTTCTTCTTTCTAAGGCAGATACTGTATTTACGTTGAGAGGCATGTAGATTACTGTGTTTAGGTCTCTTGGAGGAGACCTCTTAAAATCAAGTTTCTGTCTACTCTTCATGGATATTCCTAAAGCACAGGTTCCTCTGAGTGTCTTGTGCACCCTCTGGCGCCCCCTTGTTGTGCACTGTATGTACTGGTTGGCAGTCACACACCATTTGTGGGTGAGTTGTGTTTCAGTGATGGTCTGCATCTATATAGCTTGTGAAATATTTTGGGTTCTTTCAGGTTGAAAAGTATAATTAATTGTTCTAAGTGCCATTTCATTTTCATTCCAGGAATTTTCTCTCCCAGACCTGCTGCGTGCTAATTTAAAATATAATTGCTGATATCTTGCCATTTGCTAAGATGCTGTATGAGATTGAATTGCCTGTTACTCCCAGTAACTGCCGGTATTGTTGACAGAAAGAAAACTATATTGGTTAAAGAGGGTCTTAGCCATTGCAGATATAAATACTAAAAATGATTAAGCAGGCTTTTTCCCACTAAAAACACTTTCTGCTGTATTAATGAAATACAACAAAAGATGACAACGTTCTTTAGCTGATCTTCCTCTAACTTTCAGTCACACAAAGGTTGATGTTCAAGGAATGTTTGGGAGGAAGGAGTGTAGTGAATCCAGTGTAACTTTTCCTTTGTTATAGGTTCAGTTGTGACGCTACCTTGCAGCCCCCTTATTCCCTTGCACTTCCTACCTCTGTTGCTAGTCTGTGCATAGGAGCTGACTCCAGGGGTGCTCTGGGGCTGGAGCACCTACAGGGGAAAAAATAGTGGGTGCTCAGCAGCCACCTGTCAATCAGCCCCTCCCCCCAGTGCCTCCTCTCAGCTGTTCTGCAGCGGTGGGAGGAGCGGAGTGGGAAAAGGCAGAGTGAGGGCAGGGCATGCTCTGGGGAAGGGGGAGGGAAAGAGATGCTAAGTGAGTTGCCCCAGGTCATGCAGGAAATCTGGCAGAGTAGGGTGTCTCATGTCCTATCCATATCATCCTAACCACTGCACCAACCTTCCTCTGACAAATGTGGGGTATCTTCTCCCCTTCCACATGGGTGGGTGACGAGTGAGCAGAAGTGGGGATTGGGCATAATCTTGATTCTGTTTCTCCTCCCTCCTCCCCCTCCGAATGTACAGAGCAGCACCGCTGATTTGTTGCAGATGGGGAAGTGATTACTCTTCACTCTGGAGTAAGAGAGGAACCAGCCCACACTGTGACTGAGTCACAGTTTGATTTCTGGTCTGCTCCTGACAGAATGCAACTATGCATTGACCTTCATCAGAGCTCACCGGGGGGGGGGGGGGAGGGGGGAGTCTAATCCTATATGGCACAGTACCTGGGCCTTTGCTATTTCAGCAGGATTTATTTTAGAGGTTGGAATGACTGAAATATTCAGAGAATTTTCAAGCAGAAATTGCACACATGTATAGTGAATACCTACATTCAGTGGATCCATTCCTGAGAGGAATGCCAGGCGCTTGCAAATCCCATTGAAATCAATTAAAAGTACCTCTCAAGATTTGCTTTTTTAGAAAGGAATTGGGATTGACATAAAAATCTAGAAGACTATCTTCTTGTCACTTCTTCAATTTATGCAACCTAGTTCTTCACTCTGCTGTACCGGTTGTATTGTGCTGTAACTCCACTGACTCTTTTTATGCAGAATTCATTAACTTTCCAAATACCAATGAACTTACTGAATAAACACTCTGACTCACTGAATGGAGTTCTGAAATCTCCATTACTAATTGGGAAAATTTTAACCTCCATATACATTTTTCAAGTAATGATATGACAGGTCACCAAGGAGTGATGCAGTCCAGTGATCTTGTACTGTGGTCTTTACTTTTGTTGTTGTTGCTCTATTTCTTAAACCCAGGGGATACCGAATAGTCCTACAACCGCACTTCACTGTTAGCAGACTATGCAGCTGAAAGTACAGGGTGTTATGAATGAGATCATCTGTTTCACAAATTGGTGGTAAATACTATTTAAAAAAAAAAAATCCCAACTTAAATGGAACCACTTCAAAGGTCAAGGGGCCTGATTCTCCTCTTCGTAAGCCTCTTTTACACTGATGTAACTACATTGTAATCAATGCAGATAAACATTGCTTAGCACTTTGTGGGGAGGTGATCCTAGTCTCATGTTTCATGCAGTTTAAAGATCAGTTCTGCCAGATATGCAATTTCCAGCACCATGCAGTAGCCAGGAGGATATTTGGAAAGATTTTTATTACCTTGCTTATATGTAGGCAGTTAGGAGGATCTGCCTGTGTATGACCCTGATGTTAGGATTTAGTCTTCAGTCTGATATCCAGTGCTTTTCTTCCTAGCATGATGCAAAAATGGTCAGAAATTATTTTGCCCCCTTAACTTGTATGGAGGTGAAGGAGTATTTTCAAAAACCCAATTCAGGCAGATTGCACACCAGACTGAATGCTGAACGGGACCTGAAACATGACACTAATCTGTCTCATTCACTTTGAAAAAGCAAATTATTTCTTCTTTTTAAGTCAGGGTTAAAGGGCCCCCTCTTTCCTCACATACAATATATGAACTCCATGAATGGTGGCAAAAAGGCATAAGGGGAGGATATTGCTAGCAAAATATAATAGGATGTTGACCTTTTGCAGCAGATTATACAGAAAGAGGGTTATTGTGATGTTGCAGTTGCCTGGTGATTAAAGTATACAGAAGACATTCAAGGAACTACTTAAGCCTTCCTCTGGCAAATTAGATCTTCTCTTCCAGCCTTTGGTTTGCTTTTGCATACTCTAGGTATTCCCACTTATCATTATCTCTGCTTAGAGGGGAGAATCTCTTTCCACTGTCGTCTCATTGTCTTATCCATTAGTCATATATCTGAGTTACGAGTTATGAAAAGACTAATTCACACTGGTAGGAACCATTATGTCCTGTCCAGAGCAAGACCCAAATTCCTCCTCCTCCTCCTCCCCCATCCTAGAATGAAGATAGTCATTCATTCATAGAACTGCTGTTCATGTCAGAAGTCAGAGTAGAAGAAGAACAGCACAGTTTGTTTGAACAAACAGCATCCTCATGTAGTGGTTGATCCAACTCCTAGCAGAGTCAATAGAATGGATGGTTGAACTGGGCTCTTAAGGCTAGATTAAAGTGGAACGCTTAGCTCTGAGGAGAGTGAGTTTCTTCCTCGGAGGAGCCCAGGCAAGGAACTGTAACTGTAGAACAGCAGTTCTCAACAAGGGGTCCAGGGCCCTCTGGAGGGCCCTGAGCAGGTTTCAGGGGGGTCGCCAAGGAGGGCCAGTGTTAAACTTGCTGGGACCCTGTGTGGGGCTGAAGCCCAGAGCTCCCAGCCTGCCACCTGAAGTCGAAGCCTGAGTAACTTAGCTTTGTGGGGACCCCTGTGGTGTGAGGCCCTGGGCAGTTACCCTGCTTGATACATCCTAATGCTGGTCCTGGCTTTTATAGCAGAAAAACAGTTGTGGCACTGGCAGGCCATGGAGTTTTTATGGTATGCTTTTTGGGGGGGGGGGAGCTCAGAAAGAAAAAGGTTGGGAACATTTTGGGAACATTTTGACATTCAGGTCAGGCTATAAGGTCTGTCCCTTTCCCAGGATTTTTCTGAAGTGGGAAGGTTGAGCAAATGGGGCTGAATGGTGGGAGAATGCAGTTTGAACATTGGTTCAGCTTGTAGGCTGTGTACGTTTTATGGAGTGTGTGTATGTGCTCAGAGCCGTGGATGGGAGTATGTTGAGTACATCCAAATAAATGTTCCAAAATGTGTGTTCTTTGGTGTTCAGAACACTGATTAATTTAAACAACGGGAGTAACTGTGCTGTAAGTCAAGCAATTATTTTCTATCTCTGTTAAACAATTCAAACATTTTTTATATGCCCCTATAGATATAGATGTACACAATAACTAGTTGATTGGTAAGGTGATCAAATGGCCCAGACTTTTGGTAATGGGGACAGCATACAAAGCTTTTTCTACCTCTAGGTCACTGGTTAAAATCAGATTAGGTCTGAAGAGACCAAAAGTCCTTACCAACTGATGGCTTCTTAGTGTCACGTTTAAAATCATTTGTTGGTCTCAGTCCAGTTCCTAAGGTGCAGGTGTCTACATCCCAATCATTGGAGGTTTGTAAGAATAGGTTGGACAAATACCTGTTAGGGATGGCCTAGGTATACTTAATCCTGCCTCAGAGCAGGAGGCTGGACTAGATGATGACCTCTCGAGGTCTCTTCCTGCCTTACATCTCTGTGATTCTACAATTCTGTTACCAAATCCACCATCTCAATTGGCAACCTTGTGGAAAATCTTGATGGAGAAGCCCAATGAGAGTGAGCATGGAAACTGAACTATGCACTCTTCTCCTGAGGTGTTCCTTGCAGAACAAGGTGATGAACACATTGATGGGGTGAGTGAGTGTTTGGGGAACCTTGTCTCTTGGCCTTTCCGCTGGCTTGCAAGTATGTCCTCTGCGGAATGGTGATGTGGCAGATATATTTGGCTCCAAAACCATAGATACTTTGACTTTACTCTTTCCGTCTTGTGCAGCTTTAGCTGGAAAGAGATGATTTAGTCCTTAGTAGATTTATTAAGATTGTTGGGGTATTTTTGCCACACGAAGAGTGTGTGTGGTTTTGAAAGAAAGGTTCACCAGTTGTATGATTTTTTTTTTTTTTTTTTTAATACCTAGGAAACAATGTTATGAGGACCATCCATGGTGTGGGAGAGATGATGACACAAATGGTACTGAGCAGAGGATCTATCTTTCCCATCAGCGTACCTGATATACAGCCAAGCCTCCACTCGAGCAAGCAGGCCAGCCCAGACAGTGAAGATGTGACTGTGATGGACACCAAATTAAAAATCATTGAGATCTTACAGGTAAAAACCATGATGGAAAATTACAAAGCGGCTAGTTAATTTTAATCTACTTTATTCAGTTAGGCCAAATTCTGCGACCCAATCTTTCTAACATTGAGTACCACCTTTCTCTAATGGTCGTGCCTCAGCATGGAGAAGGATACTGCTCAGTGTCTGTAAGGGTGGCAGAATCTGGCCCTTAAAACCATCCTGGAAATATTCTCTACAGCAGTGGTCCTCAAACTTTTGTATGGGTGACCCCTTTCACACAGCAAGCCTATGAGAGTGACACCCCCCCCCCCTTGTAAAGTAAAAGCACATTTTTAAATATATTTAACACTGGTATAAATGCTGGAAGCAAAGCGGGGTTTGAGGGTGGAGGCTGACAGCTCGTGACCCCCTCCCCCATAATAACCTTGTGACCCCCTGTTTGATGAGAACTCCTGCTCTAGAGACAAAGGATATATTTCCAGGTTTACTTATACTTGTTTTATATCAGTATAATTTAATTGACTTCAGTAGTTACTCTTCATTTACACCAGTGTAACTAAGAACAGAACTGAGTCCAGACACACCGGAGAAATGCATGGCCAGACATTCTGGAAGCCCTCTCCAGATGTTCACTGGTGGAATGGAGAACAGAATTTGGGTCAGTGTCATTTTATCCTAGCCATTCCATGAGGTACATCCACTAGCATATGTCCCTAGGGTTCTCACCTTGTGCTGCTGTAAGTTATGTGCCACACAGAGTCTATTATTCTGCATATTAACTCCCACGTCCTGTAGGCACACACGCTCTGTAGAAATTTTTAGTATTTTTTGTAAATTCTGCTATCTGTTGATACAATTTGTCACTTTTGAAGCTTTCCATTTATACTGAATGTTTATGAAGTACGTCTTTTATATTTCCTTAATTATAAGTTGCTGAAAGATGAGCAATTGTTAGGTTATGCTTACTGTAGCATACATTTGTTCCAAATGTGATAGACTGCATATTTCAGAGCTCATAAATGAGCATAGGGTAGTGCTAAACTGCACTACTTTAGGGAGAGCCCTGAGAAGATATTACTATCCAGAGTCACTCCCACTTTCTTGCTCTCTCCTTATTCTGAGACGGGCAGTAAGCTATGACACCGCTTTTGGGATGCAGCTTACTTTCCCTTCATACTTGGCCGGCTCTGCCCGTTGGCACTTGGGAGGGCAGAGCCATGGTTCCAGTTTCTTCTTGCCCACTCCCCACCTATATGCTCACAGAAGAAAGAATCAGGTGAGGCAGCCCCTCCTGTCCCTTCTTCACTCTAGCCTCTGTCTGAGCAGGTCTAATGCCGTTCCCACAGGGAGTTGGAGAGGCCATACCCTCCACCGTTCCTCTCTGACATGGCTACGTAACACTAGGGCACAATCCTGTCATATACAGGAGAACCTCAGTGTTACGGACCCCTCTGGAATGGAGGCTGTTCGTAACTCTGAAATGTTCATAACTCTGAACAAAGCATAGTTCGAGTTCCAGATCCAGCAGCTGACACTCCAGGCCAGGATTCAGCAGCAGCTGAACTCCCTAGTCAGCCCTAGCATGGGTTTTCAAGCTTGGCCCCCTCCGGCCAGGTAGGGGATGGGTGGGGGTGTGTGTGTGTGTGAGAGAGAGAGAGAGAGAGAGAGAGAGAGAGGCATGTCCCCCTCGTAGGGGGGTGGGAGAGGAAGGGGATGGTGAAAGTTGCGCAGACCCCAGGGCTGCTCCAGCTGCCTTGGGCTAGCAGCCCCAGCGTCTTTCTGTAAGTGGCTGCCCTGTGAGTGGGGGTGGGGTGGGAGGACAGGCAGCGCAGATGTGCTTACCTTTAAGATGCAATACAGGCACAATACAGTACTTGCTGGTTTGTTTTTTTTTTTTTTTTTGGTCTCTGCTGTTTCACGTGGTATCTGGTTGACCAGTCAGTCTGTAACTCTGATGCTCGTACCTTTGAGGGTCTACTATATACTTGTGTTAACCCCCCCCTTCACACCAGTTTTATACCACAATACAGGCACAATGAGGGTTAAGCACACCTAAAACAGGAAAAAAATGTATACGGCTCCAAATCCTGCTGCTCTTACTCATGTGAATATTTTCACAGAGCCAGATTCTGATCACCGTTACCCTGGTGTAAATCCAATGAGCAAGTTACGTTTGTTTAAAAAAGCAAACCTCAGAAATAATCCTTTGTCTTTAGGTATATATTCACCACAAAGTATCCTCAAAAAGCAAATGCTGGCCAGGATATCACCACTAGTATTTTGCACTGAAAGATAAATGATTTGACTTTAGTGTTTCCATGCAGCTTTGGAATAGTCATCTGGTACCATGGGCAGATCCCAGAGCCCCTGGACAAGTCTGACCTGACTAAGATATTCATGGTGAGGGAGGTGCAACCTAAATGCAGCAGCGTGGTGTGGGAGGCCAATTCCAGGAAAGAAATCACAAAAATTATCATTTGAAAAACATAACTGTTTTATTTTCAGTAATGGACTTGAGCCCACTTAAAATTAGCTCCCTCCCCTCTCACAAAACAGGTTAGAGGAAAAAAAAAACCTGTATCTTATTTTAAACTCTTGTCTTGTAGTTTATCCTTAGTGTTAGACTGGACTATAGAATATCCTACATGCTGTCTATCTATAAGAAAGAATTTGGAGAAGACAGCGAGAATGTTGATAGCTCCACCATCTCTCCACCAGACACACCAGGCCTTGCCTCAGGTAACTGTTGCTGTTGTATTGCAGTTTATTGTTGCGGAAATTTTAGTAAGCAATGAACAAAACTACTTCAGAAAGCTGCACGTCACTCCAGATTGAAAGCTAGAGGGGTGCCCACAATAATGGATATTTGCTGGGCTGCTGCGCTCTAATTAAAATTTGATTCAGTTTTCCTATGACGGCGATTTATTATTCATTTGTACGCTTCCCAAAGGTTTGCTACGTGACAAAACAAATGAGAGTGAGAATGGACCATGGAGAATGGAGTGGGGATGGATAGTTACGCTTTGCTCTGTTTTTCTTTCTTGGGTCTTGTGTGCCTTGTGGCAGAACTGAGGTTTTCAGAGGGCTTTAAAGGGGGGTGGGGCTGATGAACCGTTGGCAGAAAATGTTTATGGATAGAGCAGTGGCACAGAAAAAAGCCTGGAACGGTCTATGAAGAGATTTGAAGCGGGTATTCTGGTTTTGCTGACACAGCAGAGGGGGTGGGTGCAAAAGGAATGGCAATTCACACTAATTCTTCAATAGGTTTGTGTCATTGTCTGCTAATTTGAGGGGTTGGTTACATCAAAGAAAATATGAAAGATGCAGCTTGCAAAGTCTTTGGGGGCATGGATCTTTGTTCTATTTGTACAGCGCCTAGCACAGAGGGTACATGACTGGGGCTTCTAGCCTACTAGGCTACTGCCATACAAATGAGAATAATTAAGGCCTGATCCTTCCCTCTTTATTATGGCAAATTTCCATTGACTGATTCAAATGGAGTTTTGCCTAGCCAAGGACTCCGTAGTTGGGCCTCAGCTTGTTGCACGTACTTAAACAGAGACAATAGTTTCTTTACCTGTGAAAACTAAATTATGGTCATGTGCTTTTTTTTTTTTTTTTTTCCTTTTCAGCAATTGTTCCTGACATAGATGAAATTGCAGCTCAGGCCGAGACAATGTTTGCTGGCAGGTATGCTTTCTGAAGGTTATACATCTGTCTGTATGTGCTCAATAATGCACAACATCTTTCTATTTAGATTTTTGTTCCTAATTGACTAGGGTTACCATATTTCAGCAAGCGAAAAAGAGGACGGGAAGAGCTCCGCCCTACCCCCGCCCCCATCCTGCCCTAGCCCTGCCCCTGCCACTTCCACTCCCTCCCACTTCCCGCCCCCCTCAGAACCCCCAACCCTCCCCCTGCTCCTTTGTCCCCTGACTGCCCCCTCCTGGGACCCTCCCCCCATCCTAACTGGCCCCCTAGGACCCTACCCCCTACCTGTACCCTGACTGCCCCAACCCTTATCCACACCCCCAACCACTCCCCACCCCCTGACAGCCCCCCCCAGAACTCGCGACCCATCTAAACCCCTCTGCTCCCTGTCCCCTGACTGCTCCGATCCCTCTCCCCACCCCTGCCCCCTGACAGCCCCGCCCCCAGAACTCCCAACCTCCCCCCCCCCCACTCCTTGTCCCCTGATTGCCCCCTCCTGGGATCCCTGCTCCTAACTGCCCTCCAGAACCCCACCCCCTACCTAAGCCTCCCTGTTCCTTGTCCCCTAACTGCCCCCTCCTAAGACTCCCCCCCCCCCCCCCCCAACTGCCCCCCAGGAGTCTACCCCCTACCTGTACCCTGACTGCCCAAAATCTTATCCGCCCCACCTCCCGAACTCCCGATTCCCCCCTCTCTTGACTGCCCCCTCCAGAACCTCCCTGCCCCTTCTCCGACCCCCTGGCCCCCTTACCCTGACGCTTGTCCCGGCACACTGGACAGCACGGGAGGAGGAGTGGGGGAGGAGCGCCAGACTGCCGGAGGCAATTTGCGAATGCAGGGAGGGAGGGAGTGATCTCTGCTGCAGGGGAAGCGGAGGAGGGGCTCTCTCTGGCTGTCGGAGCCCCATGTAAGTGGCACCATCCAGCCGGCTGCCCTGTTAGCCGCGTGCGCTCTGCATGGGGGGGGGGAAGTCTGGACATTTACAAATTCCCCCCCCGGACGCTATTTTTAGCTCAAAAAGCCGGACATGTCCGGGCGAATCCGGACGAATGGTAACCCTATAATTGACGATTTCTGTTTATTTTTTGTGTATCTTCCTCTCCCTTCCTCTCCTTTTACTAGTTCCTGTTGTCACATAACATGATCTCATAGAGAGGAGGTGGTGGGAGTAATAGCTACCACTGCAGCATAGATGTTAGACATGGGTCAGGGCCATGAAGTTCAGATCTGGGTTCCAAACACCCTAAAATTCAAGTGTGTATGGATCTGGTTTGGCCAGTTGTGGGATCTGGATTGGACACTCTACCCCCAAAGTTCAGGAGGGTTTGGATTCAGGTTTTTGGCTGGTTCCCATCTCTGTTGGGGCTTGTCTGCATGGGAAAATTAAACTGGTATAAAGGAAGGCATGGATTTAAAGCACTATAGTTATACCGGTATAACTCTCTGTGTGGATACTCTCATTCCAGTAAAAAAGTGTTTTCTGGTTTAGTTTTGTCACTTTGGAAGTGGTTTAAGCTAAGCCAAAAGCCCCACTTTTATTCTGGAATAAGAATGTCCACATAGGGGAGTTATGCCGGTATAACTATATCAGTTTAACTCTGTTGTTACACTTGTATGAGGGCTTGTCTTCACTACCTGCCCGGATCGGCGGGTAGAAATCAATCTCTCGGGGATCGATTTGTCGCATCTTGTCGGGACGCGATACTCGATCCCCAAATCGACGCGCGTACTCCACCAGCGCAGGTAGGAGTAAGCGCCGTCGACGGGGGAGCCGCGGCGGTCGATTTGCCGCTGTCCTCACAGCGGGGTAAGTCGGCTCGGATACATCGAATTCAGCTACGCTATTTGCGTAGCTGAATTTGCGTATCTTAAATCGATTTCCCCCCCCCCCCCCCCCAGTGTAGACCTAGCCTTAGTATAACTGGAAACATTTCCTGTGTAGACAAGCCTCTAGACTCTAAAGATTTTCCCAGAGCTCAGGAGAAGGGGGAAAGATGTCTGAGATGGGTGTTCTTAACTTTCCTCACTGAGTATGTCCCCTGTGTGTTCTTAGTCTTTGCCAACAAGAGGAATGTCTTCAGTCCTGTCCCTGAACTCCCATAATGAAAAACAACACACAGTTCTGGTGTGGCTCTTGGCACCTGTATCTTTCAATTGAACACTGAGTGTGAATGGCTTCTTGGAAACATTATTTCTGCTTTGATATGCGAAGTGTAAATCTGCTTGCTGTCCTTCCAGATTATAAATATGATCCAGAAATATGATGCCTTTGGCAATTTTTACTGGTTTTTTAAAGTTCATTTTTCCTACATTAAATTTTAGCAGCAGCGGACAGGGGAAGGAATAAAAAGGACAGGGCCAAATTCATCTCTGGTGCAACTCCATTGACTTCGGATGGGCTTGTACCAGCGATGAATTGGTCACCCAGATGTAAACTGATGTGTTTGCAAAATGGAACTTAATCACAGTGTGTGTTGCATTTCATACGTATTTACTTACAGCCAGTACTGGCCATTCTGTTACAAGCATCAGATTGCCACAAAGAAAATAACCCTTACATTGAAGCTCCCATAAAATGAACTAAAATGGGTTTTTAATTTACATCTCACAGTTTGTCCTGTTTGGTTTTAAGAGTGCCATCGAAGTGTGTGTGTGTGTGTGTGTGTGTGTGTGTGTGTTACACCACAGGTTTTAACTTATTTGGGCTTTTGCAGAAAAGAAAAAAATCCAGTGCAACTTGATGACGAGGGGGGCAGAACATTTCTACGAGTCCTCATTCATCTTATCATGCATGACTACCCTCCTTTGCTGTCAGGGGCCCTACAGCTGCTATTTAAGCATTTCAGCCAAAGAGCAGAAGTTTTGCAAGCATTTAAACAGGTACAGGTCCAATGGTGTTCCATGAAATCTACTGTGTGAGGAAAAAGAAAGTCGTCTCAAAGTCTAGTAGTCTCACTTAAACTGCCAGTTACAGTATTAGAATGTCCCTTCCTTGTAAATTGAAAGTCCAAATTCAGCCCCCTTGCTCCATGGGAGCTGCACATACACAGCTGCACCTCAGTGAGCCAAGCTTGAAGTGTCTCAAGTCAGACACCCAAAACCAAAGACCCCTGGAATTGGAGCTGCTGTTGACAGTGTAGGCCTGAGTGACTTGCCCAAGGTCACACAGAACAGCAAGTGAATAACAGAACCAGGCAGAGTACTCAGCTGTTGTTCTGGCTACTAGATAAATATTTATACAGAAGTGGGGGTGTTAACATGTTAATAGATTAGTATTAAGAAACCTGATGTAATGGGGTTGGATAATAGAGGACTCTCTTGGTTATGGTGACTGATAACTTACTTTTTTTTAGATCATTTGATGCTTATTTCAGGAGTTCACTAGCATGTTGCCACCTCATTATGTAAAAGGTGGAGGTTTTTCTTGTCATAAAACCAGGCAAATGATAAATAGCTGGAAAGCCTTTGTTGTAATACTTTTGCGGAGTTGCATACTGGCCTCCCGCCAGGATATTAAAGTGGGACCATGCTGATTAGGTGCATAAATAGCTGCTATTCCCAGTTAAGTGAGAGTTGCGTACCTAAAATGTTTTTTGTAAAAGAAAGGAAAAGTCTAATTGGCAAATAAACAAAAAAGGCTGTGGAGGAAGTGGAATGTGAATATGTGTGGACGAGCAGCACTCATCAATTCAGTAGGATAACAAGGCTGTATGCTGTTAAGCAAGCAGCCTATGAGAACTTCAAGATTATATTATAAAATAGTGAATATTTGTCTGCGAACAGCCATTTAAAAAATATATTATCCATGTTCTTATCTGCCATATGACCATATTAACTTGATGTTGCATTTTCTTTTACATCAGTTTGATTTCTTAATGGCGGTTATTGGGTTATACAGGGATCATTGTTAGGTCAAATTTTGTTTTAATCTCCTCATTAATAATTTAGGAGAGGGAGCAAATAGCCTAATAAGGAACTTTAAAGATGATACTAAATCGGAGGACTTATGAACACCAATGAGCAGAAAGAAAGATTAGATATATGGGCAGGAAATGAAAAAACAGATTCATCTTGAAAAATGCAAGCTGTCATAACGGGGGGTAAATGATGCGAGACCTGTCAAGCATCAGTGCTGAAAGAGACTTAGGTGTGGTTTCCTATAGGTGGTAATGAAAATTAGGTCACACATTTTGTTTTTTCCATTTTTAGTCAAAATGTTGATGAAATTTATACTGAAATTTCAATATCTGGAAAATGTTGACTATCTCTACAGTTCACGTTTGGATCTCTTGATTTCTTGTAATGTCAATCTTGTCTTTCCATGAAATATTATTTACATGGGATAAACTGCTTCTTACTATATTCTTTTAATACCAGAAGGAGCATAATCCTGGTGTCCCCGTTAGCTCTGCCATAGATCTCAGGGGTTTATAGACAGTGGTTTACATTGCAAACATTTTGCAGCATGATGATAAAGGAAGCGGAATGTTTTAAACATTGTAACCATTTTGCTTTGGGCAAAACAGTCTTCAGTGGCAATAACTTCAGTTTGACTTAAGTATGTGATTTAGGGCTTCGCTCATCTGCGGCCAAAGAGACTAAGGATGGAAAATTTCAGTTCCAAAGATGCTGATAATTTCATAAGGTCACGAGGGAGTGAAACCAGGGCATTAAAATGAAAACTATTAAACAAACTTGACTGTAGAGGCTGCAGCTGGCTCTGCTGTAATATAACTGTGGATTACTGTGTTTCCAGGTCCAGTTACTGGTGTCTAATCAGGATGTGGACAACTACAAGCAAATCAAAGCTGATCTTGACCAGCTCCGACTGACTGTAGAAAAATCTGAACTGTGGGTCGAAAAGAGCAGCAGCTACGAGAGTGGGGAGCTAGGTGACAGTCAGGCGAAAGGGGGTGAAGAACCGATAGAGGTGTGTTTCTAAAGCCCTAGGCCACCTGTGTTCCTATATAGTTAACATATTATTAAACTAGAAATTCAAAATGGTGCTGCTAGCAAGCAGGTGATCTCCAAAATGCTGGGCAAGCTTTAGTATTAAAGAGGGGAAAAAGACAAAACCAAAGGTGCTTTAATAAGAGCTATATTATCTCCGAGGGAGTCTCCTTCAGTTTGGTCCAGCGGGAGTGCCACAGATCTGTTTGTGACATCACTGCTGCCGTGCCGGTGATCCAGAGGTCACACTTTCATTATTTCAGTGACTTTATTGCAAGCTTGAAGAGGAGGGAAAGAATAGACTTCCCCAAAACTTTGGCCAACCCCAAAGTGAGCATTGATGTGAGAAAGGGGAAGGAGGTAAAGGACCGTTATTCAGTCATGCTGGGTGGTGCTACACTTCTATCCAGATCTCGATTCTCATGTAGTTACCTTAGATACAGGGGATTATAGAAAATATCTTCAGAACAAGATGATGGAACCAACTGCCAGGCAATGCAGGGTGAGGCCCAACAATGATGCCATAACCACAAATCACACAGGGAAAATTATAAGGGGTGTGAGGGGGAAATAATAATCTCTATGAAATAGAGCCTATGCTGGCATAGCTCCCTACTGTAGATACTATGTACGCTGACAGGAGTTCTTCTGCTTACTTAATAAGATCAGCTCCCCAAACTACTTTAGCTAACTGTACAAAAGCACTCTTCTTTCAGCTCAGATGTGTCTACACTAGGTGTTCTGCTGTCCCAGCCGTGTCACCTTGGGGTGTGAGTTTTTCACACTGCTCTCAAACACGGCTATGTCAGTGGAACTTTATGGCGTAGGCCAGGCCTGAAATTCAGTGCAGGACACTTGGCCACCCTTGTCACTTGAATGGAAGAGACAGCATTTAAGTCTTGTCTACACTTGTAGGTTAATTTGGATTAAGGTAGCATGTGAATTTAAAAGTTCAATAGCTATTTCTTAACTCCATATGTGGATGCTCTTATTCTGGAATCAGTGTGCCCATACATAGTTTTTCAGGAGTAGTTATGTAGAAATAATTATAACTCCATGTATAGAGAAATCTTTAGGCACCTCAGAGTTCTCCCACTCTGCCCCTGCTCTGGCTTCTGATAGGTTTGATTGTTGCCCTGAGTATGTTTTGGGGAACATTTAATTTCAAGCATTATGTATATTTTAGGGTTATGGGCCCAATGCTACAAGCTTTACTCATGTAGTGAGTAAGCACTGCTCACTGAGGGCTGGACTGTGCCACCCTTACTTGTATGGAACAGTAACATGCCATCCGTAGTCCCACGGAAATTTAATGAGCCTATTTCAGTAGCAAAGTATAAGTCAGTGTAAGAGTGGCAGAATCTGGCCCTGGCTCAGGGCTGTAGGATAGGATCCTATAACTGATGATACAGTAGTAATTGCCTGTGAATTTTACAAAGAAAGCAAGGAGACATTTTTAGAAATTCCCACTCTCTAACAACACAGCTATTCAGAATAGAACATAGATTAGTACAGGCTCAGTGACTTCTTTGCTCCCTGTGGGAAAGCATGACAGAGAACGTCTATCACAGGGCATAATGAGGCAAGATATGCAACCAAATGCCTCTGATGTCCCAGTGGTGTGATTATCTCTTGATAACTACATCCCTGGAATACTCTTACAGGTTCAATAAACAGTTTTTATTTTGTTAAGAGAGAGGATGGATTTAGTTTAATGCTGATCAGCACTTCCAAATAAGACGTATAGTTCTCACGGATTATAAAACTACTTTGACTGAGGAAAAATGCTGATAAACGTAACCGGTAAATTAATCTTGGTTAACTAACAGTCCCAGGGCAAAGGACAGTGGTTAAATTATAGCAAAGAACCTAAAATATCTTCCACAACATCAATCCAAACAGCTAGTAAGGAGGCAACATGCATACTAACAAACCCTAAACAAATAATAGTCTGTTGTTGTTGCAAAGATCAACACAAACATGCCAAATAACAGTGCTGACATTGTTAGGAACTGTCATGAATGGCCGAGCAGCATAACTGCTCCTTGCTCCTCTAGAAATTAAGATCAGATTGAATTTATTGAACTCCTAATTGTAGCAGCCAGGTAAAGAAAATTCAGAAAGAGGTTTCAAATTCAAATTAGTTTGTGGGGTTTTTTTTTAATGTAACCATTCACTAAAACATTAGAAAGTTTGAGGACAGAGGGAAACTCAGAATCCTATCTGCTTCATTCTCTTCAATGTGATTTACAGTAGTTTTCGTCCTAATAGTGATACTGAGGAGGAGTCGTGAGACCTCCACCACCTGTTTTCTTCCAGATTCAGTGCCCTCAACATCATGGCCCAATCTTTCAGACCGCTGTGCTGCCAGAATAGAAACACTGAACAGAACAGGTGGCACAGAGCATCACTGCCAATTCACCCAGCAGGAATACTTGCTTCAGTATCCGCTCTCTTTATTGGAATGTGGGTGGAGAGAGCAGTGGCTGATGGCAACTGCTTATCGACTGTAAGCCTTAAATTTATGGCTTCCCCTTCTAATCACACACAGATGGGGCTTTTGAGGAATCGGTGTCCCCAGTTTAGGCTTATTAGCAATGTTATCCCAAGTAAACCTCCCAGCTCAACAGGAGGGTCACGTTTTCCGCTTTTAAATCCATTTCCACATCACCCAGAGATGAATGTTGAAGCGTCACCTCTACTGGAGGAACATCTTCAATCCTCGTGGTGGCAGGCTGGCGCCAGATTATCAACCTCCATGCACCTTAAATTCTTCATGCTTTTGAAAAAAAAATCTATTTATCTCAACTACAAAGGTTGTCTTCATCTTATTCTCCAGATCTGCTGTGTTACACTCACTTAACTTCAGTCTGTAATCTTTCCAGGCGCATTAGAAATAGGGTTGGACCAAATACTATCTATCTAAGGTACTCATGGCTCCCATTGTTATCTCATTTAAGCACTTTACAACCTTTAGTACGTTTAACCTCATAACACCCCTATGAGGTAGGGAAGTGCTATTATTATGAGGAAATGAGACAAAGTAAATTGTCCAAAGATCACACAGGACATTTGTGGCAGAGGAAGGAATTAAACCCAGATCTCCCGAGTCCCAGGCTTGCACCCTGGCCTTTGGACCATCGTTCCTCTACTCTATACTTCCACTTTGCTCTTACCTGTTCTTGTTGCTCCTCTTCTTTATTTGTTGTTGTTAAAAATAGTTCGCTGATATTCAGTCAACTGCACTAAAAACCATTTGTGGTTGTGTTTGAATTATAGGAACCGAATATTTTAAGCCCAGTACAGGATGGGACCAAAAAACCTCAGATTGACAGCAATAAGAGTAATAATTACAACATTGTTAAGGAGGTTTGTATACCTACAAATGAGGTGCTGTAGATTCATATTTGTTTTTATGGCACATTATATCCTTTACATTTGAGTTTTGTGGGGGGCCTTTGAGTTCTTTTTTTTTTTTTTTTTCTTCCCCCAGATTTTGATTAGACTCAGCAAACTCTGTGTCCAGAATAAAAAATGTCGGAATCAGCAGCAGCGATTGCTGAAAAATATGGGAGCTCACTCAGTGGTGCTGGACCTCCTGCAGATACCCTATGAAAAGGTTAGACGAATATATACTTCTAGTAAGTATAGGAAGTCACTGATCGGACAGTCCTAAAAGACCTGTTCCAAAGCCTTTTGAAATCACTGGAAAGATTCCCATTGACTTCAGTGGGCTTTGGAGCAGACTCAAAATCATGATATCCTAATTCTCTACTTTGAGAATAAGGAAGCCAAGCTGAATTTTTAAGTATGGGTGCCGAAATACTGAGGACGTAATTGAAAACCTAAATATTCATCACCCCAGATACTCCAAATAAAGGTGGTGTCTTCTCACACTTTCTGAATAAGAGATCCTGTAGTACAGCAGTCACTTTGGGGGAGAAGGGACAGGCATTGACTAAATGAAACCCCACAGCAGGATGCACAGGTTTGGGTGCTCAGATTGGCACTGTACGTACATAACATGGGCATTTATATGTCTCAGGACCAAACCGTGTAATCCTTATGAAGTCCCTGCTTTTGCTAAACTCCAAAGTTTTGCCTCAGAAAGGATAGCATGATTTGGCCCCAGTTTACTGATCTGACCACCAAAATGAAGGATCTCGATGTCCTTTTCAGGAGCCCTTGTTTGAAAACTAGGTGCATCCATCTGTAGTAAGCACTAAAAAAAGTCATGAATATATTTGTGATCTCCATTTACATTATCCTGAATTTGATGATCTGCTGTTCAGACTTTGACACTGGGTTCAGTTCTCTTCAGTAGGATAGTAGCTGTAACACTTGTTCATAGAATGGCTCACCACATGCTCGTTAACGTGTTATTCTAAGTGTAGAAAATAGGTGCCTAAATCTAGTCACCTAAATGTATATTTAAGCACCTAATTGGTCTGATTTTTAAAAGTCAGTGGGAGCTATGGGATGCACAGTACTTTTGAAAATCAGGCACTTGATAGGAGCCTAAATATGGAATTAAGAGCCTAAATTTAGGTACTCGTTAGAAAATCTTGTCCTTAGCTTTATTATTTTTGATGTACTCTATTATATTATATTATATTATCTAGTGGTAGAGCCAAAATAAAACCAAGTCACAAACAAAAAAGGGCAGACAGGAGCACTGGGAATTACAGCATGTCATGCCACTCTGAAGAACATGGCTTCAGCCATTCTTGCTAGAGGGAGAGTTGCCATCTTTGGAAGGCACAGGAAATTGGAGGAGAATTGGTACATTACTGATCAGATTGTGTTGTGGAGGTTTAGCAAACATGTTTTATTTTTTTCCCCTTTTGATGTTTGATGTTTTTACCTGTAGACTGATGAAAAGATGAATGAAGTTATGAATCTAGCCCACACTTTCCTTCAGAATTTCTGTCGAGGAAATCCTCAGAATCAAGTTCTCCTCCACAAAAACCTCAATTTGTTCTTAACTCCTGGTGTAAGTATTTCACATGATTTATTGTTTAAAATAGATTAAGCTGATTTTGATTCACTGACATGTAATGCCAAATAAATAAATACATAAATACATAATTTGTTTCTTTTGTTTCTTCTCCATTAATTCTCTTTCCCTTTCCTACTTCCTTCCTTTTTCTTATTATGATTCTTTGTACTTGCTTCTAAAGAGATCCATTTCTGAAAGTGAAAAGCAAAATTACATTTATAATTTACTGAGTGTTATCTGCAAGCATGATGTCTCATTGTCAAGACAGAATATCACACGTGGCTTGATTCTGATCTCACTTGCACCTCTGTAAATTAGGAGTAACTCCAGTGAAATCAGTGGAGCTACTGTGATGTAAAGCAGTGTGAATGAGATCAAATCAAGCCCGCAGTATTTTACTCCTACATTCAGAGTGCTGCTGCTGCCAATATCATTTTCCTAGCCCGTCCCTTTGACCATATCACCCCGGTTTTTATATCCCTCCATTGTATCTCCCTTCTCTTTGGTATCATACATAAATTACTTTGTCTTCACTTTCAAGTCCCTTCATAATCAATTCCCACCCTACCTATTGTTTCTCATTCGCTATCGCGCAGTCGATGCTAACCTCCGATCAGCCCAGGATGTCTGTCAGCTTCCACAGCCCAGCTAGTTAAATTTTCAAACAAGCACCTTTGTGCTTTCTCCCATGGGAGGTACTTCCCGTAAACATCCACAAAGCTACTTCATTCTCCACCTGCCAACCCCTCCTCAAATCTCTCCTTTGCCAAGATGCCTACAAAAGATGACATGGGTTAGACGGCTAGTGTGCTGAGACCACAACCTATCTCATAGACTCATAGACTTTAAGGTCAGAAGGAACCATTATGATCATCTGGTCTGACCTTCCGCATGATGCAGGCCAAAAAGCCATCCCTACCCTTTCCCTTGACTCTGCTGTTGAAGTCCCCAAATCCTGTGGCTTAGAGACTTCAATTATCATGGTGACTGGTATTGTCTCATTGTTTCCTTGTACTCCCCTGTCTATCTGTATCAATCTCTTGTTTTATACTTCAATGATAAGCTTTTTGGGGCAGGGACTGTCTTATTTTTTTTTTATGTTGTGTTTGTACAGTGCCTAGCACAATGTGCCCTGGTCTATGATTGGGGCCCCTGGGCATTATGGTAATACAAATTATTATTATTTATTAATAATAATTTTATTTATTCATGATTTATTAACTAATAAATATTACTCGTGTGTCCTCCTTCTTCAACTAACCTAAAACTTGACCTCTTGTTTGGACAGGCTAAGGTGTGAAAAGTGTGGTATTAATTCACTTCCCTCCCCTTTTAGTCAGTCTCCTCTTCCCATCTATGTCCCAAATTTTTTGATTTGTTTCATTTGTTATTAGCGAGCCACGCATTGTCATGCAGAGCCAGGATCTTTTCAACTTGCTGGTTGAGAGGCCTGCTGAGCAAAACCCCACTTTTGTTAGAAATAATATAATCATATTAGAAGTACAGAATCTTGACAGGCCATAATGGCCTAAGTACATCCCTCTAGAATTAATATGGCCCATTATTTATTTTTTATTTCTGTGTGAATTTAGTGCTGGTAAAGGGTGCTGGGCTGAGAGTCCTGGAGACCAAGAGCTTGATTCTCAGTTACCCTAAAGTCCCTTTACAGAGCTCTAGCAGCGTATAGATCCTTAAAGGTGGGTATGAATTTAGTTTGACAATTTTAGGCCTTTTTGCACTTTGGAAAAGTAGCCTAAAGGAACGCCAGGTAAATAAGAATCAGTCCCTAAAGCTTCTGTTTCCCCATTGAACAGGCACATGTTGGGGATTCAGCCATGATGCCCTTTCAGTGTGCCTTTACTCTGACCTGGAGACTTCTGATCCCCTCATCCAGTATCCATTCTCAGTCCATCATATAAACTAGCTCTGCCATTCTGATGAGACTGTTTGATTTAAATCTGTTTAGCTGCTTGAAGCTGAAACCATGCGGCACGCCTTTATGAACAATTACCATCTGTGCAATGAAATTAGCGAGAGAGTAGTGCAGCACTTCGTACACTGTATAGAGACACATGGCCGACACGTGGAGTACCTGCGTTTTCTGCAGACAATTGTAAAAGCAGATGGCAAATATGTGAAGAAATGCCAGGATATGGTAATGACAGAGGTATGTTTACTGTTCATATTATATCTGTTTAACACACATACTAATATTCTGAGATTGCTTTCCTCTGCTGTTAATGCCAGTGAAACATGCTGGCATTATATGTTTAGAATTTTAAATGTTACCACGAATAATGAATATTTTAGCATACATATTTTTGAGTTAAATCTAATTTAGAAAGGCCATCTGTATAAGTACTAGCCGTGAAATGCAAGAGCTACAGTGATGGTATGTAGAGCTCTAGTTCTGGGACTTGCAACAGAGAAATATTTGAACTCCATACTCAGATCTTCATTCTCCTGTGCTGTATCCCATCTACCCAGCAAAATTTACCATTTTGTGGCACTATATTCTAACAAAATGTGCTCTTGCTTACATAGATTCGTCCAAACTTTGTTATAATCATTTTGTGGAACTGCATGACAATCCCAAAGGCCAGATTCTGATCTCAGTTCCATTGGTGTAATTCTGGAGCAACTCTGCTGAAGTCAGTGGAGTTACTGTGGATTTACCCAGAGTAATGGAGTTCAGAATTTGGACTGGTAAATTTCACTGTGTAGACCAGCACTCTTAGGGCCAAATCTTTATGCCATTGAAGTTAGTAGGAAAACACCAATGTGAGTTCTCATGGGAGCATGATTTGATACACATAGGGGCGGACTAGGGTTTTGTGGGGTCATGGGCCAGAGCAAGTGGGGGCCCTCCCTACCCCCTCCGCCTGCAGTCCCCCCTGCCCCTCCACACTCCAGCTGGGGAATGGGGTCAGGGCGCGGGGACTTGTCCTGCTCCGCCTGCCCGGCTCTTCTGCCAGGGAGCGGGGTCAGGGTGCGGGGGCTTGCCCGGCTCCATCCACCCAACGCTTCACACACTTATTCATGCATCTAACTGTAATTATGTGAACTTCATTAACTTCAATGAGACCACTCATGTGAGTAAAATTAAATATGAGCTTAAGAGTTGGTAAGATCAGGGCCCAAGTATTATTTTCATTCCTTTGCAATTTTTTTTCCTCTTGGGAAAAGAAACTTAAGGAAGAAAACAGAGATGAGCTGTAGTCATGATCTAAGTAGAGTTGAGATGTACAGAAAATTCTCTTTACAGCAATAAAGAAGAAAAACTTCTAATTAAGAAAATAAAACTTCATCCTACATGGATAACCTTTAATGAATTCTATTTCAACTTTTTCAATTTGACTGAAGAGTTTTAACATGTAATATCAATTGCAAGCCTTTGATTTATGTAATTCAAACAATTCTTATGCATTAGTGCCTTTACAGTTCCTTTCCTCCTACACTCCAGTATCATATAGGTTTTGAGCTTCTCATCATACACAGTTTTTCTTTTTTTTTTTTTTTTCAATTTAAATATATTTTGTTAGTGATGAGAGATATTGCTATATTTCCTCTTCAGAATGATTGCATGATGAAAATAACTTAGCT
Organism: Chrysemys picta bellii; assembly: GCF_011386835.1. Classification (NCBI taxonomy): domain Eukaryota; kingdom Metazoa; phylum Chordata; order Testudines; family Emydidae; genus Chrysemys; species Chrysemys picta. The sequence continues at coordinate 122,678,161 of NC_088791.1, read as the reverse complement.
CTGACATTTGGATCTCAATTCCTTCAGGAATTATCAAGAAAAGAACCATTTTGAGGAGAGGGGTAAAAAGATGGGCATTGTGATTTTAGGCAAATGACTTATCTTCCTATGCTTCAGTCGCCTCATCTGTAAACTGGATGTAATGATTCTTACCTAGCTCAAAGACTCCTGAGAGGCTACTGTTAGGGAAGTGCTTTGAGGTTCTTGGATGACAGGTTGCCATATCAGCACAAACATTATTACAAAAAAGAAAACAGGACTTATTTGGGGCCCTTTGACCCAATCAATGGAACAACCGAGCTTTCTAGTATGTCTTTGTTCCAGAATGATGTAGATTACAGAATGTCAACAGCTAATCCAGAACTGATCATCCTTGTTGATATTTACCTAGACTGCTTAGTTGTGACTTACTCATATGGGACAAAATGCTGCAGCATTTTCTCAGTCACAACTGTGAGTGGGGAATTTTGTCTGACCTTATGCTGGAGGCTTCTTAGAGTTTCTTTAGCGAGGACATTCAAATGTATAATTTTATGCTTGGATCAATGTTTGGTTCCCTTTCCAGGTCACCTTTAAACTGGAGGGGAAATAGTTGGGTGGGTAACTTGGAAAATAAGGTACTTTTCTGCTTCCATTACTTTTATGATGATCATTTTGTTCCACTTGCACTATACTTGCTGATGCAGCACCCTCTCTTTTCTGTGTGTTGTTCATGTCTTCACATTGAAAGTTCCCTCACGGTCACGACACAAGTAGCTCTGTATTCCATTGCCTTATCCAACATCTTGCTTCATGCATTTAATAAATTAATCTCATTTTTCAGCAACTGATCATTCTGTACACAGTGTAGGGGACATACGGCATTCAAGGCACATTTTAGCAAGTGACTCTGGGCCAGGTTTTGTCTAGCTCTTAAATGGGGCAGCATGCAAGGAATCTGTAAATGGCTTATGTAAGGGACAGATACTAGACTTGGTTGACATACGGAAAAATATTCCCATGAAAAATTTCCAAGTTGTTTCTCTCTTGCAGGATTTGATATGGAACAATTTCTTAATTATTTTGTGAATTTTTTTTTTAAAAAGGTCAAAATTTCACATTTTTGAATTTTTATTCCCCCCATTTCTCCCTTCTTTTTGATTTGTCACTTAGAACAATAAAATAAATGATGTTTGGATTATTACTTTCCCCCCAACTTTATCATTTTTCCTTTTCTCACTCTAATTTTTCCAAAACTGAAGAAGTTTTAAAAACTTTTTCAGTTTTGGAAAACTTAAGATGTGGCAAAAGGGGGTGGGGAGAAAAAAAATGGGTGGGGAAAAAACCCTAGATGACACGAATTCTGTTGCATTCAATGGTTAAAGGAGAAAAAATAAAATTCAGAAAATTCTGAACTTCAAAATTTGAAATTTTCAAGTTTTGATGAAAAACTGGAAAATTTAATGACAAGTTATTATTTTTTTTTAAAGTTTTCTCTTTCCAAAGAGCCTATTTTTCATCCCTGCCATGTGCAAAAAATGTCAAATGAAAAATTTCAGGCAGCTCTACCAGGTACAGTTGCCACCCTTGCACTTGGGGATGCATAAGAGCTGCCCGTCCCTTCCCCCCCCTCCCCATCTCCCCAAAGGGTGCATTATGCCCCAGAGGGGATGGGGAAAATGCAGGGCTATGGCCATGTATACACTCTATGCCAGCTGGCTAAGTAGCACTGGCACAGTAGAGGGAGTAAGCTGCAAGCCCCCAAGGGATGTAGCAGCAGATATATTGAGTGCACTGGGAGAGCTCAGAGAAGAACTCTGTCTACTTGGAACAAAACTTTTCCCTGAGATCCACCAGGATTTTGCTGCACCACATGTACCCTGACTCTGGGATGTGTCTAACTGGCATGTCTGAGCCTTCCAGGATGAATGAGTTACTCATATTACTCACATCTCAGATATCTATAGCTGCAGCCTCTTTTTTCCTTTTAAAAGGAATCCCTGGCCTTACATTAATAATACTAGGATACAGATGGTCTCTAGTACATAGAGAAGGGAAGGATAGTTATGTGTTTAAGGCACTGGCCTGAGACACAGAAGACCCGGATTCAGTTCTTGTATTTGCCACCGACTTGCTGTGTGAGTTTTGGCATGCCATTTAATCTGCGCCTCAGTTCCCCATCTATGAAATGGGGATGATAATACTTCCCAACCTCACATCAGTGTTGAGGTTACATTAACGTTTAAGTTAAGCTTAGGTACTCTGATGGGAGCAGTATACATACTTAAATAAATGTAGACCTAGACATAGAATCTGGAGTAACTCTGTTGAATTTCACTCTGAAGGAACTGACTTCAATGGAGTTATTCCAGATGTATGCAACTGAGATAATGTACGCTCAGTTAGCCAAATTCTATTTTTCCTAGTGCTCTGTATATAATCAGATATAAATTTTGCACATTGCCAGACAAAACGAATTATTTGAAAGTGAACACAATGTGGGGCACTTGAACAGTTGGGCAGACTTTCATACTATCATTTCAGCTGATCAATGGAGGTGAAGATGTGTTGATATTTTACAACGATAGAGCATCATTTCCAGTCCTCCTACAAATGATGTGCTCAGAGCGAGACCGAGCAGATGAGAGTGGACCCTTAGCCTACCACGTCACGCTTGTGGAACTGCTAGCAGCATGTACCGAAGGAAAGAATGTATATACGGAGATCAAGTGCAATTCACTCCTGCCACTGGATGACATAGTGAGAGTGGTAACCCATGATGACTGTATACCAGAGGTAAGCCTGACGAGACAATGCAGCAACTGAAGAATTATTATAAATAGAAAAACATTTGCAGAGTTTCTAAAAAACAAACAGGCTGAATATTTGTCCAGAAAGCAGTCTCACCTGGTCACCTGTGCTGTTTGTTAAGCTGCACAAATGAGAGAGTAAATCAGAACATTTTCCAGAAGTAAACTCTTACATGAAACAATACGATGATGGTTGAGTTTGCCATGCTAAAATATCCCCACTGCATGAGTTGGGAGGTATGAGGTGAAGTCCTGTCCCTGTTGAAGTCAATGGGAGTTTTGCCTTGGTGGGGCCAGGATTTCATCCAGGGTGTCAAGTGCCTTTATTCATAGCAACTACAGCCTCAGTCCTGTAAACACTACCAAGCATAGTTCAACACTACTGTGAACTAAACTGTAAACCATGTATACAATAGAAACCACTTCAAGCCAGGGGGTGCGGCAGCACCACCCCTATTCCAGCACCTGTGTTTCATAATTCAGCAGGAGCTGGCTCAGACTCTACACTTTGGTTGATAAAGTCAGCGGGACTTTGCACAGCAATTGGCCCATGAGTTATCAGTTGGGGACTGGGGATTTCTGATCTTTTTACAGGATCAGGTAATTTGACAGTAAAGAAGCACATCATACTTTGTGGTCATCCCTATCACAATAAGATATTTTCTTGGTTGAAAATATGTAGATTTATTTAAATTGCTGCCATTAGTTTAGGGGAAAAAAACAGCTTTTCTGTTTACTGCATTAAATTTATTGTCTATTATCCCTACTTTGGACTGTCGAAAATGATTTAAAAAAGTATTATATGTATGTTACATCCAAAGTACACCGCTACCTCGATATAACGTGACCTGATATAACACAAATTCGGATATAACATGGTAAAGCAGTGCTCCGGGGGAGGGACAGGGTTGCGCACTCCGGTGGACCAAAGCAAGTTCAATATAACGCGGTTTCACCTATAACGAGGTAAGATTTTTTTTGGCTCCCGAGGACAGCGTTATATCGAGGTAGAGGTGTATGTTAAAAGAACATTAAGATTACAAAGCCAAGCATTCAAAAGCTAGAAAATGCCGGAACTAAAGCTGCCTGTGCAACCTTAATTTGGCCCTCTTGTGTGTTATGGATTATGACACAGTTTTCACATGATCACATACTATTTTTTCCACAAGACCCCTGTCTCATTCAGGGAACAGGATGGACAGTGCTCATTTAATGAGCAGCTCTTCCATATTTTGTTTTATCATCATTATTTAGTATGTGGCTCTAGGCCTTATTTACTGCATTAACATTCTTTTAATCTAGGGTTTTTTTTATACAATACATATATGTTCATTCACCTCCTGCATATATGAAAGGGCCATTTCTCTATCCTTATTCTCCTTAACGTGGCTGTTACCTTCAACATGGTCACGCTCTCATAGGGAACAACTCTGCCCTTCATTTTAAAGCACTAGACTAGGATGCAGGAAATTCTGAGTTGTATTCCTAGCTCTGCTACAGACTTCATACCTGATATTGGGCAAGTGTGTCATAATGCATATGCAAAAGGAAGTCAAATTACAGTTGCATTCAAACATTTTACACGCTGATGGCTTTCATTGTCACATTTTCATGAGGTTTTTTATATTTGCTGCTCTTACAGGTGAAGATTGCATATGTGAACTTTGTTAATCACTGTTATGTGGACACTGAGGTGGAAATGAAGGAAATCTATGCTAGTAACCACATTTGGAAATTATTTGAGAACTTCCTTGTTGATATGGCAAGGGTAAGTTTTATGATGCGTTGCATATTACAGTATGCACATTTAAGATAGCTGAATGGGCAATAACTTTTCTGCTTGAACTTCATATGTTCTATTAACCATATTTTCAAATGGATGAGACAGTGAAATGAATGAAATCTTCTTTAATGGTGCATAATTTTGATTACAGTTTTCTTATAATTATTTAACCTGTTTTATCTCAAGCACTGCCATCCTTTTAACAAGGCACATCAGAACCCTGGAGATCTTTTAATTTTTTTAAGATAAAGGTATAAACTGGATTTGCCTGGTTGTGGGTGTGAGAGACTCAGTGTATATCAGCAAGATCAATTTCATAATTACTGTGGGTCTAGGAGCATTTATTACGCATCGTTATACGGGTCATTAAAAATGCACTTGTCCTTGGTGCTTCTGTGCTCTCTTAGGATGGTAGGGCTCACAGGGCAAGAGACTATATCCTTGGTTGGTCACCTCAGCTAGCTGATTTATCCTACTGACATCACTGTCTGCTCTTTTTCATGTGCGGCTTCTTGAGAAAAGTGGCAAGTATAGTTCCACACTTTTTCAAGCTCCTAGCTCTTACTGCCTATGGCATCAGGCTATGTGACACTGTCCGTTAGTACTCTAAGCATTATGTGAAAGCCTAGGTTTGGAGCCTAAAGGCGGTTCCTGGGCTATGTCTATACTACGGACCTCACAGCAGCACTGCTGTAGCACTACAGCTGTGCCACTGTAAGGTCTCGTGTAGCCGCTCTGTGCCGGTGGGAGAGAACTCTTCTGTTGGCATAATTAAGCCACCGCCGCTCATTGGGGGTGGATCTATGGTGGCAGGAAAGTGTGTACCGCTGACAAAACGCTGTCCACACTGGCACTTTTGTCGGTGAAATGTACGTCAGTCGGGGTGGTTTTTTTCACACCCTGACCGACAAAATTTTACTGACAAAAGCGCTAGTGTAGACATAGCCTTGGTGTCATCGTAGTTGCCATTTAAGTACATTAAGAATAGTCATAACTGATGGTCTCTGCTTACAAGAGGCCTAGGAGGTAGACTAACAGGTGTTTTTGCAAGTTTAGGAAGATTAAAATGCACTAGCAGAGACATGGGGAAGCTTGTGTAACCCAGTGGTTTAGTGTGTGTTACGTGCCCCCTTTCTAGAGATTGAGCCGCATAAGTATAAGAGCCTACAACTAATGCTAATGGAGTTACTCTTTTAGTTTAAGTGGTAGAGGTCCATGCTTTTAGTGCTGAAGGCCCTGGATTCAATCCCTGATGCAGAACAACTGTTTGGAGGTGAGAGCTGTTCTGCTTTTACAGCACACCTCTAAACTGGGTGCCTGGCTTTGTCCCTTACATTTTATGGCACTAAATTCTCACTCCTTGTGTTTTCTTTAGTTTAAATAAAAAAAAGAGGTGAAAGAACCGCAATTGAATTCTGCAGTGGGCTTTCACACCAAAGTAATAGTGCCTCATGAAATAGTTTCTTTGAAACCTATCAGCAGAAAATAGCACACTCCTGTAGTTAGCACGATTTATAGCCTAGAGAAGAATAAGTTTAGATATTTGTGCAGTACAATAGGTGCTCAAGTCTCTTCACCTCTCTGTGAAGCAGACAAATAGATTTCTATTTATTCATTTTTTTGCTAAGTGTTTCAGGGAACAGGATAATGTGACCATGTCTGTGTGCTTCTCTCTTTTGGAGAAGGCCATCAGTAATGAGACCTCTGCAAACCCTACACAGCTGCTGTCTGTCTTGTTTCTGTAGCTGTTCCTACAGTGAGGCCCCTTCTGGGCAATCCAGGCTCAGTTGAGAATGAAGATCAGAAACTTCATTGGAGGGGATTCTGGGCTTTAACCTCTCTGATTTACAGCCAGCAGCATTTTCTTCTGTTTAATCCCTTTCCCACAGAGGGGTTGCTCTTATCTGACATGGTGCAATTCTGACCCTCCAGTAGCAGCATCCACAAACCTCTCTTTGTTTTAGCTCTGTAATAGGACCATTTTTATAGAAGCAAACGTATATAGGGAGGCACTTCTCTACACATTCTGCTACTCCAACCCAGAGACTTTCCTGGGCAGAGACCACCCATCATGTTAAATTGTGCCAAATGGTATAGAGGAGGTACGACGCGTGGCACTATCAAGCTCATTTGCATTTTGTCCTCTAATAAGAGAAATTAAACTCCAGATCTTCAGAGGGGAACAGTGAGTGTGTTGTTAATGCATTGTGCTGCCTAGCCCACTAACCGTCACTATATTCTTTTTTGTGTGTGTGGCCCCTCCTCTTCCCCCCACCCCGAAAAAGAATGGCAAAAGGGCACTTTTGTGTTGCTGTCCTGCAAAGCCCTCTGGGTAGCTGCCTAATTAGTTCCTTTTCTTTCCTGGTTAGTAGCTCCTTTTCTTTTTCCCCATCAGCTAAAAGAGCATGTCAAAAATGCTCTCTTCTGTTCCAAGCTTCAGCCAGGCCCTCTGGGTAACCAAATTTTCTAGATTGTTGAGTGTATTTGCTGAGACCTGCTTTTCGGGGCTGAGGCAGTGTCCACATGTTGCAAATACATCAGCTTTATGTAGCCATCAGGACTGTTAGAAGGCTCTTAGCTTCATGAAAGGATATTATGGCAGCTCTCAAAATAGTTAGAAAGAAGAATCCTTTGATTCTCTATGTTCCCGTGAGCTAAAAGAGCTGCCATTGGGGGGAGGGAGGGAGGGAAATGCTTTTCTTTTAGCTGCTACAACTGCCTGTCAGTGGTGAGTCTGGGAACTAGGAGTCTGTGTTATTAGAGAGCGCTAAGGTGGAAGATGGCTAGTGGTATCCTCCGGCTGGATTTCTTTCTTTTTTCCATTTGAGATGTTGACCAGTTTTGTTATTGGATTCAAGATCCAATAAAGGGTGGGAGATAATAAGGGATGGATCATAGGATTGCCATTCTGTTATGGGACCTGTGATGGAAGAAGATGGACCCCTTCAATGGCTTTCCAGCAGTGCTTTTTTAGACAAGTAAGGGGGAAATCTTCAAAGCATTTTGCAATTTAGTTTTGGCAGTTGGTAAAATCGCCATGCCAGCACCGTGCAGCTCCCTGTATTCCTGTTGGGGTCCTGAATGTTGAGCCTCAGAGCTACTGGTTCCAGCAGAAATTGGCATGCAGCTTAAAGGCAGAAGCACATCCAGATGGATTTAGATCTGTGATCTTTTCAAAAAGTGTTGATTAGTAACTGAACCTTCGTTTACCTCCACTAGAGCTGTGGGAAAAATGTCACACCTCTACTGACACTAGTGGGTTTATTATCTCAGTTTTATGCTATAGCTACTGTTGCTTTTCTGTCTACATAACCATTCCCGTTCTTGCTGTTGGGGAAAAAACACTACACGCGCTCCATGCCTTGCTATTCTTATACATTACAATCAAGCAAGCCTTTTCCAGGATCCTTATAGTGCTCATTACCAATCTGGACTTCCTCAGCCATACTGTCAGTCTGATTCTCAGCTTCCCTGGTATGGACAACAATGGTTGCCACCATCCAAGTGGCCTTATTGGGATCCATGGCAGGCATATAGACATCATGCCTCCCGAAGTTCTAGCATGGCCCACTAGGAACCTATGAAGTGCCCTCAAGAGGTGATGGAGGAACAGGAAGCTGATATTGAGGAAGAAATTACACCTTAGACCAACATCTCATCTTCCTCACCAGATGAGGCAGTGATGCCCCCTCCATTGTCCTTAGCAGAAGGTTTTTTAAACTTTTTCAAAACCTAGCTAAGAGAGTGGCTTACAACTCCAAAGCACCAGCCTTCCATGACTGCTCTGGAGTCACCTAGAGTGGACCACCCATTGGGATGCTACTTGAAGAAGAAGTTACTCACCTTGTGCAGTAATGATGGTTCTTCAAGATGTGTCCCCCCCCCATGGGTGCTCCATGACCCACCCTCGTCCCCTCTACCTTGGAGTTCTTATCATGGATTCTGCAATAGAGAAGGAACTGAGGAGAGTTTGCTTGCGCAGTGCTGGTCAGTCTTGTGGCAGAGCACAAGGGAGAAACAGCACATGTGCAGACTGAACGGATGCTGCTACCAAAGTTCTCTGATCAGTAGCAAAAGGATGCAAGCACATCTACAGTGGAGCACCCATAGGGGGACACATCTTGAAGAACCATTGTTACTGCTGTAGGTGAGTGACTTGTTCATCTTCCAGCAATGACTGGTGCTGTTTGAAGTCTCCATAAACTTCCTTTAAACACCTCTGACTATATTGCTAGAGTTTCTGGCTTACGAGGTTCATGTGCTACTACAGTACTGCATAATCAGAAGGATGGATGGCCTGACCTGGGATACAGGTCTTTATGCTCTTTCTAGCCCTGCCAATGAGTTTTTCTCTGTTCTTCAGTTCCCTAGCTATCAAATCTCCTCCCCCACCAAAAAAAATCCTCAATTTTTTTACCATAATAAATACATGCAGCATAAAATGATGAATGTTGTACAAGAATGTTTTCTTCTGGGATACTGTACAGAACTTGAATCATTCCACATTCTTTTACAGCCCATTAATTGGCCTTAAGAAGTATTTCAGTTCAGCTCCAACCCTCTCCCAGTGTCCTCCTCTCCCCTCTTCTCCTTCTTCCTTCCCTTTTGCACATCTTACACTTAACATTGTGACATGATGACTCTACCATGTAGCTCACCTGGCAGAGTGGGTGGGTCTTTGACTGTTTTTGCAGTTTGTTCCTACGGAGGCTGCTGCTGGCTTCTGCTGACTGAACGGATAGGATTTTGCTTTTGTTATGGCTGTGCTCGCTTCGTACTTTTCCTTTTTTGTTTGCTTGTTTGGTTTTGGTTTTTAAAACTCTTCCTTTGAAGGAGCTCCATCGTTCCCATCTGGCTGTAATAATTGAAACCAGCTCCAAATTCAGCACCATATGAGATCTTTCTCACTCTTCTAATATAGTAGGTTTATCTTTCCATCTCTCTCTAAAGTCTCCTCCAACTCACCTGGAGGAATGATCCTTTTTCCTCCCGAGTCTGTCTAGATACGTAAGGTGGCATGTAATGTGTGGGCCTATAGTAATGACCAGTGTTATCCAACAAACTCCTTTGTTTCATGGTGAGGGAAAGAGTAGCCAACTCAACTGGAGGATCTAGTTCAGGAAAGGTGGGGATCAGGTGGAGTGGAGTGGAGCTCCCAGGAACAAAGATAATTAAACAGAATACAACTTGACCACAAAGTAGGTATCTTGATTTTATATGTTTAATATAAAAATTAAATATGTTTAATATAAAAATTTTTGAAAAAGGATTAAATATCAATACTGTTTGTGTGTGTTTCTCTTTTAAAATGTTAAAAGATCACAAGTAAACAAAAACTAATATTTTCGTTTTCATTGTAGGTTTGCAACACAACTACAGACCGGAAACATGCAGACACCTCTTTGGAGAAGTATGTCACTGAACCAGTAATGAACATTGTGAGTGGCTTCTTCAGTTCTCCGTTTTCAGATAACAGCACCAGCCTCCAGGTAAGAACAAGGGAGACTGCAACAAATATGTAATTCAGATAATTAATGGAGTCATCTTCCACTCGCTGGAGGGGAGTGCTGCAAATTTCTTTCCTCCTTTATTTCCTCTCACTCCTCATGATTCGCACTAACAGTGTAACGCCTCCTGTAAATATGCCCTTGACAAATTGTACTCCTGATGTCCCTGATCCAGCAAAGGACTCTTTCTCCACAGAACTTCACATCTGACTTTTGTGACTTCATTGGGCCTTTGCGTGACTATCTCTTTGCAAGATCGGGGCACTTTTGTTTGTGTTTCTAAAAGAGGAAATCTTTGTGGCCCAAGTTGGAAAGTTTCCCATGTGTTTGGAACCCAAGAAATCTCCCCATTTTTTTCCTGCAGTATGCTATTTTGTTTAATATCAATGGGAATTTTGATTGAGTAAGGACTGCATGGTTTGACACACTCTATAAGAATGCCAAACTGGTTTATTTTGCATCCTGTACTGAAGAGTGATGATGGTTTAATTGAGTTCTAATTTGAGTATAGAGGCTAAAAGTCATGCATGTAATTTATGTGGCGCATAACTTAGACTTAAAATCATCCTTATAATTACCCTAAAATTAGCTGTTTACCTTTTTGTTTTCAGACACATCAGCCAGTTTTTATTCAACTGCTTCAGTCTGCTTTTAGAATTTACAACTGTACCTGGCCGAACCCTGCACAGAAAGCCTCAGTGGAGTCATGTATCAAAACTTTGGCCGAAGTGGGTATGTGCCAAGTTTTTATTTAATTATTCTTTACTGTGTTTTAAGTAAGCCTGAGTTGTGATCCATCCATTGTTTTTTGGGTTGTAGCATCCTGGAAATCAAGGCACTGATAATACTAGAAAATTGTGTTTATAATTTCATAAGAACAGCCATACTGGGTCAGACCACAGGTCCATCTAGCCCAGTATCCTGTCTTCCGACAGTGGCCAATGCCAGGTGCTCCAGAGGGAATGAACAGAACAGTTAATCATCAAGTGATCCATCCCCTGTTGCCCATTCCCAGCTTCTGGCAAACAGAAGCTGGGGACACCATCCCTGCCCATCTTGGCTAGTAGCCATTGATGCACCTATCCTCCATGAATTTCACAATGTAAGTCTCAGAAGCTCTGACTTTCAAGTCTCATTTCTTCCCTCACTTATACCCCATTTGAATCTGTCCCATTCAACGGGGTTGTTCAGGTGAATGGTGGTGTTCAGTTGTGTAAGCGAAAGTAGAATTGGATTCGAAGCAGGTGGTATTCATCTACGCTATTACATTGACATAATCTTCTCATACAGAAATAATCTTAAACTGTGTCAGATCATAGGCATTCATAATCATTAAGGCAATACCAAATTCACGGCCATGAAAAATGCATCACGGACCGTCTCTCCCCCTTCCAACCGCCCCCCCTCCCCCCCGGCAAAATCTGGTCTTTTGTGTGCTTTTATCCTCTACCATACAGATTTCACGGGGGAGACCAGCGTTTCTCAAATTGGGGGTCTTGACCCAAAAGGGAGTTGCAGAAGGCTCACAAGGTTATTTTAGGGGGGGTAGCAGTATTGCCACCCTTACTTCTGTGCTGCCTTCAGAGCTGGGCGGCCGGAGAGTGGTGGCTGTTAACCAGGCATCCAGCTCTGAAGGAAGCGCCCCACCAGCAGCGCAGAAGAAAGCGTGGCAATGCTATACCACAGGGGTAGGCAACCTTTCAGAAGTGGTGTGCCGAGTCTTCATTTATTCACTTTAATTTAAGGTTTTGCATGCCGGTAATACATTTTAACATTTTTTAGAAGGTCTCTCTCTATAAGTCTATATTATATAACTAAACTATTGTTGTATGTAACAGGGCAGGGGGTTCAGGGCAGAGGGAAGTGGGGACATGGGGAGGTTCAGAGCAGAAGGCTGGGTATATGTGGGGGGTCAAGGCAGAGGGCTGGGAGTGTGTGGGGGTGCAGAGGAGAAGGCTGGGTGTGGGGGGAGGTTCAGGGGTCAGGGTAGAGGGCAGTGGGGTGTGAGGGGTGTAGGGCAGAAAGCTGGGTGTGTGGGGGGTACAGGGGTCAGGTCTAGGGGTGTGTGGGAGTGCAGGGTGTGTGTGTGGGGTTCAGGGGTCGAGGCAGAGAGCTGGGGTGTGGGGGGGTGCAGGGCAGAAGGCTGGGTGTGTGTGTGGGGGGGTTCAGGGCAGAGGGCTGGGGTGCTCGGCTCGTGGGGGTGCTCCCAGTCCCCTGCCCTGAGCGGCTCATGGCAGGGGGCTGGAAGGGATATGCCCTGTTACACCCCCTTCCCCAAGGTCCTGTCCCCACCTCTTCTCTGCCTCCTCTACGGAGCAGCGAGCATGCTGCCACTCCTCTCCCTCCCCCTCACAAGGGCCATCAGCTGATTGGCCAGGGAAGGAGAGGAGGAGGGGTAGGAATGCACCACGCTGGGGGAAGAAGCGGGGGAGGGAGGAAGCTTGGCTGCCGCAGGACCAAGCTTCTGCCTCCTGCCCCCGCAGGGGAAAGCAGTGGGCAGGGCGGCTGAGTGGGGCTGGGAGCTTGGACCGTGGCAGGCAGCAGCGTGCCACTCAAAATCAGCTTGCGTGCCGTGTTTGGCACGTGTGCTGTAGGTTGCCAACCCCTGCTATACCATGCCACCCTTACTTCTGCACCGCTGCAGGCAGCGACTCTGCCTTCAGAGCTTGGCTCCCAGCCAGCAGCCGCCACTCTCCACCTGCCTAGCTCTGAAGGCAGCGCCACCGCCAGGAGCAACGCAGAAGTAAGGGTAGCTGTACTGAAAACCCCACTCCCTACAATAACCTTGAGACCTTCCCACAACTCCTTTTTGAGTCAGGACCCCTACAATTATTACAACACGGTGAAATTTCAGATTTAAATAGCTTAAATCGTGAAATTTACGATTTTTAAAATCCAATGACAGTGAAATTGACCAAAATGGACCGTGAATTTGGCAGGGCCCTAATAATCATTGTAGACTCCATTCTGTGGTAAGGCACAGCCCATAGTAGTAGGTGGTGTATAGCTGTGTCATCCTTGGAAACATCCCAGGGAAGGAATTGTGGACCAATCAACCAACATTCCCTCCTTTGCTCCTGGGAGATGTTAAGTTATTGCTCGCCTGACTCTCATGCTAGCTCAGTTGTTCTGGCCAGTGAGTTGAAACCAAACCCTGAACTTCCCTGATCACTCTTTACTCTCCTGCTCAGGGAAAGGAATAAGCAGGTGCCTTTACTTACCCTTTCACAACACTGGTCCAGGTAGCCTGCCTAAAGGTGTACAGTGGATTCTTACTGCTCTGCCTGTACACATACTCCAAATCAGAATTTGGTCCTTAAGTCAACTACATAATTTAGTAGTACTGAGCTAGGATTCATTAAGGGCTAGAGTATTCAACCCTTACTCACTTTGAAACCAATGGGACTACTTGTGTGAATAAATGCTCTCCCACAAAAGTAGCCCCAATCTAGCCCCAAACAAGTAAATGCTCCAGAAAAAAAAAATCTATTAAACAATTAATCCATAACCATTAGAAATTTTAAAAGGAATTAAAATATCATGTTGTCTGTGTCAAAGCAGAAGACTTCAATTTTTCTTCTGTAGGAGTTTAATCCTAAAGAAGAACTGTCACAGATATTTAGCTAACATTGACAAAGGTTCAGTTTTAGGATTCAATTTCCACAAAAACAGTATTTTAAAAACTTTTACTTTGTCATGAAAAAGATGATTTGATGTAGATATTTTCTAAAAATGAGCCATTTTGATTGACATTTTCCAAATTCTTTCTGTTTTGAAATCTGCTCAGCCAAAGCGAGCCCAATCCGTGCTGTTGTTCTAACCGCGTTTTGTGGCACTACACACACTGAGTAGTTTTGAAAGCAGCTAGACAACTTGTGGACAACATGAATAAGAAGGGGCGGGAGGGACAGAATCATGATGTTAGAAGCTTGATAGATATAGTTGCTTTAATTTTTTAAAAAAGTTATAGTAAATAACCCCACCACTCTGAGATGGTCTCTTGGACGTTTGCTGCATCTGTAACATTGCAACAACTGACTCTAAATTTAGATTTCAGATTTATTTTACAGTAGTTTCATTTAATGCTTTTGCCAAAGCATCTCATTAACATTTTGTGTGAATTAGTCTAGCAATTTAGCAGCGTACAATTTTTATTTGTTGTGCAAACTGGCTTAATTATGGATCCATCTGGCAGGAGAACTTAAAAAGTTGAAAAATTTGTTAGTCTCTAAGGTGCCACAAGTACTCCTGTTCTTTTTTAAAAAGTTGAAGATGTTCTTTGTTCCTTATCCCACTGATTTTACAGCTTCAAATAAAGGACCCAGTCCTACAAATGCTTAACTCATATGACTAATGCTCACTCATGGCAATAGCCCTTCTCTGCTCCCCTCCTGCACTCCTGGTATAGGCCATCAGAAAATTACTGCCTTTGGGAACTAGGAGCAAACAAGGAAGGAACTAGGGGGCTGAAGGATTTTTGTGTCATAATGTCCCCTCGTGGATTAGTGTGTTACCAGTTGTTCAGATCTGTACCTAAAGTCAAAATCCAGCCCACTTAAGTCAGTGTGCCACTTCATATCTACATGGGTACATAAAAGGTTTAGTGTTCTCTTGTCTGTGGCTCTCTTTTGTTTTTTTTCCGGGAAGGCTTATGTGCTGCAAGTAGCAGATGTGAGGTTGACCTTGACTTTTCTTCAAATTGGTGGATTTTTTCCATATCTTGTGGAGTTCCTACATTCCTCTATTGTACTGTAATCTGTTGTATTCTGTTTTCTCATATATCTTGTATTGCATGGAGATATTTAAAATAACCTGCTAGATTGTGCTGTTCTAAACTGGAAATCCAATAAAACAGAGGGCCAGATTTGGGCTAACCCTTGCATTGGTACATGAGGGAGAGGAGGATGGCTCAAAGAACCTCCCTCATACTTTGGCTTCTCGCACATGTGCTGACTGCATTTAAAGCCCTTGCAAACCTTCAAGGGCAATGGATGCTCAAGGCTAGCTTCACCCAAAGGGGTGGGGAAGAGATGAGGCCATGGCTCCTACTACTACTGTGGGGTGGAGCTGGGCTGCCACTGAGGAGCCTCACACTGTATCCTTCTTAGGGGCTTCCTTAAGCACAATCCCTCCTGCAGCTCCTACTGGGGCAGGGAATCTCTGTACTACCTTCTACTTAGGGCAGGGGTCGGCAACCTGCAGCTCCAGAGCTTCATGTGGCTCTTTGGCTGCCCCCTTGCAGGCAGCCGTTTTTTGAGGGAGTGTGAGGTACAAGTTCTGGCCGGGAGGCGCTTACCACAGGTGGCTCCCGGCTGGCAGCACAGCAGGGCTCTGCCCCATGCCACTCCCGGAAGCGGCTGGCTGCTGGCAGGTCTCTGTGCGCCCCTTTGGGGGAGGGGAGCAGCGGGTCTCTGTGTGCTGCCCGTGCCCACAAGCACCACCCCCGCAGCTTCCATAGGCCAGGAACTGGCCTATGGGAGCTGTGATGATGGTGCTGGGGGTAGGGGCAGCATGCGGAGCTGCCCCCTCCCCCCCGCCAGGGGCACACAGAGACGTGCCCAGCAGCCAGCCGCTTCTGGGAGCAGCGTGGGGCCAGGGCAGGCAGGCAGCCTGCCTGAGCCCTGCTGCACCACCGGGCAGGAGCCACCTGTGGTAAGCGCCTCCCAGCCAGAGCCAGCACCTAGCACCCTCTCCTGCATCCCAGCCGCCTACCCCAGGTCAGAACCCCCTCCTGCACCCAAACTCCCTCCCAGACCCTGCACCCCCTCCTGCATCCCAATCCCGTGTCCCAGGCTGGAGTTCCCTCCTGTTTATATTCAAATGGCAAAAGTCACATTAAAAGTATTGGTGGGTAGTAATAACTTTAATATGTTCAATCATTATTATTTGATAAATTCTAACTCTACAAGTAGCTTTGCGTGTGATGTGGCTCTCGAAATATTTTGGTCAAAGACAAAAACAAAAAAAGGCTCTTCTTTGAAATCTTGCTGACCCTGACTTAGGGCTATGTTCAGGGGCACAGTCTGGTGATGATGTGCCGATTTCCCAATCTGCAGGGACATAGTATTTGGGGAGTTAAAATATGCATGAAAGCGTTGTTATTGTTGTTATCTTGCTGTATTTGCACACCTAAAAGATTGTGATGGATGAGGAGGAGTTTTGATGAGGAGTGAATAAGTGAAAGCAAAGGTGGGGAAAAATTAGAGCTTTTCACTAATAGCTCTGTATCTACATTTAGCTAAGATTTAAACCTAGTGTTGTGTGCAGAGGTTGTAGACATGGTGCTAAATCCTGCTGGCCTTTCTTATGTGAGTCTGATTCTGTGCTAACTGAAGCCCACACAGCCAAATTGAAAGCTGTAGGTTTGCATGAGGGTAGCTGAAGACAGCACTTGGCCTACTGGAGAAGGACTAGCTGTGTAAGGGTACGTCTACACTTACCTCCGGGTCCGGCGGCAGGCAATCAATGTTCTGGGATCGATTTATCGCATCTTGTCTAGACGCGATAAATCGATCCCGGAAGTGCTCGCCATCGACGCCGGTACTCCAGCTCGGCGAGAGGAGTATGCGGCATCGACGGGGGAGCCTCCGCGCCGCGTCTGGACCCGCGGTAAGTTCGGACTAAGGTACTTCGAATTCAGCTACGTTATTAATGTAGCTGAATTTGCGTACCTTAGTCCGAAGTGGGGGGTTAGTGTGGACCAGGCCTAAGTAAGGGAAGCTAAGTGAGCCAAATTCTGCCTTTACATAATTGCTATACGATCCCATTGAAGACAGTGGAGCAAATCCTACATACTTTACTCATGTGGATAGTCCCACTGACGTCAAGTACTCCTGTAAGTCAAGGATTTGGCCCACTGGGGTTGCACAAGGTCACTGCAGTATTTAGCTAAGCATAGCCAGATTTTCCAACTGCTCAGCACCCACAATTGAAGCCAAATATTCAGAAGAACTCAGCATCCACTTAGGCACCTTCATAATGCTTGGTACTCAGAAGTGTCCATTGTGATGCTTATTTTGTTGCCTAGATAGGAGCTTGAACTCTTTAGGAAAATCTGTCCCCCAGATGCAGTTGTTGAGCACGTTTGAAAAGCTGATCCCTAGTGATAATGTATATTGTACTCCTTTTCCTGTATGCTGCTCCATCAAGCACAAAATTCTGCTGCATGTCCACATGAGGAGATAAGATAAAGATTTCTTCGTTAATACAAATAGCTGTACCAGGCTTGACTGTAGGCTAGATATGTGAGCACTCTCCTATCTGGTTTTTTTTTCTTAATTGAGTGTTTGACAGTTTCAATGTTAGGACCTTCATGTTTCACAGCATGGGTTTTCTGAAAACTCTGAAAAGATTTTGCCTATTTCAGACCAAAGGTGTATTGGGCTGATTTATAGCAGGGACCAGGAGTTTTTGCTGGAAAATAAATTTAGTGTAGCATTGAATGAACAAACATAACTTTTATTTATTTCCTTTTGTGGTAGCCCTGGGTTCAGAAATGAATCCCAGCAGGTACAAAGATCATACACAGAGTTCCCAGGATATCAAAGATCCATGTGATAATACACTTTTAAAAGCCCTGTTTCAGAGTAAGTTTAAGAAATGTACATTCTGCTCAGTGCTGGCAGGTGGATGTAAGTATTGCCTTAAGAGTTTAAGATCATTACATCTGTCGTCTTATGAGCACTGCAGGAATGTATGTGATCTTCCAGGCCAACAAAAGGCAAGGTGCAAAAGCTAATTTCTTATTGCCCTGAGACTTCAACTCCTCTTGACTACCAGGAAAAAACTTCATAAGAGTTTCAGGCTTCACTTACTACTTTTGTCTCATAAGAACATAAGAGAGGCCGTACCGGGTCAGACCAAAGGTCCATCTAGCCCAGTATCCTGTCTACCGACAGTGGCCAATGCCAGGTGCCCCCGAGGGAGTGAACCTAACAGGCAATGATCAAGTGATCTCTCTCCTGCCATCCATCTCCACCCTCTGACAGACAGAGGCTAGGACACCATTCCTTACCCGTCCTGGCTAATAGCCATTAATGGACTTAACCACCATGAATTTATCCAGTTCTCTTTTAAACTCTGTTATAGTCCTAGCCTTCACAACATCCTCAGGTAATGAGTTCCACAAGTTGACTGTGCGCTGCGTGAAGAAGAACTTCCTTTTATTTGTTTTAAACCTGCTGCCTATTAATTTCATTTGATGACCCCTAGTTCTTGTATTATGGGAATAAGTAAATAACTTTTCCTTATCCACTTTCTCCACATCACTCATGATTTTATATACCTCTATCATATCCCCCCTTAGTCTCCTCTTTTCCAAGCTGAAGAGTCCTAGCCTCTTTAATCTCTCCTCATATGGGACCTCTTCCAAACCCTTAATCATTTTTGTTGCCCTTTTCTGAACTTTTTCTAGTGCCAGTATATCTTTTTTGAGATGAGACGACCACATCTGTACGCAGTATTCGAGATGAGGACATACTATCTATTTATATAAGGGCAAGAATATAGTCTCAGTCTTATTCTCTATCCCCTTTTTAATGATTCCTAACATCCTGTTTGCTTTTTGACCGCCTCTGCGTGGACATTTTCAGAGAACTGTCCACAATGACTCCAAGATCTTTTTCCTGACTTGCTGTAGCTAAATTAGCCCCCATCATATTGTATGTATAGTTGGGGCTATTTTTTCCAATGTGCATTACTTTACATTTATCCACATTAAATTTCATTTGCCATTTTGTTGCCCAATCGCTTAGTTTTGTGAGATCTTTTTGAAGTTCTTCACAGTCTGCTTTGGTCTTAACTATCTTTAGCAGTTTAGTATCATCTGCAAACTTTGCCACCTCACTGTTTATCCCTTTCTCCAGATCATTTATGAATAAGTTGAATAGGATTGGTCCGAGGACTGACCCTTGGGGAACACCACTAGTTACCCCTCTCCAGTCTGAGAATTTACCATTAATTCCTACCCTTTGTTCCCTGTCTTTTAACCAGTTCTCAATCCATGAAAGGACGTTCCCTTTTATCCCATGGCAGCTTAATTTACATAGGAGCCTTTGGCGAAGGACCTTGTCAAAGGCTTTCTAGAAATCTAAGTACACTATGTCTACTGGATCCCCCTTGTCCACATGTTTGTTGACCCTTCAAAGAATTCTAATAGATTAGTAAGACACGATTTCCCTTTACAGAAACCATGTTGACTATTGCTCAACAGTTTGTTTTTCTTTGTGTCGGACAATTGTATTCTTAACTATTGTTTCGACTAATTTGCCTTGTACAGATGTTAGACTTACCGATCTGTAATTGCCGGGATCATCTCTAGAGCCCTTTTTAAATATTGGCGTTACATTAGCTAACTTCCAGTCATTGGGTACAGAAGCTGATTTAAAGGACAGGTTACAAACCTTAGTTAACAGTTCCGCAACTTCACATTTGAGTTCTTTCAGAACTCTTGGGTGAATGCCATCTGGTCCCAGTGACTTGTTAATGTTAACTTTATCAATTAATTCCAAAACCTCCTCTCGTGACACTTCAGATTTACCTGCTTTCAGTTCAGAAAGAAGCTGTAGGGACTGGTCTCCTTTTGCAGACCTTTCTCAGGCTCTACCCTTCTCACCACTGATACTTTGTGTGCGCTTCTTAACGCCACCTGTATTTCACTGTCACATACAGTTATAGTGCACCATATACAACCGAAACCCCCCCCTACGTTTTGAGGTCAGTTAGACTGGACAGTTGCTGGGCAACTGAACCCGCTCTGCACAGTGATTGGAGGTGAGGGCTCTGTGTATCTGTGTTCTCATTGGCACATCTTGAAGTAAATTAACTACCGTATTTTATATAACAAATTCCCACACAGTTTTAAAGCTTCATCTGAGTAGACTATTATGGGTATGCATGCCACAGTTTGGGAACACCTGCCCTAAAAAATCTGGAGGGCTTGAGGCCGGTCCTGACTCTGTTTAAAATGTGCAAAAAACCCCAAACATCTTGTGAAATATCCGTTTTTCCACGTGGTAACGTTGCAAGATGTCACCCATCCTCACGCCAAAGGGACTGGGCAGTAGGCATCCACTCTGGTTACCGTTTTCTCATGTTCCACAACCCAGTCGTGTGCCGATTTACTCAGGTAAAGAAAAGCATGTCTGGGTAATAGAGCCCAATCCTGCTCCCATTGAACTTAGTGGCAAAGCCCACATTGATTTAATGGTGTGGGATCAGACTCTTAGTTTCCAAGCTAAACAATGTTCCAGGGTCCCTTTCAAATAGCCGGCATTGCTGCTTAGTTAAGCAATGACTGTTAGTGCATCATACTCCAACACATGTTTTTTCTGCTGCTACGAGATCAAAGAACTGCAATATATTGAATTACATGCTGGCTAAACCTGAATATATTATCCCCATTTTCTATAAAGTATCTATTAGCATTGTTCTGTATTTCTCCACCCGCAAGGAATCAAAGATATTCGCTCTAGAGGCTTTTTATACAGCAATTTTGCATTGCACACAGGATGTCTGCTAATCTATTTATAAAGGTCCTTGTTATAGCTTTTTATTGTAAAGGTTTCATGCCATATTCCTTGTATGCATTTTGTCTACATCTCAGATAGAGAACGCTGTGTAAAGGACCTTTCAGTAGCAGGAGCATGACTTTACCATTACCATCGTGACTGAAATAAATGGGATTACTCACACGAGCAAGCAGTGGCAGGATCAGTCCCTACATTTTATTACTTCACAATAGCGGAGGTCAAAAAAATCTTCTGGTCTATTTCTTTACCACTTCCAAGCCAAGTGATGCCAGTCATTACCAACTCACATTCTAGGAAAATAGGTGGTAAGATGCTGTATGAGAGAAACAAAGAGAATTCCAATTCCCATCCTATTGGAGCAGTGGATGCTAATTATAAGAATGCTATTTCAGCTCACTGCTATTCCACTATAATGGTATATAGCATCTGGGGAAAACCTGTAAGGTTTGCATACCTGTGCTGTAAGGTGTTTTCCTTCTACCATAAAAAGTTACAAATAGGAAACATTAAACTTGGAATCTAGGCTCAATATTATTGTCTCTTTTTGAAATGATTATTTGTGTGTTAATACCCATACAGATGGACTGTCCTAAAATAATTCCCTCACCTCAGCAGACTTCATTTTACTTCCCACTTGAGTTTTTCACAAAATGGAGAAGGAAGAAAACTCATCTTCCATTTTCAATTTTTTTTTAGTTCAAATCAAATGATTATAATATTGTTACATTTCTGACAGCAGGGAGAATACATTTCAGACAAAGCACATATTTTATTCTATTTTAACTGTTTGTGTTTCCCTAATTGCAAGAAAAATACAATGATGATCTTTTTGTGGAATGAGAAATATTTTAACTTAAGTTTTCAGCTGGAAGAAAAATATATGTGTTGCCAATGAAAGGTACCAGATTGGCAGCCTTGTGCATTGTCTACACAAAGCTTTTATTTCCTGTAAAAACTTCCTACTGTTGCTACCATCAACGTCTTTCCAACCAGATTTATTTATTAAGCAGTCAGTAAATGATTAAGGAGCTGGTGGGACTGATTTATGAAGCGAGATTAATTGAACTAAATATGTATTGCTCAGTTAAGTGGCAACAGGGCTGGGTGGGAGAACACAATAGCTGTCTGTTTACACCCGTAGGTACTGGTAATGAGGGAGCGGGAATGTTTAGGGTGGTACAAGGGGGTATAATTACTGTAAAAGATAATGAGATAAAAACCTCCTAACAGTGAGAGTTTTTAGTCTGAGGAATAATCTTCCTAGGGAAGTCAATGGTGAGAGCGCCGTCCATGAAAATTCTGAAAATTAAATTGGATGTAGACGTAAACAAGACGGTGTAGTGGAAGAACAGTCCTTCACCAGCAGGGGAATGGAATAGATGTCCTACTGTGATAGGCCTGGTCTAATTCCAATTTCTATGGTTCTGTGAAAGAACCTACATGTACATAATATTTTTCAAATATAGACACCCGGCTTCCAGGCCAGGTTTAGCCCTGTTGCTAGTGAGTACAGAGTGCTCTTTTGACTTCAAAAACAACAAGGAGTCCAGTAGCTTATATGAATGTAATGCTCACTCTTTATTTTGGGTCCCATTCTGCCTGTATACCCAAGCAGTTTGCACGTTGAAGGGAGCAGAGAAACTGGTGCATTGAGTTCACAAGAAACCATTCTAGAATTTTTACATGTTGGCCTAGCTAAATGCATTGTCAGCGTCACTTTTTTCAGCTGGCACCATTTATTCATTGGTCTTGGTGCTGGACTGTGTTTGTTGCTAGTGGGAATGTATTTGCACTGGTGCAGGGGTTCTCAACCTTTTTCTTTCTAAGCCCCTCCCGTTCCTGCTATAAAAACTCCACAGCCATCAGTGCCACAGTAATTGGTTTTCTGCATATAAAAGCCAGGCTGGAGTTAGGGCAGGACAATTGCCTGGGGCCTCATGCCACAGGGGCTCCCATGAAGCTACATTGGTCAGGCTTTGGCTTCAGCCCTGGTTGGCAGGACTCAGGGCTCTGGACTTCAGCCCCATGCGGTGGGGCTTTGGCTTTCTGCCCTGGGCCCCAGCTAGTCTAACACTGGCCATGTTTGGAGGCCCCCCGGATACCTGCTTGCAGCTCCGCAGCGGGCCCCAAGATCCTGGTAGAGAACCACGGTGCTAGTGGGAGTATATGTGTGCGCACCAGCCTGGGAGCTAGTCACATCTTTTTCCCAGCAAACCATGCTTCCTCAGACAGTGAAGCACCCCCTGAGTTATTAGAGGTGAAATTCAGCCTGGTGCAGAAGTGGGACTGAGGTGGTATCTAGGCCTATGCTGACCCTCTGCATAAGAGTGAATTACACTCTAGATGAGCATATGTTCTACTCCACTGTGATGGGATTGTGGCTGGGTACACAAGTGACATACCAAGCTGCTTTTGTGCAATCACACAATCGATTGCATCCTTTCCCCACACTGCACATCAGTCACCCCAAGGGCAGGATTTAATCAGTTTCTGGCCTCATCTTCTTTTGATTCTGACACTGGTTTGCAAGTTGTTTGTCTGTTTTCCAAAAGTATTCCAAAGTGGAGCAAAAACAAACATGCTTTTAAATATTTCATTTTCATACTTTAAGGGAGATTGACACATTTTGAAGAGGAAAGCAGCCTACAACACCTAAATTAAAAATAAATATTTATGTTCACATTTGTTCGTCAGCTTTCCAAAATGTAAAAATATGTTTCATGTTGTTTTAAATAATGAAAGGTGAAACAAATGAAAGATAAACTTTCTACAAGCTGCAAGGAAATAAGAAGACAAAGCCTTTGTTTATAGCTTAGATTTCAACAATGCCCTTTGACAATCAATGCAACTCTTAATTACAAATGGAATTATACATATAAGAACTGTTCAAAACAAAGGAGCATTTTTTTTCTGGTTTTCTTTGTGATAGTTTTAATTAGCTGTGACTCTTTGAACAATCATAGCCCTTGACTGCTATTCAGACACTGATGGAAGTTGTTAACTTCAAATAATATCTGTGGGGATGTAGAAGTACAGGGGTTCCCGCACCACATGCTCCGCTGTTAATATATTCTCAGATATATTGGAATTCTGCATACCTAATATTTAAGTGCAAATTAGCATTATCCCATAACTTTCCAATGATTGACATGAGAGGGAAAAATAATCCAGGTAGAACAACATGCAGAAACAATAACTACAAATAATGGCCAGTCATACATTGAGCTTTTCTCTTAATAACCACGTACCCCTTCTCCAAACAAATAGAAGTTGGCGGGGGGGGGGGGGCAAACTGGGCTGCCATGTGAAAGCAGCTTCTCTTGACACTGGCGATGAGTGGGTTGTGCAACTGCTGGGAAATGCATCTTCCCATATTTGGCACAACACCACTTCTTAATTCCCCAAGGCAAACTCTCTTTTAAGGAAAGTGTCTACCAGAGATGCAAGTCTATTCAAGGGGAGCTGCACCTCCTGCACCAGTTTGGCTCAGCTGCCTGTGCTCCAGACGCAAGCACGGGTTAGGCATTGGGATATGCTAGTGTGGAGCCTTGCAGAGTCCTATTGAAATCAATGGGTCTCCGCACTAATAAGTTCCACTGCAGCATTGGGGATGTGGAAGGTAGAGCAATCTTGCTCTAGTCCAGAATATCATTAGTTCAGTTCCATACCAGGATTTGGGTTTATTCCAAGTGCTGGCATTGCAGTACAGTACTTGGGGAGAGGGGGAGGTCCCTGTTGGTCTTCAGAGATGCATTGTCCTTGCCAACGGTAACGGGGCGATGACTCACCAGTGCGGCGCCTCCTGCTGGTCGTCCTGGGAATGAGCTCTTGTCCAGGTCCAGAGCGCCCTCTGCTGGGCGATGTCTTGCTTGCCGCTGGCCCTGGTGTCCCTCCTGGACCCTGGTGCCCCTTCTCTCAGTACACCACAGTCTCTCTGGGTCTCCCCTCCCCAGGGAACCCCCAACCCATTATCCCCACCTTGCCTCAGTCTTGGGCTACTGGCAGTCACCATCTAGCCCCCGCTCATTGGGGCGGACTGCAGTATAATTGGCAAGGAGGGTTTGGACCTGCTGCCTCTGCCTACCCTTGGGCTGCCCTCTGCAACCCCAGTACCTTTTCTGGCCTTTAGCAAGGCCTGCAGCCTGGGGGTTTTCCAGGCTGGAGCTCCCCAGCCCCTCTGGCCTTCCCCCAGTCCTGCTCCACTCTGGGTACCTTGCTCAGCAGCCAGTCCCCTCCCTCTCAACAGCTAGAGAGAGACTGATTTAGCTCCAGCCTAGCAGCCCCTTTATTAGGCCAGCTGTGACCTGATTGGGGCGTGGCCCCATCTTAGGCTACTTTCCCAATCAGCCTAGGTTTTTCTCTCAGCCCCGGCCCTCTCCAAGGCTGCTTTTACCCCTCCGGGCAGGAGCGAGGTGACCACCCCGCTACAACAACATATACCCTGATACAATAAAGCATTTAAATGCCTGCATAACTTTAAGCATGTATGTAGTACTTTTGAGGCTGATGTATACGCACTGAAGTCAACAGAAACACTCCCACTGACTTCAGTGGGGTTTGGATCAGGCCCAGTGGTACTTCTCGCATGATCAAAGCTGTACATGTGTTTAAATGCTTTGCTGGATCAGGACCACGTTCTATCTCTCAGTAATGTGTGCTAACTATGCTAGAAAACATTAATCTTATTACAAAATGCTTTGGGAATACCTTGAGTATCAAAGGAATCAAACACTTCAGAATTGCTCACTCAGGTTTTAAGTACCAAAGGCAATGTTGGTGTAATAAGAAAAACAGGCAGCTTTTAGTTACTGGTTTATTTACCTGAAGAACACTAGCAATCTAGAATATTTTTTCTGTTGCTCAGACATTTATTAAGGATAACACTGTGCTATGGAAATTAAGTAAAGTCATAAATAAAACTAATAGGCAGCAAGGAGTGATTCCTAACTTTTCAAGCACATGTCAGCAAATCTGCCTCCTATTGTCGCTGTGTCTACCTGACATTACTTGTAGAACCTCAAACATTCCACACAGACACTTAAAAGAATGCCACTCTAGTCCATTGCAGCATGGAGGGATCTGTGTAACCCAGATTTCCTGCGTAGAAGATAGTACATCAGAATTATTTATGGCATTCCCCTTTTTTTTGAAAAGGCCATCACAATAAACATGGCATTAGCTGAACTATCGGTGCCTTGTAGGGACTGGTGCAAGATTTCTCTACCTCTTACCTTCAAGCCTAAAAATCAACTTGTACAGTTCTTCGGTTATTTATTAATTATTACTCTTTTGCATCGTGGTAGAACCCAGGAGCCTCAGTCATTGATCAGGACTGCATTGTGCCAGGCATTGTACACATAAAGGGTAGAAGTGTGGGGGGAGAGAACAAACCAAGCTGGAGTCCTTTTATATGTCTAAGTAGTTTAAGTGCATAAAACATGCAGGCAACACTGGGATATATGGGGTACATGCATATCTATATCTAAGAAGACTAAAAAGAATTTTCAAATGTACTCTTAAATGGATAAGTAGCTACTGAAATAATAATTGCTAATTTTGCTGCTGTTGCTAATGTCTTTGTAATTGATTTCATCTGAATCATTTCAATTGATTCATTCTTTAAAGCAGAGGTGTACTTTTACCTATGAGAAATAAGAAATCATGGACCAGATCCTCTGCTAATATAAATCGGTGTAGCTTTATTAACTTAAATAGTGCTACACTGATTAACACCAGGTGAGGATCTGGCCCTTATTTTTAAAGGGTGAAATCCTGGCCCCACTGAAGTCAAGGGCAAAAGGCTCCTTGTATGGGATCTGGATTTCACCCAAAATGATTTACAAAGGACCCGAAAGCATTCTTCATTGTAAATGTTGTCTTCTGCTTAAAGCAAAGAACCGTGGGATTGCAATTCCGGTGGATTTAGACAGCCAGGTAAATACCCTGTTCATGAAGAGTCATTCCAATATGGTGCAGAGAGCGGCCATGGGATGGAGAATGTCTGCCCGCAGTGGACCTCGTTTTAAAGAAGCTCTTGGAGGGCCTGCCTGGGATTACAGGAATATAATTGAAAAACTGCAGGTATGGTAGCAAATGCCTGATGCTGTGTGTGTGACATTGCGTTTTGTCTAGATATGTTCGTGACAGTAAGAACAACCCAAGGACGGAGGGCAAGGGGCACTCTGATATCTAGCAGTGAGAGTCAGCTGGCCTGAGCAGCTCAGTATATCCCAACTCGCTATTGTTATAATCTCTGTCTAAAAGGTGTCATGTAATATGCACACTGTTTTGGTGAAATTTGGGGCTGTGGGAGTGTGTTGGGGTCATCTTGCTGTTGTAACCAAGCTGGTGGAAGCCCGAGTGGGGTTGGAGGGTGTAGACAAGCTGCTGGGGTCAGAGCTGCTGAGCCAGGCCTGTCTAAGCACCCAGATATGCAGGGTGTGACCTGCATCCCTCTTCCTGATGTGAGCATCCCAGGTTGGGAGCTACAGCAGCAAAACATTGCGAGACACCCAGGATTGCTGGGCTAGTGGTGACACAGCCCCTCCCTGGTCTGGACTGCTCCCCTGAACCCTGATTGGACCATCACAATGTTGTATACACCTATTCAAAGGGAAGCCAACACCTTGGGCCTTGCACTCCTATGACCTAATTCGGCCCCCACAGGAGTCAATGGGAATCTTTTGCCCCTGGGCCATTATGATTGCCAGAGCATAGCAAGACCAGCCAGGTCTTATTTCTGATGACCATGCCCCTACTGTAGGTGCAAAAAGGTAAGAGTGGTGTAGGAGTCGCTACAGTGCTTCTGTATCACTGGAGGATCCCCCTGTGCTAGGAGATCATCCCGTGGTGTGAGATGTACTGGCTTTAGAGACACTGTATACTCCAAAGAGCTTAGAAGCTTGTCGGCGTGGTATAGTAACGCACACTAGAGGGTTGTGGTTTCTAAAGCGCGGCAGCCTGTTGTGCACTAACTGGCCCGGCAGTCCTGCTGGCACAGACTAAAAGTTCCCTGGTGCACGTCAACATGATGCTCTTTGGAAAGGGATTATGTTAATTTGCACTAGGGAACCTTTAATGCACCCCAGCAGGATCTACATGTGCCAGTTAGCATGAAACGCATTGTCACCCTTTTAGAAGTCACACCTTTCCAGTGCACATTGCTGTGCCTTGTAGACAAGAGGTAAGTATAAAACTAAGAGACAACAGGTGGATACAGACAGACAGATAGGGGCGTATAAGGGAAATGAAAGAT
This sequence comes from Chrysemys picta bellii, assembly GCF_011386835.1. Lineage (NCBI taxonomy): Eukaryota > Metazoa > Chordata > Testudines > Emydidae > Chrysemys > Chrysemys picta. The sequence continues at coordinate 122,650,298 of NC_088791.1, read as the reverse complement.
GCAAGGCAGGGGCTTTAGCACACTGGTTTCCTAACCATTGTCAAGTTTTTTGTAGGCACCATTGTAAGGAGAGTTTTGAAGGAGGGCAGTTAGGTAGTTCTGTGGAAGTTTGTGGGAAGCTGCTGGCAAGTGTGATGGGCAGCAAAGGAGAATGCCAAACAAGCACCTCCAGGCTATGTAACAAGTGGGTGGTAAGACTGGCACCATGGGTTGATGGGAGGCGGGATGACAAATGACGACAAATATTTGTCCGATATTTCGTTCACATAATATGAAATTCATCAACTAAGTCATTCAAGTGTGATTGGACCAGCTTTTGCCATAATTGACCTTCTTCTTCTGCTTCTTTATTTAGGATGTAGTCTCCTCCTTGGAACAGCAGTTCACCCCCATGATGCAGGCTGAATTCTCAGTGTTGGTTGATGTATTGCATAGCCCTGAACTTCTCTTTCCTGAGGGGAGTGATGCAAGAATAAGATGTGGTGCTTTCTTGTCCAAGTAAGTGGCACAGAAAGCGTCCTGTTTATTTTTTTTTTCTGAAAAGACGACAGATAACATTTTCAGAAGCGCCTAAGTCCCACTTACAAAAGGCACTTAGGAGTCCAAGTCTCACTGATACCCTTTATTTATATATATTTTTGTTACATAGTTTGTGTCCCATTAGTAAAGGAGTTGTATGTGTGACATGATTAAAACGAAAACCCTTGCGGCTTGCTGAAATTAAGACAGTCTCAACAAATTTCTGTTTTCCTAATCGCCATTTATGTTAAATTGCCCCCAAATACATTGCAAGGTCTCAGACATTCCATGTTAGAAGGGTGTGTTTTTAATTCATATTCTTTGGGGGCATGCTGAGCTACCTTTTGAGACAAAGTAAATAAATCCTTTGGTTTTACTTTAAATTGCAAACTCTGAAATAGCTCTTCTAAATGTACATTTCACTGGTGCCTTTGCATGGTTTTGAATTACAGGTGGTTTTATTTGCAGTTTGGGCACTGGAAGAGAGCCGTTCAGTTTTGCTTTATTAGTCCTTTAGTGAGATGCCCTATTTGCCCTTGAGGAACTGTGTAATTTAGAGGTAACTTGAGGGCACTGAAAATTTGGCAGGTTTCCTGATTCCTCAGCTTTCTGCACATTCTGCACAGGTAGCATTATATACTTCATATGTGTGTGTGTCCCCCCCCCCCCCCCCCCCAGACTAAATGTTGCATTTTTTGCCCCCTGTGTCAAAGTTTCACTGGAAGTTAATGGGAATTTTGAATGAGAATACAGGATTTGGCCTATGGTGTACAAGGAATACATTTTTTTAAAAATGATCTACTGTTGCCCAGTGATACTTTGCAATACTATGTAAATGGCACTATTAATATGCAGTCATTTTAAAATTATGGTTAATAATAATATGACTTACATTTAGACCATGGTGAGCTCATCTCACGAGCTTGGTCATCACTTGAATGGGAGACTTCCAAAGAGATCCTGGCGTGCTGCAGGAAGTGATATTAGTACTGAACCCAGCATGATGATGGGGGGCATGGTGCTGTGGCTGATGCTCTCTTTTGGATTAGATGTAAATGATGCCTTATGCAAGAATATGTATATTCGCTCTGGTGTTTTTGCTTAATTCTGATTTGAGCAATCTTGTTTTGCCTTCCTAAACTCCTATTGCAGTTTTATTTGGATGCAGAATTCTATTTTACTTTCGGCCCTAAACTGCCCTGCAGAGTTCCTGTGTGCACTTAAACAGCTGCTGCATTCCATCCAGAGGTGACTGCATTTCTGTGCTGAGCAAAGTGATTCTATTACAAATTTTTTTGTAAATTACTTTGGATCATTTTGGGTGGAAACCACTCGATAATTGTAGAATAAGTATTATTACTACCATAAAACTTAAAGTTCCTTTTGAAGTTTGTAGGATAAATGATGGGCACTGCAGGTAAAATAATAATTTTTAGAAAAACATAGGCCTAAATGGCAGAATTTGGATCCTGGTCTGGGTTTCAAACCCTCTAAAATGTAGGTGTTTTTGGATCTGGGATTCTCTTTCTGCTCGTTACTTAGGCACCTGCAGCAAAATTCGGTGCAGACTCCAAACACCCTCAAAGGCCGAGAGAGATTGGGCTGGGGCCCATTTCTTTTTCATGGTACCTACCTGGTCTACTTGTATTTCCTTCAGGGAAAAATATGGTAACATACAAACAAACAATTTCTGTATAACGTGCATGTTGTCTGGCTTGGAGATAAGGTGCAATACTCTATATAAGGTCTAATGTTTTACTTTAAGGTTGATTAATCACACAAAGAAGCTAATGGAGAAAGAAGAAAAACTTTGCATTAAAATTCTTCAGACATTACGGGAAATGCTCGACAAGAAAGACAGCTTTGCGGAAGAGGTACTGCTGCCCTTTTACTATTAAAAATAAAACTTTCATTATGGCATTTTCAGCAGAATGTTATAACTCTTAACTCCTCACATGTTACAGGTAATACATTGTCTCTGAAACAGAAGTTACATCATAGAAATTTAGTCCCCTTTTCCTGACACTTCTCCTGGCCCGTTGCAGTCCACGTGTTGACTAGAGTCCGTTTCAAGTGTCCAATTCATCCTTTCTCCCTCCCGCCTGAGATCCCAGCCCTTTATAGTCAGTAAGCATTTTTGCAGTTGAAGGTGCAGTAGGAAGTAGGTAATGTTTAATGAGACGTACCACCTGGGGAGAGTGGAATTGACTCTATGTTCTCTACAATGCCTACTGTTTTCTGTATCTGGTAACATCCCCCTTGTTTAGCTCCAGAACTGTTTCTTCTCTCAACATCTAGGTTTCCAAATGCCCCTTTGATCTTACATGCACCTTAGGGTCATGGTGACTGGACCCTGGTTTTCACATCAATTGGTCCATGGCTAGAGGTTTTAAACTCATTCAAAATCCATCTGTCTTGACAAATTTTTCATGTATAGTTGTATAGTTTCCTCTCACTGGTATTTCTTATCATTCATTCTGGATATTAATGCTACTTTATATTAAAATGAATCATAGTGATTAATTCATCTGTCACAGAAATCATTTGTTTGTCAGAATCAGCACCTATAGTCAAATATATACACTGGAATCACTTTGAGAAAAATTGTTGACCTCCTTTCTCCTCTCCTTGTCCCCATGCACCGGTATTTTCAGAGTTTGATATTATGCTGGTCATCCATTTTACGGTACCTAGCAGAATTATCAATCAGGATATACCAGGTAGTTTAATTTTGAATATAACGTTCCTAATGATGAAGGGAAGATTTTGTGTGTAGCGAGATGGGTACATATTTCTGGGTCACTTGGATGTTACACCTTAAGTTCCATGTCTCAGTACTGTCATAAGACAATACTACTTCAATTTCTTCTCTTATGGTAGATAAGTCACATATGAGAAATATGGTGTATTCACAGTGTATATGTTTTGATTATACACTGTTTTGATTTCAACGTATGTCACACAAAAAGAACATTTTGCCCAGGCTCTAGGTAGCCTAGTAGATAGTTTAAAAAACAACAACAACCCAGTCAAACCAAGACCTTTCTCTTCACAAGAATAACCCACCCACAAAGAGTGAATTTACCTCCTCCTCACCTCCCGCAAAGAATTTTGCTCTAAGAGCAATGCACTCAGTCCATGGCAGATAGTGATTTGTCTTGGTGTCGTAGCAAAATTTTCATGGCTGAATCAGATATTATTATTCATTTGTATTCAAACAGCCTTAATGCTTACATCCCCATGAGTAATATGTAAAAACAAACTTTCCTTTTGAAACTGTTCACATTGGGGAACTACGCTAAGCCTTTCCAAAATAGCCACATACGCACCAGAAAATAAGACTTCAGAAAAAGAAGAAAAGAGAAGACAATACCTTCCTTTATAGATATTCAGCAAAGGCTTGTCTGATCAGATACATCTTTTACCCTGCCCTGGAGGCTGATCCACTGAGATTAAGGCAAGCCACCAGAGGGAGTAAGTTCCACAGTTAGGGATCCTTTAACAAGATAGCCTGGCTTCCAGTCCTCAAGAGTGCACATCTGGGACTTCAGCAAATGCAGCTCAGTGGTGCATTGTTATCTTGATAGTGCATAGGGAGATGGTACATGTTAATGGTTTTAGGGAAAAAATAAGACTGATATCTGCCCCATCCCCTAAATGCTGTTCTTTCTGAGATCCATGAATTTTATAGTGGAGAAGGATAATAAACCAAAACATGTGACTTACTGTATGGTTTTGCAAGTCCTTTCCTCACTTACCACTCTTGGGAGTCATAGCTTACGTTATGGACTTCAGAAAGGCTAAAAATAGCACAATGAGCTGCCTTTTGTGTACTTTTCCAGCTTTCCATGAAACAGTACATTACTGCATGCAATTGTACTTTGTGAGATCCAAATACTGAAAAATACAGAATTAGGGTACATGGGGCCAAATGAACTTTTGACAGCAGAAGACCTGAATGTACGGTAATCATAAGTCTATGTTTTGTGCTGTACTGTATTTGGAGCATTACATTGGGCACAAACTATAAACTTTCAGGTAAAGATTATTGCAGAACTTCTCATAATTAGAAGCAGGGAGAGAATCATAATGCAATCTGTTGATCAGTTATACTTATGTGGCCTCCATTACTTTACTGTCTGAGCCCCTCACAATCTTAAATATAATTATCTTCACCTTATCCTCGGGTGGTAAGATGTTATAATCATCCCTGTTTTATAGAGAGGGAACTAATGCACAGAGAAACTAAAGGTTTCAGTGGTAGCTGTGTTAATTTGTATCAGCAAAAAAAACAAGGAGTCCTTGTGGCACCTTAGAGACTAACAAGTTTATTTGAGCATAAGCTTTCGTGGGCTAGAACCCACTTCATCAGATGGCTGAACTTTGTGACTTTGTCCTCACCCACAACTATTGCAGATTTGGGGACAATTTATACGTTCAAGTCAGCGGGACTGCTATGGGTACCCACATGGCCCCTCAATATGTCAACATTTTTATGACTGACTTAGAACAACGCTTCCTCAGGTCTCATCCCCTTACGCCCCTATTCGACTTGCGCTACATTGATGACATATTCATCATCTGGACCTATGGGAAGGAGGCCCTTGAGGAATTCCACCAAGATTTCAACAATTTCCACCCTACCATCAACCTCAGCCTAGACCAGTCCACACAAGAGGTCCACTTCCTAGACACTACAGTGCTAATAAGCGATGGTCACATAAACACCACCCTATACCGGAAACCTACTGACTGCTATACTTACCTACATGCCTCCAGCTTTTATCCAGACCACATCACACAATCCATTGTCTACAGCCAAGCTCTAAGATACAACCGCATTTGCTCCAATCCCTCAGACAGAGACAAACACCTACAGAATCTCTATCAAGCATTCTTAAAACTGCAATACCCATCTGGTGAAGTGAAGAAACAGATTGACAGAGCCAGAAGAGTACCGAGAAGTCACCTACTACAAGACAGGCCCAAAAAAGAAAGTAACAGAACGCCACTAGCCGTCACCTTCAGCCCCCAACTAAAACCTCTCCAGCGCATCATCAAGAATCTACAACCTATCCTGAAGGACAATCCCTCACTCTCACAGACCTTGGGAGACAGGCCAGTCCTCGCTTACAGACAGCCCCCCAACCTGAAGCAAATACTCACCCAGCAACTACACACCACACAACAAAAACACCAACCCAGGAACCAAACTCTGCTACAAACCCCGGTGCCAACTCTGTCCACATATCTATTCAAGGGACTCCATCATAGGACCTAACCACATCAGCCAAACCATCCAGGGCTCGTTCACCTGCACATCTACCAATGTAATATATGCCATCATGTGCCAGCAATGCCCCTCTGCCATGTACATTGGCCAAACTGGACAGTCTCTACGCAAAAGAATAAAGGGACACAAATCTCACATCAGGAATCATAACATTCAAAAACCAGTAGGAGAATACTTCAATCTCTCTGGTCACTCTCTGGTCACACACCTCAAAGTGGCAATTCTTCAACAAAAAAACTTCAAAAACAGACTCCAACGTGAAGCTGCAGAACTGGAATTAATTTGCAAACTGGATACCATCAGATTAGGCCTGAATAAAGACTGGGAGTGGTTGGGTCATTACAAAACCTAAACTTAATTTCCCCAATACTAATTTCTCCCTACTGTTACTCACACCTTCTTGTCAACTGTCTGTAATGGGCCACTCTCTTCAAACGTTATTTCTCCTCCCTTGGTATCCTACAGTTAATTGATTTATCTCATTAGACTGACTTGTCACTTGGTAAAGCAACCCACATCCTTTTGTGTATTTATACCTGCTCCTGTATCTTTTACTTCATACATCTGATGAAGTGGGTTCTAGCCCACGAAAGCTTATGCCCAAATATATTTGTTAGTCTCTAAGGTGCCACAAGGACTCCTTGTTTTTTTGTGTGTGTCTTTTTAAACTTTCTTTAGAAAATTTCAGAGCTTGATTTCTTTATTCCCTCCATCCCCCCCAAAATGGCTTAATACAAATTGTATTGGGACTATAGATGTTCATATACATTCACTTCTAGAACACTAATAAAACATAGCAAGCTAATGAGGTGGTGGTATGTAGTAGGCTGGTGCTTCTGAAAAGACAAAGAATGCTGGGAGGGTTTATGGCAAAGTTTCCCAAGATGTGGGACAATACCCATGGGGTGTTATGGAAGATGTATACATTTAAGCTGGGTATGCCTTTACCAACACATGGTGAAGTTGTGGAGGGGTTGGACGGGGAATCCTGTCAGTTTCATATTCCTGAGAGGAAGCTCCGCTTTCAAAAGTGTAGTTTGGGGAATTACAGTAATAATGGGCTATAAAACCTCTTGGTCATTGATTTGACTTTGATAGGTAATGACAGAAAGCTGTTAACACCGTAAGTCTCAGTTCAACACTTGGTGAATCACTAGCAAAATTAGTGCCTTGCTGACTGGGCATGAAGACTGAAGTCTCCTTTTGCTTCTTTAGGCAGTCTTTCCAGGGCAATGTTGCAAACTTTGGTAAGGCATTATGGGGGGAACTTGTGCTACCATTGCCCAGGCTGCGATTGTGTGGTGGATAAAAGTGGACTTTGATTTCCACAAGTTTTTTTTTTTTTAAAGAGAGAAATCAATTAAAGAGAATAGGATTTTGTATTCGCTCTGTCCTGTCAAAGTTTTGATTTGAGTTCAGTTCAAGCTTTGTGTGAAATCTGAGGTCAGTTCTTACTGCAGCCATAGTTCCATCTCTGCTGTTGAATGGGTAAAATTTTCAAAAGTGCCTAAGTGACTTAAGCACATAAGTCCCATTACCGAAAACACCTAACTGACCTAGGAGCCTGGTCCCATTGACTTTCAACGGAATCCTAAGTGCTTGGTGCTTCTGAAAAGTTTACCCTCTGATTATGTGAGTATGTATATGTAATGCATTCATATCGTGATATTATATGTGCTTACTGTGATATTAGTTAACTGACGGATATGTTTAACAAATGGTAGTACATTTTGAAATGCATGGTAGAATGGTAGGAACCAAACATGCAACTTTCACTTACGCTAATAGTTCCCACTAAAGTTAATAGTATTACTTGCATGAATAAAGACTATATGCAGAAGTAAGGGCTTCTTATGCTATGGAACACATTTTATACTGTTTTTCCAGGTTTAGATGTTGAACCACAGTATGAATGAAAAGTAAGAGTACTGTTTAAGTATCAGTGGGGAGAAAAAAAAACCTACAAGCTGTTTAATTGTCTATCAAAAATAGGAGTACCCCTACTTTTTTACCTTTTTTGGAATACTCCTGAAAATGATTGCCCCACTTCTAAAATGTTTTCAGTGTTTCTTTTTCTACCACACACCTAGATTTCTAGCTCTATGTGGTGAAATATTAAGATTTCTTTATTCATCTTTTAGCTACACAATGGGCAGGTCTACACTACAGCTGGGATCGACCTTCTGAGATCGATCCACCGGCAGTCGATTTAGCGGGTCTAGTGAAGACCTGCCAAATCGACAGCAGATTGCTCTCCAGTCGACCCCTGTACTCTATCCCTGATGAGAAAAGTAAGGTAAGTCGATGGGAGAGTTTCTCCTGTCGACCCTCTGCGGTGTAGACCCCGTGGTAACTCGACCTAAGGTACATCGACTCAAGCTACGTTATTCACATAGCTGGAATTGCGTGGTGTAGGTCGACTTACCATGGTAGTGTAGACCTAGCCAATGTTACAACCCTTTGCTTCTTGTTTTAGCAGTGACAACAACAACAAAGAAACAAGTTAGGAATCTTTTTACAAATGTACATTATTCCCTTAAGAATCTGTAGATCACCTGTTGTGGTAATATTTGCTGCCTTTCTAAGGGCCTGATTCTTTTCAGTTGATATCCGTGGCAAAACTCCAATGATTTAATTAAGAGGCACATTCCGGATTCTTCCCTCATGTACATGAAACCAGAGGGAGTTGGATCCCTTTATCTGTTGGGAAAAATGTCTCCCCATATCCCTAAGTAATCAGTTGGTGTTCTTGTGAGCTACAGCAGTATCCCAATGTTGTTGCTGTTGTTTAAATCAAATAAGCTCTTAACTTAACGTGCACTCCATGATCTAGTCTAGTTCATTCTAGATCACTTTATTTATTTGCATGTATTGAATTAAGCAGTATTCAGATAAATCACAATAAATGTAGGCAAAAATCAATGGAAACAGGAATAATTCTGAAAATGTCAGTCTGTTGTGGAGTGGAGTGTAATTTAAAAAGACTTTATTATTTCAAGTGGTAGAGTGGGGAGGAAGGGAGAGGAATTCCCTTACCTGTTTTACTAATAACAGTTTGGATGGGCAGCGCTGCAAGTATTTAAAAAAATCAAATTTAATTTTCACCACTTTTATGCTGTTTTGTTTTGTTTGTGCTCTCCTTTAAGAAAGACGGTGCACTAGCCAATTTCAGTTTTATTTCCAGCCAGTGAACCAAAAATTGCTCACTTTACTCTTTGATTTAGCTCACTGTGTTTTTCAGATAGTTTGCTTCAATGCTGGGGTTGCAAACGCGATAGGGAATATTTAAATCCAATCTAAAACCTTCTCATTGAAAATTCAAAAACCCAGTGATATTTATTACTATTGGATTTTGTGAAACATTTTAAAACGTACTGTAAAACGCCCTAAACTGACAATATCCCTGTAAGGTCTTTCTAACATAAAATCTTTTTGCTGTAGAAAAAGAAAATGTTAGATTTGGAAATGAGAAAGTATTTAAATATGTAAGAAGTCACGAGCAATCAGCAGTACATTTATAAGCAACTAGAGAACACCTTGAGCGGGGTTTTAGAACATAAGGTAGAAGGTCAAATGACTTTTAACCACCTAAGAAGTACAATGAAACTGTAGAAATTCACCTCCTGGATTGACTTTTCTGTTAATATCTAATGGAGTTTATAAATGAAAGTAAGGGAAAGCATCAGACCCGTGCATTTATTGGATATCATTGGCAGAGGGATGATGTCATTGACAGCCAATCAGAGAGGACCATTAGTGATCAGTGTTCAATAGAGATTTCATAATATGCTGACATCAGTGCAACCTTCTACTTTAGTGGTTTCATAGGTCACCTACTTGCTGATTGTTTCCTGCCTGTCATCATCATATTGCCTCATTCTAATCTGGAAAGTGCTTACAGATGTTGACTGATTCGATGGAGTTTAATGAAAAACTGAAAAGATTTGGCTTTTAAATGCATGGCTTGGTCCAATACCCTGTTGGGTTCCTGTGTGCTTGTTCTAGTGCTTGTAGCTTGTAGATGAGATTTATAAATTAAAAGTCAAATTATAAATAAATGGTAGGGGCTAATGAGGACCGATACAGACATCTGGATTTTTTGGACCCATAACCATGCCTTTACCTGTCTGTTATAAACATTAAAATATGATACAAGGCAGGGCATTGAAGAAAAGGCTCAAAGGTTCAAAGAAAAGGCTGAATTTCTTCTATATGCCTATTTCTCAGCACCACATGAGCCTATGGCAGGGACCAGGGCTACCCAATGAGAACCCTTCTCTTAGATGAACTACCCCAGTGGCTGTTGCAATAGGACAACCCCAAGGGTGTGTGGAGTGCCCTGTGGGCCCCGTTCTGCAATCCCATGCTGACTAGGAAGGCTAGCGTATGTCTTTACTTAGACATTCAAGAAGCCAAGGTAGTGCATGTGGTATGTCGATTAAAGCAACAAGAAGCGACAGTTTGGTTGGGGCCGTTCTCTGACATTCAGGATAATTTCATGTACCACAATGATGGCTTATACAAAGTTGTGTGTTCTGCAGGGCCTGAGGCTGAGCCACTGTGTTAAGATGGAGATTTCAGTCTCTTCTATTGCAATGACTGAATGAAGCAACTAATTTTAAGCAGCAGTCATGTGAGTGTGTTGGGATACATATGACCAAACATAAAGTATTTTCAAATCCCCTACGTATGGTAATTTCTCACCATACCCACGTGGTGGCACTTTAAAAGGAAAAGAAATAAAAAGTACGGAGAAACAAATGAACGCAATTTGACTCTTTCTCCCCCCCCCCTAAGTTCCAAGCTGTAATAATTAAGGAAACAGATACCGCAGAGCATGTGATGTTTGTGTATTAACTAAGTGTTGTTGACCATGATGTCATCCATTGACATCATCCACTGAAGCATGCTGTCATTGCATATTTGTGTGTAAAAATGTGCCAGACACACACACTCACTCTCTCTCTCTCTCTCACACACACACACACTCACACTCTCTCTCTCTCTCTCTCTCCTCCCCCCGCCCATGATCTGCAGTAATCTTGCCAAACCTTGTGGCATTATGAAACATACGGTGTTTGGGATCATTACAGTAGACTACTGCACTAATGTATTTATAAGGTAAAGTCCTTGAGTGTCCTACTGGACTATGTTCATTTCTTAATATTTATAAAGATGTTTATTATTTGTCCATTGCAATAATCTCTAAGTGCATCTTCATAATTTTCGGGGGGGGGGGGAGGAGGGAACTCCATAATGACAATGTTGTTCTTAGAGGCAGTAATAATAGACAAGCCTCCCTGCTCCCCTTAATACATGTCCCTTAAAACCTCCTCACTGAACCCAAGATTAAGCAGATGTTTGAACAAATTGATGAGGTTGGCACTGACCTCCTGAAGATCAAGAAATACAGCAGGCTCTGGTGGAGCGTAGAGGAGGCAAGCGCTACAACAAAGAACTTTGCATCAAGAATGCTCTACACAGTTAAGAGCTAGGAATGGTCCGCAGAAGGACCTCTGCTAATCTAATAATTAAGAATGGTGCCCAGAGAGAAGTATTCTCATACGGTAGGTAGCCAGCTCAGAGAATATGTAGGGCTTTATAGATTAAAACTAACACTTTGGATTATCCTCAGAAATGCTTAAAAAGCCATTCTTCTACTTGGAATCAGGTAAGGTGCTCACTGTGGCCTGCTTCAAGGATAGCCTCAAGCAGAGCACGTTGTGCTAATCCACCCGGCGCTGACAAAGGAAAGAATATTTGCCCGGTCCATAACTGAAATGAGAGGTCAGGACCACAACCCTGCCAACCACGGATAGCAAAAGGCACATCTGGCCCCTATTGCAATGGGGGGCCCTGATCCAGCAGAGCACTAATGCACATGATTAACTTCCAGTACATATATCCGTTGACTTCTGCTTGTGTGCTTACACTTAAACAGATGCTTAATTGCTATTTGGCATCATCATCTGTGATGATTTTGCCTCTTTTAATATAACTGTTAGTTGCCGCTATTATCCAAAATATCTTGCTCATTTCCAAAGAGTTAACACTACTTGCACCCTTTCAGCAGCAAATAATACAGTAAGAAAATAATGCTTCCTGGTCTTCGCTTTTCCTCTCTCTGTCCTAAAAAACTTGATGTTTTGGGGTGGGGTTTTTTTTTGGCATTCTCTAAAGTTGTAACCAAATCCAGTTGTAGGATACCATGTGCAATATCTTTCTCAAGACTGAGAAAACATATAGATGTAAATGTGCTGCTTCCTATAGACAGTAATTTCTCAACAAGACATATTCTATTCCTTTCTCATAATATATTTGAAGCTGTTAGCCAGAACTGTTTCATAATTACAGTTATTAAACTCCAAATTCTGACGGTTAAATTCCAAATTCTTTTGGATCTTATATCTTCTTTCTTCTCTACATATAAAGTAGATTTCATCCCCATGGGATTGTAAAATAAATTAGTTGTTGTTGTTGTTGTTGTTTTCTGTAAACTCTTAATTTTGAAAACACCTTCAAAAGCACAAACAGAAGTTGTTTGATATTATTTCCAGTTTTCCAAGCACCTGTGTACCAAATACTGCCTTAGGTTGCATACACACAGATCCCATTGATTCAAGATACATTACATATGAAAAAAATAGGATTGGGGTATTTGTAAGTGCATTCCTATCTATGGAGGATCCCAAACCCAGTAAAGTAGATGGACAGACTTCAATGGGTTTTGAACCAGGCCTTATTACTCCTGCTATTGATTAGAAGTCATTGGGATAGGGGAAAGCTGTTAACCGGTAAAACCTTCACCAAGATTTGGGTAAAATCCAGTTCACCTTATTTAATGTATATAAACTCCTGGACATCAACACGACTACTGTGTTAGAAACACCAATGAGATGTTTGCCCCTTTTTTCTTCGAATGCTAGTCGTAATAATTTCACTAAATACTTCTAGTTGTCTGGAATTCAAATAACAGGCCCACCATAGCTAGTTAGATCAAGCACTGCATCATCAAAGCAATTGCAGTTACAGATAAATCAATTCCAGAAAGAATCAGACTTCTCTGGCAGGGTGGTTTTTTTTTTTTTAATGGCAGATGTGTGAAGCATCTAAGTGTTTATAGGAAGCTAGAATAAATTCCTAGTGATGGATTAGGGGGTATAGGGAGGTGAGATGGTCAAAGGAGCATAATAAATTAATTTATAACAAGGCTCTATAGTTTAGCACATGGACCCTCCCCTCTATATGTGTGAAAATAAATAGTATATATTTTGATACCTTACTCCCTTTCAATTTCTCTTTCTCTTTCTCATGAGAACTGCATTACCTGAAATGTGGAGTTAAGTTACTTGGTAGGGATTTTAATGTGCACGATATGTGGTGTTCTAAAAGGAATAGATGTTGCTGAACACCCTGTGAATAATCTTCTGTGCATTAATGCTCTCTGAGTCACTTCAAACAATGGAAATGTAATTTCCGTGGCCACCCATTTTTAAGTGATCGTGGCACTTGTTTAAAGTGTCATCACTGGAGACTTGAGTCCTCTGGTGATTAGGGTGACCAGATGTCCCGATTTTATAGGGACAGTCCCGATTTTTGGGTCTTTCTTATATAGGCTCCTATTACCCCTCCCCCCCCCCCCCCCACACACACACCCCATCCCGATTTTTCACACTCGCTGTCTGGTCACCCTACTGGTGATCCACGGAACTGGAGCAACACAGGCAGCTACAGCACAAACTTTCCCACCCTGCCTTGCTAAGGTGCCTTCCAGGCAGGGCTGGCTCCAGGCACCAGCTTACCAAGCAGGTGCTTGGGGCAGCCACTTCGGAGAGGGGCGGCACGTCCAGCTGTTCGGCGGCAATTCGGCGGACGGTCCCTCACTCCTGCTCGGAGCAAAGGACCTCCCACTGAATTGCCGCCGCAGATCGCGATCACGGCTTTTTCTTTTTTGTTTGTTTGTTTGGCTGCTTGGGGCGGCCAAAACCCTGGAGCCGGCCCTGCTTCCAGGAAGGGACCACGTTATGGATATGGGGACAGAACCAAATTGCAGACAACCTGGAGTTTGGGATAGCCGTGGTTTTACCTGTACGTATACAATTAAAAGAGAATAAAAGCCCCACAGGGCACATTCAAAGATAGGGCTGGCGTTGTCCCCTGAACATCTCCTGCATGCTTACTTCCTTGCCACCACGTGAGTTAACCTCTTCTTCTAGATTGCATGCCAGCAGAATGCTGAGGAGGGCTTTCATGCAATGGTTGCCATTAAAAAAGTCCACATTTACTAGCAGCTACCATGCTATGGTATTTGAGTGACTGTAGCTATTTTCCTTAGTAAGTGCAGCATTTCTCTAGCCTATCTCAGACACCAGTGTGTGGCAACTGTGGACTTCTACAGTATGACCCCGGGGTCTCTAGGAGAGGCTCAGCTATCTGTCTTTGAACCAATGGACTCATTTTACAGTCAAATGTCTGCAGCACACAGAGGATGTGAGAGGAAATGTCTGCTCTAATTTTCAGCTCCCTTGGGAGGGGAGGGTGGATGGGTCTTGTTGACTGTCACACATTTAATGTTGCTGTATTTAATAGGTTAGCGCAACAGCCCTGTTTGTACTTCGCAGTTGCACCAGATATAGCAGTGAGCAGAATTTGATGCACTGTATTAAGGATAGCCAATGAATATTTATGATAGTCCTAGGGAGCCAGTAATAAAAATGAAATCGGCATGATGCCACTAGCTCCAAATCTTTGACCTGTTTTAAGAGGAAGTAGAATAAAAAACAGGATAATTGACTTACGATAGTGGAATGGTTAGTTAGGGTTGGTTAGAGCAATGAGAAGAGTTGAGCTTTTGTCACTTTTGCAGAAGTCTCTGTAGTCTGAGATGTATGACTCAGCAGTATGCTTTCAGGAATCTAGTTTACATGGAAAATCTCAGTTTATCGTATTTTTTTTAATTAAATAAAAAAATGTACCTCTCTTTTAGATGTCGGGCTAGATTGTGCCCTTGTCTTACTCAGCCAAGCAGAGGAATAAGGAGGAGCAAGGCCTCCCTCCATCCCACCCACTCCTTTGCTTGTGCTCTGATTATGAAGCACAATCCCAGCTCTCCAGATACTTCTCCTGCAAGCAAATGGGTGGGATGGGGACGAGGAGGCGGTGGGGGCCTTGGCTCCGCTCACTCAGGGGATGTCTACACTGCAGTTAGACACCCGGGGCCAGCCTATGTCAGCTGGCTCAGGCTAAGGGGCTGTTTAATTGCAGCGTAGACATTCGGGCTGGAGCCCAGGCACTAGGACTCGGTGAGGTGGAAGAGCGCTCTACACAACAATTAAACAGCCCCTTAGCTCGAACCCAAAGCAACTAACATTGGCCAGCCGTGGGTGTCTAATTGCAGTGTAGACATACCCTCACTGCCAGAGTTATGCAGACAGACACCAGGTGATCACCAAGTGATCAGCACCTTTTAAATAGCTGCAGGAGCTCACTCAATACCCCCAAGCAAGAGAGGAGTGGGGCTGCTTCTGGGGCACAGGCCCAAGAGTCTGTCGAGCCATAAATGATTGAAAAAAATGAAAAATGGCTATTTTCTGTTTTGTTTCCCGCGTGTGTAATTTCAAAGGGGTGTGATTTCACTGATTACATTTGGCCAGTGCTTAGTCCATAATGTAGTTTCAAGAGCAAGTATATACTGTATTTGACTTTGAAAAGCAGCTATTGTGCAAACCCAGTAAGTGCTTCTGATGAGGCTTTTACCCTGTCTGTTTGGCCTGGGAAGAATGCCTGGATGATATTGCCAGCTGCTTTGTCTTCAGTCCCAGAAAAGCAGAAGCCTTGCGGGTGGTGGTTCTCTCTTGTTTTCGTGTCTCCACTTACTCAGTTTTGCCAGCCCCAACTGCTCAAAAATCGCGAGTCAGATTCTTAAATTTATGAGATTGGCTCAAAAATCATGAGATTTTAACAAAAAAGTAATATCTTTGGGGTTCTTTTTATTTGCTTTCTGGTTTTTGAGCCTTTAGAGTTCATGTTTTCAAGCTTTCCTCTGCAAGCACAAAGGATAGAAACTTCGTGTTTACTTAAAATGAAAGTTGAGAATCTCTTGTAATCATCTAACTTCAGGAGATGGAGCTTTAAGAAAAATGGCAAATTTCATGAGACTCGTGATAAAATCCTGTCAGGTGGCCACATTGCTTATTGAGGGCGAAGAGTCTTGGTGTCATTTTATTCTTTGCCCTTTCTGTGAAAAAAGCCAAGGTTTGAAGGTATGCTTTAACTTCATTGAATTGTGCAATTTGCACAGGTTCTGCTTCGTTTATCTTGTTGACAGCCTTTCACAAGCAACACACGTCCTCATGACAAGTCCTGATTATTGCAGGTACTTCCCGTTAGGGCTTCACCATTGTTCATCACTTGTTCCGAATGCAGCAGTGCAGTTGCTCACACCCTTGAGCATGTTATGCTGACTTGCGTGCTTTGCACTGGACACCTGGGAGACGATAGCTTGACTTCAAATTGGCATGATTGTCAGGAAAGAAAATTTATGCTACTTCCTGTGATTCAGAAGCAGCAGCTGAGCTGGCATTTGGGGTAGGGGAGAGGGCTATGTTGCCCTGAGACTTTCCCTGACAGAACTTGGCAGAATTCTGGTCTCCAAGAATTTGGTCTCCAAGGGGCTACAGATGGCAATAGCAGCTCTCCTTCAGACTTCGTTTCCCCCCATCTTTTATACTCCTTTGCCCCCTCATCTGTGAACTTTTTCTTGATTTTTGGACACTTTAATTGGCTTCCCAGCTTTTCCTTCTATCAGCTCCTCTGCCAGCCATTGCTGGGGTGGGCCTGTGAGACATTGCAGCAGGTTAGACTCTCATTACCCCGAGTGTGTCAGGGGAGAGATGTTATCCCCTTGTTTTCAAATGACCACAGTGGAGAGGGAATGGAGTTCTCAGAGGATGGGTAGGCAGCAGCTGCAGGGCTCTCACTCGCTATCTCAGATGTTCTCAGCAAGGACCATAAAGTGGAAGAAGCATGATGGGAATGCCCCTCAGCTGGCTTCCCTTGCCGAATCAGACTGCCTTCTATCCCTACCCCAGTCATCAGGAAAGCGCCAAATCTCAAACCCTTCTTCGCCATTTCTCCCAGCAGGTCCCCAGGTGTCTCACTGGAAGTGGTATGTGCTGGATGTTCCTGGCCATAGGGAACCTACCAAATCCCAGAGGTGCAGTTCAGTACCTCTGAAAATCCGGCCACATGTTTGAGCGTGGATTTAAATCCCTGCCTTTAGGTCACCTCAGTGTGAACCTCTCAGCATTAAAACAGCGCTTAGAGGGGATCGTAGAGCCTTGTGTGAGCCCTGTGCACTGGCGTGAGTTTTGCCCTCTTTGATTGGCCCCAGATATCTCAGTGCAGCACTAGGCCCTACACAGTTTTTTTTTGTTTTGTTTTGTTTTTTTTGAATGGCCTGGAAAACATCACTGAAGAATGGAGTATGAAGTTTCAGTGCAGTGGATTATTTGAAGAATACTAGGGTAGTGAAGTTTGTTTTGCTAGCCAAAGTAGTAATCGCATTGATTCATTGTTGGCAGTGCAAGCGCGTTAGCTGTGATGGTGTAGTGAAAGCTAACATAGGGTTTGTACAGTGGGCTGTTCTCAGTTGTTTCACACTCTTTATGAAATGTTTTCATTGTGGTTGGAAACATTTTATTCTCAACCTTCCTATATTAATCTGAAAAAATCATGATGAAATAAATGTTGTTTTCAGAAAGTACTGTAAAAAGTGAGAATTGAGCAACTGTTACTGTCCATTCGTTTCTTCCCCTCCCTCCTCCCCCCCTCCGAATACTTCAATGTTCTTGCAGGAAATAAAGTTATATGTGGGAACAGCTGTCTCATATCTCCAGTTTTCTTATGTGGGTTTGGATCTTTGTCCTGGTGCCATGTGAGCTAATGTCTGCATGAAAAAAACAGCAAGAGAAAGAGTCTGAGAAATTTCCTTGGATTCTGATGTGTTTTATTCAGAAAAAATAATGTGCAGTACAGAAATCTAGTCAAAGCATTGCCTACTTCTGTCTGCGTGTGCGCAGATAACCTGTTACTCCACACACCTAGAGAGAGTGGAGTCCAGAAGAAAATGATACCTTCAGAACACATGTTCCATATACAGACCTTTATAGATTAGCAATAGGTGGGTTTATTGGTTAAGGTTGCAGTCTCACCTGATGCATTGAGAAGTTATATACAGGTGTTAACTATCTAGGATCCTGACCTAGCAGTTATACACTTGTGTATCTTTACTCACATGACTTAAATGGGGCTATTTACATGAATAAAGTTGGTATTTGTATATGTTTTTGCAGGAGCTTGGCCTTATTCAATATCAAGTACTAGCACATTGGATGGTATGCTAAAATATAGATCGTCTATTTTTAAAAACAATACGTTACTATGTAATATAATTTAATACATATAAAAACATTATTTTTGAAGATAACTATACCACGTATTTCACTGCATAAATAATTTCCATCACTTTTATAATTGCCATTCTCTTTACTATTTTCCCACACTTCCCCTTTTTTCCCTTTTCTCTTTGTTTTGATCTGATTTTGTGACTGACGAAAGACTGTTTGAATATAGGAAAGCAAGTGTTCAAGGGATAATGTTGTCTTTTGAGCCAGCCAACAGGTTATGGCTTCTGTGTAGGTAAGTTCGGTACTTAGATCACTAATTTGTCAGTTTTCCACGTGAGCACTCTGTAGTGGGGTTTTGCTACTGGGGCAGCTGGAGCACTGTCCTTCTCAAAACCGTAAGGTAATAAAATTAGAGTAAATTCAATGTGCTTTCTCAAAACCCTATGACATTCAAAGATGTTAATTTAACATCCCAGCTTCTTCAGATGAAGTGGGAACTGCTTTATTGCCCTAGACCAGTGGTTCTCAGCCAGGGGTCTGGGACCCCTGGGGGACTGCTAGCAGGTTTCAGAGGGTCCACCAAGCAGGGCTGGCATTAGACTTGTTGGGGCCAAAGGCAGAAAGCCGAAGCCCCACCGCATGGGTCTGAACCCCAGTGACCCAAGCCCCTCCCCCCGGGGCTGAAGCCGAAGCCTGAGCAACTTAGCTTCGGAGGGTCCCCTGTGGCGTGGGGCCCTTGGTAACTGCCCTGCTTGCTGCCCCCTAACGCTGACCCTAGCTCTTGTATGTAGAAAAACAGTAGTTGTGGGCCATGGAGTTTTTATAGCATGTCAGGAGGGACCTCAGAAAGAAAAAGGTTGAGAACCCCTGCCCTAGACTACATATTGCACACATTCATTTCCAGCAGGGGGCTCTAGAGTAGCAGCAGGAAGAAAACTAATAGTCTCTCAGCCACAGCAGTCTCCAGAAGTCTCTTTCAGAATCATCTTTAATAGACGAGCACATGTGCAGCTAAGACAAGTTGTGGTGTCCCACCTAAGATTTTGACCTAAAGCTTTCCCCTGTGAATCAAAACTTGCTATTGGTGAGCATAGATTCATAGATTCGAAGGCCAGAAGGGATCACTGAGATCATCCAGTCTGACCTCCTGCATAAGACAGGCCAAAGAACTTCCCTGAAATAATTCCTGTTTGAACCAGAGCACACCTTGTAGAGAAACAGCCAATCTTCACTTTAAAAGGGCTAGTGATGGAGAATTGTAAATTGCTCCAATCTCTCCACTGCCTATTTATGGCTTGATTAAAAATCACGGGCTTAAACCCATGCAGCATTTAATTATACTTTTTCCACAATGAGGTAGATAGTTGATGATCTGCTTGGGGAAGGACTGGTGGAAACCTCCATCTCTTTTCTCACCTGTGCTTTAACTAGCTACAGATAAGCCACTTATTTTGAGGTGAGGTTCCCTTTGGAACTTGTCAGTGCAGCACATTAAACAGACAGAGGGGGCACTGCTGAGCAACAAGAGAAATTTCCTGCCTTAGTTTCCTGCCTTAGTTCTCCTTCCACAGGGCGAAATGAACTTCCTCCACGCTACAGTCTGGAAATGGAACGTGAACCTCCCATATGGCACTGCAGAACTAATAGCACAGCTGGTGTTAACCCCTCTTTTTTCCTCTATAAATCAAGCATACACTATGCCCCTACACTTTGTGAATCAAAGTTTCATTGAAAAAATGGTAGAAATAAGTACTGATTTTTTGAATGAATTTGGCTTTGTATTAGCTACATAAATTCTTCCAAACTTGGCTCCGGTTGTAAAAAGCTGTGGGTTTTTTTTCCTGCCTGAAATGCTGGCATTTATGAAAAGACTCACTTCTTCTCTAGTGGCATGGACTTCAAAGATCCTGCCTGCTAAATTGGCCTAACTTGAGCTAAAGTGTCCTTTCTCCTGGAAGAAGAATTTAGGGTGATACTGGTTCCAAAGACCTGCAGCAGGTAGTTAAAATGACCTGATAGGAAACACACAGGGATGCGTATACAACCCCGCTTCCCCCTTCCCTTTTGTAGAAGCATTGTTATCAGGGAGGGTATGATTAGGATGACCAGACAGCAAATGTGAAAAATCAGGACCGGGGTGGGGGGTAATAGGAGCCTATATAAGAAAAAGACCCCAAAATCAGGACTGTCCCTATAAAATCAGGACATCTGGTCACCCTAGGTATGATGGCTACAAGGTTCTGATTTGTTAGATGGCACACGGTGTGAAACATATGCAGGTTGGGGTGCTCATTAACTACTCACATTGCTCAATCTCTGTCAGATGCAGTTTCTATTTGGGGACAGTTCTGCAGCTAGTGTAAATCAGGGGAATTCCATTGATTTTAGGTGGATCTAGCTCTTAATTTTCCACCTGGGAAAGAGAGCGCAGCATCATTCATATTTTTTTTTTAAATATTAAGCAGCAAATATTAGCATCAGGTCCGGTGGTTGAAAATCCCTCCAGGTAGATATTCCCTGTGTTGTGTGGGTGGGCCCGTGAAGAGGAAGAAGGCACTCGCCCTCATCCCAGTGCACTCGGCTGCTAGTTAAGATTACAGCCTGGCCTTCCCGTGAGCAGTAAGCTGGAAGAGCAGCTATTCTGCCCGCTGGTGCTCCACAGCTCTAATGGGGGGTCGTCTGCTGGGTCAGAGGTTTGCCAGACTGCTTCGCAGACACAGTGGCAGGCACTAAATGCATGAGGTGTGTTCATAGTGCGTCTTTCGGTAGCAGCAGTAAGCTGTGCCGCACAATGCGTTCCCCGTAGATCCTCTCCATCAGCAGGATGGCTCAGAGACCCTACATGAGGCCAGTGTGGTGCTGCTGTCCCCTGCGGTGGTCTGGTGAGTAAAGGGCAGGGTTTTGCCCTTAACGTTATCTATCTCGTAGCCAGCTGTAATCTTCTGTGCCTTGTGATTGATTTAATGAACTGTTTTGACTTGTAGAGGAAAAAAAGTCCCCTTCTCATTTGCTGCTGCAAAGGTCCTAAAACATGTGACTGTACATGTGAACGCTGTGTGCGGATTGAAGCTGCAGGGCATGATTGGAGGAGACGCTGACTGCCAAGTCGATGAGGCGACTGAGAGTGCAGTCCTTCTCAGCCAACAACAGCATGTGATTATGTAACGCCTGCAGTGTCTGGCACTGTTCTCCATTGGAGACACATCACGTGTTGTGCAATGCTCTTGGCTCTGAAATTCAATTAGATTGGTTTGAACGATCGTGAGTCTGCATGAGATAAGCTTTTAGTGTTATACACTAGAAAGCAAATGGGTTGATTAGCTGCACATGAATTGATAAATTGCTGTTAGAATTCCAGCAAGGATATTTGCATTGCATATACATCATTATGCCACCGAGAGCTGAAATTAAGCATTATGTAATTTGGCTGAACAACAGCAACAACAAAAGGAAATAAACAATCTCTCCTCCCCCCCCCATCCCATAGATTACAGAAGAAAATGTCTTGTTACAGACTCTTACCCAAAGGACTTGGATCCTCATACCGTATGCCATTGCATTGAAGAAGCAGTTTGACAGGCTGGGAAACTGATTCTGTCCTGTGCTTGGTGGCTGATTGACGGTTTGGTAGTTGTTATGTTGACAGTTTTGGCAAGGGATGTTGGTTTGCAGACACTAAAGTTTGTGAATGCAGGTGGCCTGCTAGCGCTCTTCATAAATTATTTTATAGGTGAGGCTCCCTCGTGGCTTTACAAAGTGCTATCTCCATGAAATGGCAAACATTTCTGCCAATAAACTTCTTACCTTCTAGCAAGGGGCACTGAAGAGAAAATGTACTGTGACTGCGGAGAAATGAAAGTAACCAGGGCATGGGAAAACAACTTTTTATTTTATTAACAAGTAGTTGAAGAACAAATTGACGTGACAAAGCTGATGGCACAGGAGGTGATTTCCACCCCCCACCCCCCGTTCTCATGTTTCAAATAAACTTTGAAAAGTTCAGTATGCCGCCCCCCACCCCCTGAAGAGAAGCTGATGTTTGTCATCTGACCCTTGGGAGGAGTAATATAGTTGCATGGGAGCTGAGAGGAAATTGAAGGCTCTGAAATGTTAAGCAGTGTGAAATTTTTTTTTTCCCTTTCAAGGGCCACACTATACAGTTGATGAGCCGCCAGTTTGCAGGGCAGCCAAAGCACACTTTTTGAGTATAAGAAGAAAATTGGTCTTGTCCACTTTGTAAAAATCTGTTTGGGATAGGGATTTTCTGTGCTGATCTTGCATTTGGGGAATTTTCAGTGGGGTGATTCCTTAATGTATAACTTTATTTGAACCCTACCCTCCAGTATTGTATTTACAAGTAGCAGTCATGGGAGTAATTTTTTATTAAGTGGCAATCATTAATCATCATAATTGTGATGTTTCATGAGGATTTCTCTTTCTATCAGTAACTTCTTTTTCTGTTCATTTCTACATAAGCAGTTAACATGCTGATGTGTTCATATGAATAGCAATGTAACTGTATACTTACTTACTTACTTAAACCTGGCTTGCAAAAGCTGAGAAAAGATCTCTGGCTTTCTCTGGTTTTTTAAAAGTCAGTATAAAAGATATTTTTATGGGTGACCTATCACTGTTTAAAAAAACAAAAACCAGAAAGAAGCATACATAGGAACCATTTTATATGTCAGAATAAAATAATGTCAATTATGGTTCAACAAATTTCATATGCTACACCTCTGCTAGCCAGCTAGTCTTAAATTTAATGCCAGACTCTCTAACTGTGTTTGCTACTGAGTTGATTTAATGAGTTGGTGATGCAGTCAGTGACTGCTCGTTATCATCAGAGAATTTAACTTGCTGCAGCAATTCAGAAAATAAATGACTGTAGTTCGGATTGGACTATACCATAATTGAGTTGCGATCTTTCTCTCTCTCTGTCTTTGGGTGACGTGCAGTTACCATCATTGTAAATTAGGCTGGGCTCCTTGGGGACTATTTGGAATCTTTTTGCCAAGCACTGCTAATTAAGGAGGAACGTTTGGGTGAGCTGGCTGGGTGGCTCAAAATCCCTTGCTCTTTGCAGGCTATCAGTGGTTTAGGAACAGAGGCAGCATCCCAATGGGTAGTCAGTCTCAGATTTTGACAATTGGAGGTTAAAAAGATGCATCTTCTCAGAACAAATCACCACTGCCTTAACAGTGAGTTATTAGTAAGACTCCACTTACTATACAATAGAGATTTATATATACAGTACAATGTTATATGCAGAAATTTGACCAGTTGCATTGCACAATATATAGTATTCAGGAACATTAAAGGTACTGCATACACCAAACGTAACGATAGCAATTGAGAAACTGATGTAACAGGGGGTTAGACAAGGAGACTGGGAGTCAAGATTCTTAGATTCTATTTCCAGCTCTGCCACTGACTCATTAGGTGACTTTGGACAAGTCACATGGTAACTTTCATACATTTCAGGTTACCATATGTAAAATGGGCATAAAAATACCTACTTTATCTCATGGCTATTGTAAGGCTTAATTTGTTTGTGAAGGACCCTCAAAATCCTTGGATTAAAAGATTCTCCCAAAGTGCGTTGTATTAATAATAATAATAATAATAATAATAATAATTCTGAAGTTTATTATTTTATTGTTAATATTAAATAGTCTTTTGGGGAAGCCAAAAATCACATGCAAGAAAAAATACAAAAATTGCAAGATATTTGTATAAGATTCTTAAAACTCAAGTTCTTTTTACTATATCATTAAAACATAGATGGAATTGAGTTGTCTTGGAAGAGATCACGTTCCCTCCCCTCCCCCCTCCCCCGAACAGAAGCAGAATCTGGCTCGGAATGTTAGTGCTTTGGTGCCATTGCAGGATTTTAACACAGCGCAGGGCCTCCTGGAGGTAAGTAATGAATCTTTAAAATTGCACACTGAGTTTTGGGTATGTGAACCCTGTTTAAAAAAAAAAAAAACTGCCAACCTACAGAGACTTTTAAAAATAGCCCAAGTCCACCAGGAATTCAATTAGAGATGCCTGCCAGCTGCTTCCTCTGCCTGGGACTAGCATATTTCTAGCTACTCTGTTCCTCTGGATGTTTCATACAGACGCACAGTTGCTGTGACATGACTGAGGAACAGGCACACAGATTGGAGAGAGTGGTGCTCAGATGTGGCCCCCTCCCGCACCTGCTGCTTGGGCTGTCCTTTCACAGTCACGATTTGGACTGTGTGATTGTGGTGCAATGTGGATGCTGGCTGAGCAGCTACTGCTGGGACAAGCACTTTATTCTCATGCTCTGTGCAGGGACTTTTTGCAAAGCTCTGTATTTAGGCCCTCTAGCACTGCATCTTACAAAAAACACAATGGGAATCCCAGCCCTGTGGATTTATATTCTGGCTGAGTCTACAGACAACGTACAACTTTACCCCCCTTTTGCTAAAACATGTAAGTGCAGACCCCATGCAAAACAACAGGCTTCTTTCCCCATAAGGGGACGTGCAGATTTTATTGTATTTGGCTAGAAATACATAGATTGGGCTTTCCTTAATAGAGTCTGTATTGCTAAGGCATTGCTTCACACCTGGTGACGCATCTTCAGAAAAATCTGTGCCCACTTACTAAATTACACGTACTGCCTTTTGTTGTCAGTAGCCTCTTTTTTTTTTTTTATGTTCTACTGGAGCTGGCTGCAGATGTGAAATTGCTGGTTAGATAATTCAGCTGTCCAGTTCCAGGGAAAAAGTATCCAGTAATGGCATTTAGATGTAATCTTTTTATATCCTTCTGTCTTTCCCCAGATAATGTTTGTGGGGTAATGGATCTGGTCTGTCTGCAAGATTTCACTGATTCTGCACTGTGTTGCCTTCTTGGGTGTCATTTTACTTTGTGATTGAGAAGCATATGGTTTGACTGTAGTAGAAATTCTTACGGGGGGGAGGAATAATTCCGTGTATTATGGACCAGGATGTAGGTGGTCTAGCCTAGTAGTCAGAGCAGGAGTCAGGCCTAATGGGCGAAGCGGGAGTCCAGGTTGGAGAACGAAGCCAAGGGTCAGCACCAGAATCAACTACCAATTACCTGAGCCAGGAGTCAAGCCAGAGTCAGAAATCAAAGCTGTCGCTCAGAGCTGTGGTTAGATGCCAAATGCCAGAGCCAAGGATCAAGCTAGAATCAGGGTCAGAAGTCAGAGGCTAGGGTTAGAGCAAGGATTGGTAACGGATGATTGGAGTCGAGGAGTAAGGGCAGGAAGTGGAGGAGAATCAAGGATCAAGCACAGAGCAGGAGCATGGTGGGAACAGGAGCGAAGGCAGGGATGAGGCAGGAGCCAGGAGTGGAGCAGGAATGAGGAACAGGACTGGGTGCAGCAGGCAGGCACAAGCAGTCTGATGCAGCCACCGCAGGAAATTGCCTTGGTGCTCAAACAAACTTCCTGTGCTGCCTCCTGGCTTTAATAGCATGGTTGGAGCCAGGCAATCCTCCAATCAGGGTTCCTGGGAGTGGTGCCTTGGCTGAGGTGATAGTCCTACTAGCTCCTCGGCCCACCAGGTTTCAGCAGATACCGGGTGGAAGCCAGGATGCAGCAGCTGTCTGGGGACTCTTAGGCCTGGGTTAAAGACCTGAGACATCACACCATGGTACAGAGCGACAGTCCTCCGGTGACCTAGTCACAGCACTTCGTGTATTTGTTTTTGAATCACATAGTCACAGAATCTTTGTATTTTCTAAGTCTATTATATTATGAATCCAGGGACAGATACTGCCATCCTTATATTGCAGGGGTCGGCAACGTTTGGCACGCGGCTCACCAGGATAAGCACCCTGGCGGGCCGGGCCAGTTTTATTTACCTGCTGACGTGGCAGGTTCGGCCGATCACTCGCCCGCGCCGCTTCCCGCTGCCCCCATTGGCCCGGGACGGCGAACCGCGGCCAGTGGGGGCTGCGATCGGCCGAACCTGCCGTGTCAGCAGGTAAATAAAACTGGCCCGGCCCGCCAGGGTGCTTATCCTGGCGAGACGCGTGCCAAACGTTGCCGACCCCTGTTATATTGTGTAGTACCCTACTCCAAGAGTGGTCCCATGGATTTCAGTGCGATATTACTCATAACCTGATAGCAGAACTGGGCCGCCAGAGAGCAGAAGGTACAATATTATGTTTGGCTGTCAATTTCAGTGTATTTTTAATTTTGATGTAGGAATCCAGACTTAGGTTAGTTCACTAAAGATCTGAATGAAAGCTTGTTGAAGTCAACTCCTGTTGACCTCTTTGGGATTTGGATCAGGCCTTTAGTCTCCATTGATGTAAACAAATATTTGTTGTTAAGATACAGGATTATTTTATTTTCCTGAAAGATTTAAATTAGGATAAACATGCAGCCTCCAACGTTGTCCTTAATTTTTTTTTTTTTAATCTGTAGTTAGCTAATAAGTAAATGAAGCCAATGTTTTGAGAAGTGTAACTGCAAAGAGCAAGTCACTGGCGCTGACAGGTTTCAAAGAGTTGTAACTGGTTATATAAGACACTAGAGATTGTTTGATGTGATGCTATTTCCAGATGGAGCTGGGATTGCATGTGCGGGTGCTGTATGCTGCCAGACAAAAATCACAGCAATTTACCCTCAAAATAATTATCACCTACAGCAAGTCTAGAAGCTTATGAATAAAAAGGAGTGGGATTCTTTATCTAAGAAAACACCAACTAGTGATCTGTTCTCTCAGCTAATTCTGTTAGCACATCTACACTTCTTAGAAAACCAATGCAGCTGCAAGGAATCGTGGGGCAAAATATGGAAGGATTCCATGATTTCTGATTACTGTTGACTGTTGGAAAACTCTCCAAAAAATGAAATTAATGCATGTTGTTTGAATATGAAATACTCTAGGTACACACATCTGCAGTTAATTCAATTGATTATGTTGAACTGACATGCATGTATCTGAATGAGATCATATTAAACTCAGGGCTTGTCTCCATTTACCGGGGGATTGATGCGCAGCGATCAATCCACTGGGGGTTGATCTAGTGGGTCTAGTGAAGATCCACTAAATCAACCACCAATCGCTCTTCCGTCAACTCCAATACTCACCTTATGCTTCTCGTTCCGGTGAAGTTGATGGGAGAAATTCTCCCATCGACCCAGCGCAGTGTAGACGCTGCAATAAGTCGACCTAAGGTACATCGACTCCAGTTACATTAGTCAAGTAGCTGGAGTTGCATAACTTAGGTCGACTTAGCCCCGTAGTGTAGACCTGTTAGTGTTTCCTTCTTAGTTTATAAGCAGCAACTCCGCAGGCATTTTCTTGGTTGCCAGAGACAATTGACCAGCATAGTTTTGTGCATGTAGATTTTGCAATCCTATTGGAAAACAATATTCATTAGTAGTGTAAATACAAACTTGTGTTAGCCACATGGTCTGTCCAGCAGACCAGGAGCTGTGGGTACCTTGTACCATCACAGTCCTCTTTGGGTGGACTTTCTGTCACCTGATGCTTTACACCACCTTAAACCAGGGCTGAATCTGGCTGTATATGTGTAATTGAATACCAAATACAATAGGTATCCTTTTTTTTTTCTCCAAGTGATTTCCTGTGAATATTAATGATTGGTAAAAGAGGAGACAAATGACTTCTCTGGCTGAAAAATTATTGCATATTTGAACCAGGATCAATTCCTGGTTCCCTTATATATCCCATTAACTGAAGTAAGACGTGGTTTTTCAGAGCACCCACCTGCTAGCTGGAATGATATTTCAAAGAGAAGATTAGAACTGAGTGAATAACTGTTTGGTTTTTTTTGTTTGTTTATTTTTGGGGTTTTTTTTGATTCAGTGGCCGAAATCTGGTGGGGGGGGAATTCATTTCAGTTCAACTCAACACGGAAATGTTTTGGTTTCTCTGGCTGAAACAAACAACAAAAAAAATGGGATCAAACAATCAAGCTAAAATGAAATGTTTGATTTTTCATTTTGTTTTATTATCATGTATTTTATACATTCACACCTTTTTAAAAAAACAAGCTCAAGATTTCAAATAAAACATTGGAAACAAAAGGTTAAAATGTTTAATTTCAAAACTGTAAAAAAAATAAATTAAATAAATAAAAATTAACTTTTTGAAAAACGGGTGGGGTTCTTTTCCAGCTGAAACTATTTGCCTATTGTGACCTGAATTCGCTAATAGTTTGTCAATTTAAAAATGCATTTTTCGGTGAATAAAGTATTTCTTCAAGTAGATGCAGCCGTGTATTGCACTTAGGTGCGTGTGCACAGCACACCGGGAGCCAGAGAATTTTGACTAGCGTGACCTATAAAGGGGCGGTGCTTGTGCCTTGTAGTGGTAGCCCCTCCTCAGGCTATGTGAGGCAGCGCTGCCCTAACTCCCCACCACCACCAGTTCCTTCTTACTGCTCATGGCTGGAGTCAGAGCTATGGGTGGTTTTCACCTCACAATCTCTCTATTTTTAGTGAGGTTTTTTTTTTTTTTTTAGTTGTATATAGTTAGTACCCTTAGCATAGTGTTAGATAGACGTAGTGTTCATTAAGTGTAGTTTAAATGTTTCCCTGGTGATGGCCTCGCCAGGGTTTTAACACTGTCCATCACGTAGGAGAGCGATCTGCAACAACGGTCCCCACAGGTGGTGCTTGCTGTGCCTAGGCGAAGCCCATGTCAAAGAGCGGTGTTCAATTTGCAGATCGTTCACGGAATGGACTCAAGTGGTGAGGGGTCTTCCCCTGAGAAGTAGCACCTGCTCAAACAGGCTATGCGGCCTGCTTCGGCACCAAGGCCCTTGTCAGATTGGAAGTCGCTCTCGGGGTTCTGAGAGTGCTGCCACTTTGCCTCCTGGAGCTGGTGCCTCTCTGAAGAGACAGAGGAGTCGTTCCCTGTTGAGTACACCGAGGAAAAGGTTGCATTAGACTGACCAAGGCTGCTCCAGGTCCTGTGGTGACTCGTCTCCTTCCTTCAGAAGGAGCACAGATTGGCACGGGGTGAATGCCAGTACGCGGGATGGAGCAGGTCCCATCAACTGCTCCCTGGTACTATGCAAGGAGGTCAGAGACCCTGTATCATTGACTCCAGTTCCAACCCTGGGCCATCCATTGACTCTGATACTGAGGAAGGTGATGCTGGCACCGGCTGTTTCCATGCTGGCAACGTATTTAGCAGCAATGGACCTCCTCTGCGTTTCTGTTCTGACCTCCCATTCGGTCCAGGACTTTGCCAGGGCTGCATCATTTATATCCCTGTTGTCTGGGCCACTGAACCTGTGAATCTGTCCACACCATACCCGAGATCTAGGGCTATCCTACAGTTTTTTGGGGGGATCAGTGCCGAGGTGCTATGGCAGTCAACAGTAGCAGCAGTATTGTTGGCCGTGCATATTTGGGCAGCTTTTCCCTCCCCTGAGACAATAGGGATACCCCAGAAAGGGGCATAGATCCCATAGGAGGAAGCATTCAGATCCGAGGTTTAGCCAATCCACCTCCCCCCTCCCCCCCCGCGCCCTTAAAACACCCATTTTGACTTCTTGGACTGGAGCAATGTTCCATTCAGTGCTCCTTTCTCCCTATCCCCTCTGTTTGGGAACAGGCTGGCCCACTTTCACAGGGGGACTTAATCACCACCAACAACTGGATCCTAAGCACTGTCAGATCGGACTATGCCATCCACTTCCCTTCCATCCCTCCTTTCCACCCTCCCTCCCCATCCCTCTTCAGGGGCTCGTCTCACGAGTTACTGCTGCTCAAGCATGTTCGCTCTTCGCTTTATTTGGGAGCAATGGAGGAGGTTCCACTGGAACACCAGGGTCACGGCTTCTATTCCTGGTACTTTCTGATGCCCAGATCCAAGGGAAGGATAGGACCGATTCTCAACCTTCACGGCCGCAACAGATCTATCAGGTACATGAGGTTCTGAATGGTCATTCTATTGACTCCCCTTCCCGTGTTGTTTCAAAACAGGTTTGTTGCTCTGGACCTTCAAGATGCCTACTTTCATGTGGTGATTTTCTTGGGACACAGAAAATTCCTTCGATTCATTATGTTGGAGCGTCATTTTCAGTCCATAGTGCTTCCATTTGGCCTCTCTTCTACTGCTGGGTTTTTTTTTACCAAATGCATGTCGTTTTGATGGGGGATCTGAGGAAGAAAGGACTCCACAACTTTCCAGATCTGGATGACTGGTTACTGAGGGGCAGGTCCAGAGAGGAAGTTCTTGCTCACATTGACACTACACTGCGTTTGCTCAAACATTTAGGTCTCATTCTAAATACCGGGGTGTCAACTTTTGGCTCACACTCAGAAAATTGAGTACATTGGGGTGCTAATAGATTCTACGAATTCGAGGGCATTTCTGCCAACCAGCCATTTTCAGGCGATTTGCCACCCTTGCCACAGTCTGCAGTCTCCGCTTTCCAAGACCTTTCTGATGTGCCTGAAACTGTTGGACCATATGTCCACTAGCACGCACGTGGTCCAATTTGCAAGGCTGTGCCTTCGCCCCTGCCAAGTATGGCTCAGAATGGTTTACTGTCAGACTCTTCATTCCTTGGACAGATTCCTCAACTGGTCCTGGACTCCTTGCAATGGTGGATACACCCTGAGAAGAAAAAGTTTGGCAAGGGCCAGACAAAGTGAATGCCCTAGCAACCAGGTCTGTTGTCACTGATGCCACCCTGATGGGTTGGGGACCACACCTGGGATCTCTGAAAGTCCAAGGTCTGTGGTCCGAGCAGAAGTCCTCACTGAATATCAAGGTGCTGGAACTTCGGATCATCTACAATACATATCATGCTTTTCTAGACCATATCAGGGGCTCAGTGGTTCACATTCTTACCGGCAATACCACCGTGATGTATGATATGAAAGAGCAAGGGGGAGCATACTTCAGGATGCTCTGCCAAGAGGAGATCAGGTTATGGCAGTTCTGCATCGAGGAGAGAATTACTCCAATAGCTGACCTCTTGCCAGGGGTCCAGAATCATCTTGCAGACCATCTCATCAGGAATTTTCCTCTGAGTCACAAGTGGTCTCTGAAGACAAGCATCCTCCGGGTTATCTTCGCAGCTTGGAGCATCCTGATGATTGACCTGTTTGCTGTGAGGGACACAGAAATGCAATCTGTTCTGCTCTCGAGGGGGCCTCAGTCTAGGCTCCCTGTCCAACACTTTCCATCTCAGCTGGCAGTCTGCTCTCCTGTACACTTTCCTCCCCAATCCCAATAATCCCACAGGTCATCCTCAAATTGAAGGTGGATTGGGTCAAGCTCATTCGCATGGCCGAGGCAATGCTAGTTCTCTGACTTTTCATGCTAACAATTCAGCCTCCCATACCACTTCCTTTCCATCCCGACCTACTCAGAATTATGGCCGCACCTTACATCCCATGCTCAGCTCCGTGCATCTCACAGTGTAGCTACTTCAGGGCTAAATGAGGAGAAAGAGGGGTGTTTGGCAGCTGTTCAACATATCTGACTCAACAGTAGAAAGCCCTCTAGCAGAATGGCCTGTTCTGCAAAATGGAAGCTGTTTTTGGTGTGGTCGTTGGCCCATGGAATTCAACTGATGCTGGCTTCTAACCAGGACCTGCTTGGAGTACCTGCTGCTCCTTCAGTCACTGGGACTTGCGCTTAGTTCATTGAAAGTACATCTGGCAGTGATATTGGCATTCATCTCTCCATTTAGGAAAGATCCAATGCCATGGGATAGGGCTTCTTCATCTCCATCCTCTGGTCCACGAGCCGGTTCCTCTCCTCTAAGGGACCTTAACACAGTCCTACTGGCTTTAATGGAACCTCCATTCAAGCCCCTGGCATCTTGTCCCTTTCCACTTTTGTGTCAGAAAACTGCATTCCTGGTAGCACTAACGTCTGCAAGAAGAGCGTGCGAGTTGCAGGCTTTGATGACGGAGTCTCCTTATACACAATTCTCCAAAGATAAAGTGACTTTACGACCACAGCCCAAATTTTTGTCTAAAGTGGTTTCTCAGTTTCATTTGAACCAGATGGTATATTTACCGGTGTTCTTTCCTAAGCTGCATTCATCTCCGGACTCAGGAGCCACATCTCTAGGTATTGGATGTCAGGTGATGTCTAACCTTCTATCGGGACAGAACTAAACCATTTCGTGCTTTGCCTCGCCTGTTTATGTCATATCCAGATGATATGAAGGGTCAAGGTAGTCTCCTCACAGATGATCACTAAATGGATAATGTCCTGTATCAAGACTGCATGTGAAATAGCTTTGGCTACATCTCCTCAGCAGGTCATTTTACGGGAGCGCAAGCAACGTCAATAGCGTTCCTCAGTGACATCCCAATACTGGATATTTGCAGGGCTCCTAAATTGTCATTTATCCACACATTTATGAACCACTTTGCCTTTGCCACATCTTCCAGGGCAGATGCAAGTTTCAGTAGGGTGGTCCTGCAGCCCTTGTTTAGGTAGACTCTGAGCTCTGCCTTCTGGGGGGTACTGCTTGTGAGTCACCCTTTGTGGAATACACGGCAGCATGTACTTGAAGAAGAAGAAACAGTTACTTTCTGTAACTGAGGTTCTTTGAGATGTGATGCAGATGTTTATTCCACAACACATCATCTGTCCCCTCTGCATTGGAGTCTTTGGGCATTCATTGTGAAGGGACTGAGGGGACTCAGGATGGTGCCACCTCATATAGCCAGGGCATGAGGCACGAATGCGCCCCCCCAGGTACTGATAGGCAAAGTTCTCCGGCTCTGGTGTACTGGGCATGCACCCACCTAAGTGGAATACGTGGCTGTGTCATATCTTGAAGGACCACAGTTACAGTAAGTAGCAGTTTCTTGTCTGAAAAATTTTGACCAACTCCACAGAAGACAGCTTAGTCTGGCTCTTTCTCCAGCTGACAAATTGATGTCCTCCCATGAATCTGGGTCAGAGGTTGCCAAAAACATTATGCAGCCTGGCCGACACAGCAGGAAATTTTGGTGTCCTTTCCTGTATGTAATAAAAAGGGAACCTAGATGCTTGGTGAGATCTGGGGCTATTGTGTGTTTTAATATATGTATATGATTTAATGTAAAATGATTGGCTTCTAATATAGCAAAATGACATATTGTGCTGGGTTTTTATAGGAAGAAAGGGAGTGGTGGCAGGTGTGATCACCTTTTTGTACTACCGTGATGGAAATTAGTTTGAGAAGAACTCGAAACTGAAGTTTCCACATTAGCCAGGATATTTCAGTACAGTACTGTCAGGGTGTATCAATCCACTAAAAAGACTATTCTTTTGTGTGACTACTTGGTAAAGGAGACTTATGTGAGAACATAGGAATGATGAGACTGACTCAGACCCAAGTCTGTGTATCTTGTCTCTGATAGTGACCAGCACCAATTGCTTCAGAGAAAGGTGCAAGCACAGGGAAAAGCCTGTCCCTAAGGAAAGTTTTTTTTGTTTGTTTTGTTTTTCCTACTCCTTGATGGAAGCGTTATTTAAACTTTGGCTGCATCTTTTGCTGCTTATGCTGGATTGGCCAAAATCCTTTAGTCTTCACTTAGGCAAAACTGTCAGTTAAGTAGGATACGAGGGCTGTATCTTGAGAGAAGCTGCACACCTGCAACTCCCTTGTCTGCAGTAGGAGCGAAGAATACTTGCACCTCTCAGGAATATGCCTAAAATAAGGCCTGCAGGAACTGACAATTTTCTCATCAATCTGCTTTTGTATTTTGCCTACAGTATGAAATTCTTATTCACGTGTCAGAAAACAAATCACAGGCGTTCTCTCCAGATTCATTGTTCGTTTTGCAACATTTTTGAGGAGGCTAGTATTCTAATGCCACAACGTTGTTTATAATATTTAGCTTATACACCTCAACTAGCGAGGTATCCATGGTAACTGTCTAGCCTATACGTGGTACTCTAGTCTGCCTTCCCACACAGGTCAAGGCACACACATTCCCGGATACTGGCTCAATTTATTGTGCCTTTAAACATCAGGCAATTTTAACAAGGAACTAGTTCCAAATTAACGCATATAATTTCATATTTAATTAGCAGCTTGAGCCTCTGCGTTTTGCTAGCAAATGTAACATGCAAAGCCTCTGCCATTGTAAATACATCTGTTGCCCAGACCCGTTCAAATTAAACACAAAACTGTGCTGCAAATATTGTTAGGAGTTTTGCAGCAAGGAAGTTCAAACGTAAAGCTGCTGGTGTGCCATTAAAGAACCTTATAGCCATTCTGAAGTGAACTTTAAAACAACAGCACCCCATTTGGGGCCCGATCCTATGAGGTGTGGAGTGTCCCCAGTTCTCATTGACTTCACTGGAAGTTGAAGGACCTCAGAGTATTACCTACATGCATGTTTTGTATTTCCCTCCCAATCATTGTTGGGGAGGGATAGCTCAGTGGTTTGAGCATTGGCCTGCTAAACCCAGGGTTGTGAGTTCAATCCTTGAGGGGGTCATTTCGGGAACTGGGGTAAAAAAAAATCTGTCTGGGCATTGGTCCTGCTTTGAGCAGGGGGTGGGACTAGATGACCTCCTGAGGTCCTTTCCAACCCTGATATTCTATGATTGGCAAGAGAGCCATGTGTCAGTGAAACTCTGTTCCCATTCTGATCAGTGTGAGCCTTTTGCCTGGTGTCAGTAGTGCTCATCTGTGGTATACAAGGCTTCCTAAAATTGGAATGCCAACTTTTCTACGCTGTCAATCTTCTCTAATCTCCAGCCAGTCCACTACCCTCCACCCATCTTTTCAGTCTACTCTGGACTGCTCTGTCAGTCCAGTCCTCTCACTCCCTCGTTTCTGAAATATGCATTCAGGGTGGGGAGCTGAGTGCGCAGAGGGGAATGTTCCATGCTCCGTTTAAAATACAAACACTCCTCTAACTGGAGCTCCACTCCCCTCCAGCTGTGTCAGGATAGAGAGTGAGGATGACTGGATTTACTAAGAGAGTGTAGTTGGTCATCAGGTTGCAGGCGTGCGGTCTGCCTACGTAGTACAACTAGAGGGAGGTGAAGAACAGCAGAAGATGGGTAGGTTCAGGAGGGGCAAGGGAAAAAATTTGGAAGAAAAAGCAGGAGAAATACAATCCAAATCCCCATCCAGTCTTGTACAATGTCCCTCCTGCACCTTCTTATAAATCTGTCTGTTGTCTGGCTAGAACTTGGCAGCTTTGGATATAACAGCAAGAATGTTAATACTTTCATGTATTGCACCTTACGTCGGGAGAAGGACATTAAGTATGTAGGCAAAAGCGTCTGGATAAGTGACATTCAACCTTTAGCAGTCAAAAAGCCACTTCATCATCAAATGGACTCATGGAGAGACAGAAAAGAGTTTAACATGCATAGGAAACAAATGTGCATAACAAAGTCAATACACAGTTGTAATTAATCAAAAGAACTAAATAAAGGTGACAGTCTGGACAGTGTTATTTAGGACTGAATAAGAGGCCCGGCATTCATAATCTATCACCAGTATTGAAAAGTCTGATGCTGTGTCTGTCTCTTCCATTCAAAGACATTTTTCAGTGTGTTTCAATGTCTGAGGGGACTATGTATTTTGGACTTACTTGTACCAGCAGAGAGAAATCAGCTGTAGTAGGTGGAAGAAACCAGGAAAATGTAATGTCTGACAAGCTTAGAGACTTACTTGGGTGAAAAGTTGAGTGTGGGTATCTGGGTACTTTTGTTTCGAATTGCTATGTATTATTGCGGGGACGTCATAAGATGTCTCACTCAAACCCACAAATGCTGGGTTGTGAAAAGCTGCATGTGGCTCCAAAGCTGAACGATTGAGTACCGCTGTCCTGTATTTACTCACCAGTACCTAACTAAGTAATAATGAAAGCAAAGATGGACACTATGGGGTTTTGTTTTGTTAGCTCATTAAAATAATCTGTTTTGCTTATGTGTAGCAGTTATTCTTTTTCTGATATTGTTGTGCCTACGTGTTGCAGCAGATGTGGTACATTATCATGATTCTCTGTTCTGAACACCTTGGCACAGTAAGTTTAAAAAAAAATCTTTTATTGTTACTGAATTGTACTGTACTGTGTAGAAGTCCTTTGGATCTAATACCACACACATAGACATGATATAACAAGAGTGTTGGAAGGGAGTGAAAACCTCCTTTTTGTTAATATATTAACTAATATAACTCTGGATATTGTCCAATCCCTCTTTGAATCTTGCTAAATTCTTGGCCTCAGAAACTTCCTGTGGCAATGAATTACCCAGTCGAATTCTGTTTTGTGTGGAAGAGTATTTCTCTTTTTTTCTCTTTTGAATTTCCTATCTTTCAGTTTCATTGAAAGTGACCCCTTCTTCTTGTATTATCAGAGAGAGAGAGAATGGAAGTTCTGATCTAGCTTCTCTAAACCATTATTTTATATACTTCAACCATGTCCCCCTCACTGGTCTCCTTTCAAAGGTAAATAACCTAGTATTTTCCATTTCTTTGTGTGAGAAATGTTCCATATCATTAATCATTCTCATTACCTCTCAGAACCCCCTCAGATTCTGTAATATCATTTTTAAGATGGGGTGACTACGACTCCACACCCTATTCCAGGTCACTGATTTAGAGCATAGAATTAGAATTTTTTTGGTGGTATTCTCCATCCTCATGAAAGCTCTGACAAGGTCTTCCACAGCGGTGTTCTTACTATGTATTGATGAGAGGCTATATTAAGGCTAACAGGTTTTGTTAGTATATTGTAATAAGAATAGGTATATGGACTTGAGTTGGATGTTGGTTAGTATTCTCCCAAAGCATTGACTGAATGAACTGTAAGCAATATATGTCTCAACAGTTAGCTGAACTGGAAGGTTCATCTTGGGTTTTCAGTCGCTGTTGTAGCATTTATCACAGCGATGTCATAAGTGGTGATGTCAGTACCCTTGCAACATTGTAGGCAATGTCACATTATAGGGTCTCCAGGTCTGGATTCTCCCAACACTTGGGTTGATGTGTATGGTGTTAAACGACTCCATAGAAGGCTATAATGGTGTGCAGTTTCTTGGCTATACGCTGAAACAATCCTAATGTACAATGTCTCTTTGGAATCAGCAAGAATTTGTGTATTGAATAGTAACAGCTCCATAACAAATGTGTATTAAAATGTGTTCTGGTAGAACAGCTACCATACATGTGCAGCAGTCTGATTTCTGTCATAAATAACTCAGCAGTTTTAACAAATATTAAATGCTAAAAGAGAAAGCTTAGTATTATGGGCTAACAGCTTGCATATTAAATTTTATATAAACATGAATCTGTCTTTTAGCTGTGGGAATACAAAAAGCTAATACAGCCAGATGAAAATGTATCTCTCTTCTCCCCCCACACCCCTCATTTAAAACTGCTGGTTTAATTTCAACCACATTTTAAAACAAATTCTTGGGGTAATGACATTGATTTCTTTAGTTCAAGCTAGAAAACTTCAGTGGCTGATTTTCCTCGGCCTATGAAAGCTGGCATTTAGAAATGGCTGTTGTTCCTGAAATACCACAACATCTAAGAGACTATTGAGTCTTCGTGTGACAGCCAATATACCTCTGAATAATATTAAAAACAAAATGTTTGTTAAATGTCTCAGTTTCATTCTACAGCTCCAGTTAATAAAAAGGTTTATGAAACCTGCTGTGGATTTATGCCACAGAGAGTCAGAATTATTTCCATGACACACTTCAAAAGACTTTATTAGGTTTATTTGTTTAAAATGATGAAATGCTAGAATCCAAGAGTAGGAAGCTAATATCGGAATCTAACTTAGAAACAGAGGATGAAAACTGCTTCACAAAGATCTCACAATGAAGAACTTTTGCTAGTAACAATGCCTTTAATCTAAATGTTACATCATTTGAATGTGAAGCACTGTTACCGTGCGCCCTTTGCTGTGCTAGGAAATGAAGGCACCGATGCCAAATCATTGCAGCTTTGTGAATCAAATGCAAAAGTCAAGTCACATCCTAAGGCATTCAGATTGCCTCCTGCTAGTGCTCTACTACCATTGATTTTAGTGGAAGTTGAGGTACTTCAGCATCTCCCAGCATCTGGTTCTAGAAGAGCAGCCAGCCTCCCACTCCTGGAGGGCAGCCATGGCAATTTGTATTTCCCGTATCATAAGGAACAGCGGTCTAAGATATTTCCTAACCTTAGTCTCCCAAATGGCAGCCCATCAAGCTGCCATGAAACTAAAGGGGGCCAGACCTCAAAAAGGAAGTTAACTGTGAATTTGTTTAAATTCCTTCCTTTTCCTGATGTCTCATACTCACTTTCTAAAAGGCCCCCCACCTTCTAGGTCTTGATGGGATGGTCTTACCCCATAATTCTAGGATGTCATTAAATCTCAGTTGTTTGGGCCCCATCGTTGGCTCTGTGATGATTTACTGAACTGCTTCTTGAGCAGGAGAAGTGGTGCTTTGCTGCCTTTGAAATTATAGCCACGTGTCCTTCTGTCCATATACAGTACCAAGATTTGAACAAGAGCCAGATTGCTGACCAGGTCATGCACCAGTGAGGATCCAAGCCTCTCGCAGTGCACAGGATCAACATAACTCATCCAGGACGTTCCTGAATTCATATTCAGTATTGCCTATCTCCAGCATTCAAAATAATGCGTCAGGTGCCAAAAGTCACGAGATTGACTTAAAAATAGTGAGATTTTTAAGAATACATTTTGAGTTCTCTTTATTTGCCTTCTTGTTTTTGAGCACATAGGGTTAATATTTTCAAGCTTTTCTCTGCAACCACGAGCGCTAGAAACTTTGATTTTATTTTTCATGTTGTAAGAGCTGAGATTTTCATGTAATCACGTAACTCCAGAAGCTGGGACTTTAAGCAAAACACCAATATTGCAAGACTCGCAATAGAATTGAGAGCTGGCAATAATGCATACCCAAGCGCACTACAGGAGGAAAGTTCAAACTACCATTGCTTCATATGGTCTAGACGGTATTTGGTCCTGCCATGCGGGCAGGGGACTGGACTCGATGACCTCTCGAGGTCCCTTCCAGTCCTAGAATCTATGAATCAAGGACACCAATTCTAAATGTCTTAACTCATAGTTGACACCTATGACAGTTATTAAAGACCATGGGCCAGA
This sequence comes from Chrysemys picta bellii, assembly GCF_011386835.1. Classification (NCBI taxonomy): domain Eukaryota; kingdom Metazoa; phylum Chordata; order Testudines; family Emydidae; genus Chrysemys; species Chrysemys picta. The sequence goes on along the minus strand of NC_088791.1, from coordinate 122,610,988 downwards.
TTTAGTGCTGTATCCAGCTTATGCCGGGTACAGTGAGGTGTATCCATCTGGAAGCTCGGTACAGCTCCCTGATTCTCTGCCTGCCTCCAGCCCCAACTGCAGGTTAGAGCAGTGAGCACATTGCAGTCTAGCCACTCCTACTTCCCCACCCCTCTCTGACCCAGATATGCTTCCTGTGCTCAGGGCTGCAGTGAGGTCAGCATAGGTGCTGGCTGTACTCCAGGGGGGAATTGCCTATCCCCTGGTAGTAAGTTAATGAGTCTCTGGTTCCTTTGTGCTGCCTGCGCAGTGCAGAGGGAGTGAAGTGGCAGTGAGATTGTGTCCGTATCTGCAGTGTACTGCAGCGTAATATCCGTTACCTACAGCGTACTGCATTGCTCTGAGGCTCTGTCCACACTACAATTTTTAACCCACCGTGGTTGGCGCCGAGCATGGTATGTGCACACATACCATGTGGTTGGAATTCTGTTAGTAACCCTGGCAATTTATGGTGTTCCATCCCAGCCAGAAGCCTAGACTGGCATGAGTTTGCTTCCTTTAACCATTTCAGCACAGTTATTTTTATAGTGTGGATGGACAGGGGCTTCTAAATATGTTTATGTAACTGGTTCTGGCCAGTTATCCTCCCTTTTAGTAATCTGAGAGCATCCCGGAGTGCATTTCTGTACATTCTGTTGGCATTGCTCTGTGTGCATGTCCTTCAGGCACTCAAATAAATGGGGACTTATGCTTCTAAGTCACTTAGGACCAGACTTTTAAAAGCATTTACATGCCTAAAGATGTAGATAGGCCTCTAAAAGGCTTTTTGGAAGTGGCTTGATTTCAGTGGGATTTAGGGATATAGACATTTCTGAAAATCCCAGTAAGCATCTGTCTGCATCTTTGGACACTTAAAAACATTTGAAAATCTGGTCCTTTTGAAAAATGTAGCCAGGATCTAAAAACTGTAGTGTGGACAGGATCTTTGTGACTATTTGCATATATACATATTTTTTAAATGGTTTGTGATGTGTAGGAAGGAGACTCACTAACAGAAAAACAGATGTCTTTAAGGTCTCCGTGCTGACTTAAGAACAAATGTCTATCCAATAGATTCTTTTGCAGTGTAGTGAACTTTTGATGGTTAGTCCTCCAGTTAGTATCTCATTGTAAATGGCATAGAGCTGCTCTAGTTGAAATAACCGCCATTAACCAGGTACTTCTGTAAATATTTGGGAAACTATTAACCGTTAGAACTGAATGAATCTCCCATAATGAAACCCCAAAGTAGGAAAAAAATTAGTATTTAATTACTGAACAAAGCCAGTGCTTGTGCTAGGTTCACTGAAACATTTGCGAGGGTTAATGAGCCTGTGCTTTGAAAAAGCAAGCCTGGGTTACCAAAACTTGCAGTTTTCGCGGAATGAATGAAATTTGGGGAATTAGAACCCATGAAAACCAATCCTGATGAAAGTTTGTACCAACTCCTGCAAATTGGAACTGAGGTGTTATATAACTCAGTGGAGCTAGTGAGTGGGTGAAATTGACACACAAAGATGCCCTCTGAATCAATTAGTATCAGCAGGTGGAGATCATAATGTATCTGATTCAAAGTAGGGTAAACAATAAGTACTGTCTGCCTTGTGAAGCTCCCACTGCTAAGCATCCATTATCTAGTAGATCCAATATCTATAGTACTTTAGCATTGAAGTTCAACGAATAGCAATATACTGAAACAGAATAATGTGATGAAAACACTTTTTAGCTACTCCTGTTATTTTTTCCAAGCTACCTATCTAATTTTATCCTTAAATGTCAAAGCACAGTAGTGCTCATAAGTATGTAGCTGGAAATTAAGTGTGTGTTTTGGTAAACATTCACATTGCCAGGGCACTTAGGCGTAAATTTTCCTAGCAGGGCATGGTGAGTTCCTCACACAAATCCTGTTAACAAATAATAGGATTTGTGTGGAAAACTCCCTGTGCATCACTTCGAAAATTTACCCCCTGCAGTACGAGTTAGATGATTTTAGCCTTCAGAAATTATGCATTTCAGATCTAGTCTGTTTCTACAGTATATTATTGATGCTACAGACACAAATGTGTCTCTGAATAAATCTTGATCAGATCTCAGATGGCTTTCTGTCAGTGATTTAAAAACTTGGGAGAACATCAAATATGAACTTATTACAGTACATCCTGGTATTTTAGTGTCTAAATGGCAAATATTTAAAAATTGTGTAGGTGTAAAAATTGACCTATTTTATATATGCAAGGGTTATGATTTCACAGAGAAATAAATGTAATCATGCAAGCAAATGGATGTGCAACTATGATTAACAATAACATTTGATGGACTAATAGTAAAAATCTAGACTCTACAAAGTCAGTCTATTATTTTGAATGATCCATTTGCAGCACTGGGCGCAAATAAATCTGAATGCCCCAATGTTGAGGTGCACTTATCCTTAATTTATATCCTATGCTGCTATATTTATATTGGACATATTACTCTTTTTATAATTTAGTTTATTTTTAATATTAATATTTTTGTGTCACCTAGTTTAGTTTGTATAAGTACTCCAAGAGTTCAGGCACTTTCCTGAGCTTCTTGGGTCTGCAAAATTGGGCTTAATACTAGGCAAGAACCAGTTTTTATGCAACACATCTAGTGCTCCCTAGTCTATCTAGACTAGATGTACCCAGGCAGCAGCATTTGTTTTTGCAATATTTTGGCACTTCTGTTTCCCTTCTTAACTGGTACCCAGAATTGTAGAGGCAAATAAAATCAAAGAACAAATACGTCAATAATAAAATTGAAATGTTAACTATTACTTTTTTAAACCACAGCAATTTGGTTTGAATTCAGGTTGAGTTTTGAAAGAAGGGGTAGGGCATGTTTCTGGATTCTTATTTTACCTAAACTGATTCACTCATCCCTACAATAGCTGTAACCTCAGCTTTAATCATTTAACATTTCTGATGTAGGCAAATTGGATTAAGACAAGTGGGATTTAATACTAGATTTGTGTAGAATTGAAACAATAGTATGTTTAGAATATGGAGCATCCCTACTTAATGAGAGAGAGTTGAGAGGGGTGGGTCACCAGTTCTCCTATGCTAGGAGAAACTGTGTAATAAATTCTGGTGCATATTTTGGATGTTCTTTTTATGGTTATGTAAAAACTTTTGCCAAAGCAAAGTACAGGCCTGCTCCTTCTACTGAAGTCATTGCCATAACGCCCTTGCTTTAATGGAGGCAGGACTGGACCTGAGATGTACATGATCTGATTTTTAAAAGCACTCTCTCCCCATAGAGAATGAATGCCTAGGTGCACAAATGTTAGCTTTCAGGTATCATACATTAATTATCAGTGGAAACGTATCAGTGTCGCCCAGTCTATTACTGGTGGAAACATCTTGTTTATAAAACAGAATCTGTGTTTTGCTGGAATCACACAGCGAGGATAGAATTTTTCCACTGGTTTTTACAGATGGAGATCAGGGGACCAGGGTTAGGACTTAAAGATTCTATTCATGGCTGTGCCATTTACTTGTATGTTATTGGACACCTTTGTGCCTTTACCCATATCTGAAATGGGAAGGTAATTGTGCTTAGCTACCTCACAGGAGTGTTGAATTTAATGAAAAATTATAAAACTTTGAGAAAGTTGGGAAATGGGAAAGATAAATATATATAAATATTACTGTTATTACATACACAAAAACTATGGTTAAAAACATTTAGGCTGCAAAATCAATCGCTCAAAAGTTAGGAGATGCCAGATTTAAGGCTGCCTGTGCAAACTTAATTTGGCCCCCTTGTGTGAAAACATTGTTACAATCCTTACATGATGAAGTATTTTTTTCCACAGGACCCCTGCCTCATTCAGTGCACAGGATGGTCGCTGCTCACTTAATGAGCAATTGTTCAATACTTTGCTTTCTCCTCATTGTTCAGTGTGTGGCCCCAGGTCTTATTTACTGCAAATTATTCAAACCCTGCTCTGAAGACAGAATTGTTAATTTCCTCATGGGCTTTTCTATGGTGTTTGTCACTATGGTATCTGAGTGCTTTATAAATATTAATTAATTTTCTCAACACCCCAGTGAGGTGAAAATGTGGTATTCTCCTCATTTTACAGATGGAGAACTGAGGCACAGAGATTTAAGGTCAGAAGTATCCCAATTTGGATGCCCAATTTGAGACACTTAGGACCTGATTTTTTTCAGTGTTCTTAGTGATATACAGCACTTCATATGTTCAAAGAACAGAGCACTCAGCACTTCTGCAATAAGACTCAGGGTCTGAAGTCAGGAATCCAGAAAATGCAGAATGTGCAGTTAGATCGCATGTGAAAAGTGTGGTTTAGGTGACTTGCCCAGCATCACAGGGGAGCCCTGTGGCAGAAGCAGGGATAGAATCCAGATGTTCATGACCTTATTTAACAACATAGCCATGAGACCATTCTTTCTCTTCCAGCAATCCTCTGCTTCATTCACTACATAACTTTCAATTTCTGGAACAAGTGTTGCAAGGGTCTAACAGACAACAGCCTCTTTCACTATTCATCCCTTATTCATCCCCAGAGCAGAACCATCCTGTACACTGGATGAGTAGTTGTAGGTTGCCATCCTATATATGGATGGACATAAGAAGGGGATGGAACAGTTTATTGGGGGTTCACAGATATTTCCTGACAGCAGAGGAATGATGGGACTCAGGAATCTTGGGGAGTGTGCTATAGTCTTTTCTGCCCATTTTCCACAGGCTTGACCCCTTCTGCCCTTTCCCTTCCAACATCTCCCAGCTCTGCCCCATCCCTTCCAACCTCTTCCCTATCCTTGACTCCTTGTCCCAGTCCCATTTTCTTCACTAGCCAGTCCTGGTTTCCACTCCTCAAGCTTCTCATTCCAAGCCCAGTCTTGTCAGTCCCAGTTCCCCCCTCCAGCTCCTTGTTTGATTCCCTCCGCTCAACATTTCCCATCCCCACTGACTCCCAGTCTTACTTCCAGGGCTCCTCATCCAATCCGTGTCTCCTCCCCATTCCTGGCACCTTGTCCCAATCCATTTGCCCATTCAGTCTGTTTTTTCCCGTTACCTCAGCTCTTCATCAGATCTGTCTCCCCTCCCCACACAGCATTGGCTTCCAGTACCAGTCTCCCCCCAGCTCCTCATACAGTCTCGGTCTGCGTGTGACTCCGTGACGCCCAGTCCCCACACCATTGTCCTCTCCAGCTTCCAACCCAGCAAGTCCTAGTCTTCCCCCAGCTCCCAGTCCCAATCTCCTTTACAGCCAGTCCCAATCCCGCTGCAGAACAGCTAGTCCCAGTTTCCCTCTCCCCTCTGTCAGCCTCCAGTCCGAATCATGCCTCCCAGGCTCCTGCTCTAATGTACTCCCTCTGCCCCTCCACCTCTCCCAGTCAAGCTCTTGTCCACTCTGCATTCAAACCAGGTATTTTCTTCCTCCGCACAGCCCTGGCCCAGCAGGGGGGAGCAGTTTCATTGAGAGCACAGGAGAGACAGTTTTCCTGCTCCCAGTTTAGGTGCCCAGTCCCAGACTCAGCACAGCCTGCAAAAGCCCAGTTCTGCAATTGCAGTGAAAGTCCTGCTCAGCCTCGGGCTGGAACATGCCCAGTGTGGATGGAATCTTTAGGGAATTTAAATACTAAAATCTAAGAAGTCTCTACTGAGCATGTGCAAACTGTGATTCCTTCCGCTTCTCCCACCCTCCCCCGCCCAGAGGTTTATAACTTGACCAAATGTGGGCAGATTTTCATGGGGAAGGCAAAAGGCACTTCTTTGACGCACAGCATCCTCTCTGCTGCCATGTCCGTCCCCCCCACACACACACATTTCAAATCCCTGTTCTAGAGCTTCTCAAAGAAAAGGCCACCAGAACTTTTTAACATGGATAAAACAACTAACTGTGTTCTCAGACACAACTGGAGTGTTTTGGCTGAAGTTTTCTAAAGAACGTTCCACCTGCAGCAGACACCCAGTATGGAAAATTGAATGGTTGGGGAAAGCTATCAGCAATTGAAAACTGTTTCTTATAATGGGAGGTGTTGGGCAACCTTAATAATAGGCTATGCCACTCATCTTGCCTACAATTACTACAGTGAAGGAATGGCGGAAAATGTATAGGGTTCACTCAACCATCTTGTTTTAGCCAGACTTTAGTAGGAAAGCAATTAAAAAATTAGGCTTACAGGGTTAACTATTCCCTTTTACAACAGTAATGAGAAGCATAATGAAATATGGACTGAGAAAAATAAAATTTGTACCTACTTGCTTCTATTGAATCCATTTTTCCCTTTTGGAAATATTTTTCCGTCAGTCAATGGCTATTTCGAGCTCCAGTAAAGAAATATTTGTAAATTGTTGTTGCGGTCTTGTGTCCTCATGCCTTTTCCCTTCAGTAGCTTTTGTTAGAGACAATGCAGGGGCATTCATGGATAACAATAGGACTGTTATGTTTTATTGCGTTTCTTCAAAGCTGTGATCAGCCTATTTTAGCTATTCATTACATAAGAAGTGAGGAGTCAGCTGAGTTCTGTTTATATACCACTTCCATGTATTAATAAAAGCTACAGAATAAATTCCATTGTAACCAGCAGGAGGGAGAATCAGTTAGGCAGGATTTGGGTCCAAAGTGTGAAGAAATACAATAATGTGAAGATATCACTGCACTATCTGCTGTTTTTGGACTGTGTGCCTATATTAGAAGTTGTGGTAATGTTTGTTGCAGACTGCTAATCTAAATGGCATTGGTGATTGTGTGTTTTCAGTCTGCTTTGGTACTGAGCAAGGAAACTGTTACAGGGACATTGATTGCATAAAATGGTTGGTTGTCTCGTTAGCTTCCTTAGCTTTCTGCATCCACATGACATCCCTGGTTTTGACTGACCCATTTTAGTCTGTCTACAAAAGCCCACTATACAACCAGGGCTGTCCCAGCGCATCCTGGGATTGTCCAGTTACCTATTCCATAGTGTGCAGCACTTTTGCTGGGAGCAGGGGCTTTTCAGCAATTTCTAAAATGGTGCCCCATAGAATGAAGCTGTGGGGGCTTAGGGGCATTCTTGGAATTTTGCAAATCTCAGAGTTCCCCAGGCCCAGTCAATATTGCTACACTGCAGAGAAACAGTGCTTGCTCTTTGCACTGGCAGCTTATTTCATAACAGAATGGATGGCATGGGAGAGTCACGTGACTGTTAAAGGTCAGAAATGAGGTAGGTGAAACTCATGTGGAGGCTGAAGATCTCAAGATTGCAATCATATGGGACAAGCTCGAGGCTGCATTTTTGTCACAGCTGTCACGGAAACGAGGGATTCCATGGTCATCTTTCTTTTCAAACAAAAATGTCCTTGACTTTTGACATTTTGAGAACCGTGAGAGCTGCCAACTCAAAGCCTGAGCTTTGTGGGAGTCTGAGAGAGAGGGAGCGAGAGAGCGCCAGAGAGCAGGGACGCTAATAATTAAAGCTAGTAGTTTGTCATAAGAAGTGGTGTCCAGGATTCTGTGATATCTGTGATTTTGCGGGGGAGGGAAGTCTTGGAGTTACTGTGACACCAAGTACCCCTGTATACACACTGTTGTAATAATCTTCATACAAGATATGCTTTGTGAGGTATCATCTGAAGACTAATAACGCACTGATCATTAATATTCTTGCAAGATGTATGTATGCAATGGGTATTAAGAGTTATGAATATATGCTGGAATTCTAACTAAAGTGTGTGTGAACCAGGTATGTCGGGGGTGATGTTAAACAGATCTGTCGTAAACAAAGGAATGTGTTTATCTCAATTTGTGTATAAGTAGTAAAAAGGGTCCTTGAGACAGTATGGGCAGGAGATGGCAGGAAAAAGGACAATTTGGATTTCAACAAACACAAGTGGGGAAAGAAAGAGCATGGAGCCTCCTTCATCACCAGACTCTGTCGCCTCCTCTATTACTTGAATAAACGTTACTTTGAAGGGCAGGGCCGGCTCTGGCTTTTTTGCCACCCTAGGCAAAAAAGCCACCCTCCGCCCCCGCCCCGCCCCCCAGCGCGGCAGGGGAGGGTGCCGAGCAATCTCTGACCGGCTGGAGCGCCGGGGGGAGGGCGGGGAGCCCGGCCGGGGAACCCGGCTGGAGCTCTCCGCTCTCCCCAGCGGCCAGAGCGCCGGGAGCAGGGCGGGGAGCCCGACCGGGGCTCCCTGCTCTTCCCGGCGGCCAGAGCGCCGGGAGGAGGGCCGCTGTCCCCAGCGGCCAGAACGCCGGGAGGAGGGCAGAGAGCCCAGCCGGGGCTCCCCGCTCTTCCCGGCGGCCAGAGCGCCGGGAGGAGGGCCGCTGTCCCCAGCGGCCAGAGCGCCGGGAGGAGGGCCGCTGTCCCCAGCGGCCAGAGCGCCGGGAGGAGGGCCGCTGTCCCCAGCGGCCAGAGCGCCGGGAGGAGGGCCGCTGTCCCCGGCGGCCAGAGCGCCGGGAGGAGGGCTGAGAGCCCGGCCGAGGCTCTCCGCTCTCCCCGGCGGCCAGAGCACCGGGGGGAGGGTGGCGAGCCCGCCGCGGCTCTCTGCTCTCCCTGGCGGCCAGAGTGCCGAGGGGAGGGCGGAGAGCCCCCGGTGGCCGGAGCGCCGCGGGGAGGGTGGGCGAGCCCAGTCGCGGCCCCGCTCTCGGGCAGGAGCGCCCCACCGCGCCGCCCCCCTCCAGGCGCCACCCCAAGCACATGCTTGGTGGGCTGGTGCCTGGAGCCGGCCCTGTTGAAGGGTAACCCTCAGAACAATCCATGTCAAAGGTTCACTAGAGTATAAAAGAAAGAGAGAGAAATTCTCTCTCTTTCAACTAAGATGACAAAGGCACCAGCACCTTTGGAACTCTGGGAGAGATCCTGACCAAGCAAAGGTCAGGCCCCATCTTGCTGGAAGACTGGGGGTGAGAAAGGCCATCTTTATCAAAACTTTGAACTGAAACTTGACAGATTAAGTTTTAAACTTCTAGGTGTGTCTTTCCACTTTTATTTGCTTTATCGCTTATACTTGGATTCACTTAAAATCCTCTTCTTTTGTTAATAAATTGTATTACTCTTAATTATATACCAATTCAGTGCTGTTTAACTGGAGTTACCAAACAGTTCAGTTTAAAGTAGCAAATTGTTGAATATTGACTCCTTACAGTGGCAATGGATCTTAGTATCTGAACCCTCCGCGAGAGGACTGGACACACATTTTGGAAAAATTTGGGACTGGGGGTGCATTGGGGTCACCCTTCAAGTAGTAACTAAGGCTGGTGGAAGCCAGAGTCTGACTGGAGTGTTGCTGACTGGCTGCGGGAGGTCAGAGCTGCTGGACCAGGGCTGTAACTATACACAGACAAGCAAGGTGTGACCTGCATGTGAGTGGCCCAGGTTGGGAGCTATACCAGCAAAGCATTGTGAGGCACCCAAGGTTACAGGGCAGGAGGTGACAACCCCTCACTGGTCTGGATTGCACCCCAGAATGTGACCGCTGCAGAGCTGCTTTCAGAAGTGTCTCCATAGCATTGCTCTACTGCTGTCTTTGTAGAGGACAAGACAGGTAAGAGAGGATGAAGAAGAGGCAGCAGTTGCTATCTCCTGAGCAATAGGACTGCAGTTGTAAATCATTCTGAATTATTAGTTAAATGTTATTACATGGGCTTAAACAGTTTTTGTTTTAGAGTGAGGATGTTTTGATTGAATAATGAAACACATGACTTTTGACATTTTTTTTTTAAAACTATATATCAATGCCTTTTGGCATTCTTTCCCATGACTGCACTGTGACTTTTGGATTCACTTACCATGGCACGTTATTAGTTGTAAGTCCATTGTATGAGTTGCTGTCTAGGATGTTGCCCCAAGACAAGTAGTTAGTCAAGTGACCTGACACTGTCCTTTTCCACTGTATGGCCGTTAAACATTCTCAAATGTATTGCCCATTCTGGAACAAGTCCCAGTCTGTGGAGATGGGAACCTGGAGTGTCTGTGAGTAGCTGAAGATAATCGGAATGAAAGAGGACACTTTTTTTACTACCTCTGTGTAAAGCTTTGCTTATAAAATGAGAAATTCAGACCCTACGGACTAGGAAATAGCTATTGTTTTGTGTAGGCTGGCTACATGTATAGAATGTTAAATGTTGGTACTTGATTGGTTCTAACAAGTCCATTGTGTCTGTGATGTGTATAGAAATGAAGTCCTGCAGAGTCCTGTGATTACTGTTAGAAATATTGCTGAGATAACAGAAACATTGAGTTGGGGCTTCCCAGCCATTCTGGAGATATTGGTGAAATTCACTTGCCCCCTTTCTGCCTACCAGAGTAATCACAGGAGAATTGTCAACTGGAAAGTCTACTGTCCCATTGCTATGCAGGTCCTGAAGGCCATTTCCTGTTTCACTGGTTTTCAAAAACTGGTTTGCACCAGAAGGCATGGAGAAGAATTTGTAAAATTTAATAGTATGCAGTGAGAATAGACTCTCTTTGTATGCCAATTCTTGGAAACACTGACTTGCTTCCTTGGTTAACTAAACCAAATGTGGATTACATCAGCACCTGTCATAATAACTACTGTCTCATTAAGAGCTTAGTTTTGTCTGAAAGTGTTTTTTGGGAGGATGAAGGCAAGATGAAAATGCCTGCTGAAATGCAGTGACGAAGACAATGCCTGCATCCCCATTTTTAATTCCTCATGTCATGTTTTGTAGAACATTTTGTGATACAAAATGGGAGGAAAGAAATAGAGTATAATGCTTGATTATTGCTTTATATTTAGAAGTGGAGGGACAAGGAGGTACAGGAATACTTTTGTGACAGCTTAATTATCTAGTTCTTTGTTACACCTCTCTTTTTTGATACTTCAGATACAATGAGCTTCCTCTAATTGGTTAATACAAATGATGAAAAAGGTTTTATATCAATCTCACACACACAACATGGAACTCTGGGGAGGAATATTCTAGAGAACGGTGTTTCCCAGCTTCTTCTGGAGGTAGTTCTGCCTCAATCCATTGTTTTATGCCAGGGGTTGGCAACCTTTCAGAAGTGGTATGCCAAGTCTTCATTTATTCGCAGTAATTTAAGGTTTCGCGTGCTAGTAATACATTTTACATTTACAGGGGCCGGTGGACGGAACCTCAGACTGGCAGCGGGGCCAGCAGCTGGGGCCCCAGGCCGGCAGCGGGCTGAGCAGCTCAGCCCATTAGCCGGTCTGGGGTCCCATCTGCCGGCCCCGCTCAGCCCCTGCCGGCCCGGGGTTCCATCCATCCAGGCCGGCAGCTGGCTGAGCGGGGCCGGCAGCAGGGACCCCAGGCCGGCAGCAGCGTGCCATGGTAAATCAGCTCGCGTCCCGCCTTTGGCACGCATGCCATAGGTTGCCAAACCCTGTTTTATGCGATCCTGGATTACGTAGACCCGACCTTTGCTAACATATGATATCAGGATAATAGGTGTAATAGTTACTACACTCTGTTATGTCTCACTTCTTTGGTCAGGGCAGAAAAATTCTCTTCTTCAAGCCCTCCCATAAATTTCTAGTCATTCATACATCATTACAAATTTTCCATGTAAGATCAGTACTGTGTTAGCCAATTGCTTTTAACAATTCTGCAGACACGTTGTCTACCCTTGGACACAGGATTGATGACTCTAGCTCTGTACTCTTTTTGTCGTCCTTTATTATGAGTGGCTGTGGTGAGGCATACAGATTGGCACGGTAGTCTGTCCACCTGAGTTTATTATCGTCCCCCTCCATGAGGACTTAGCCATCGTGATCTTTTATTATGTTTGTTAGAGGGGGAAAACCATGTGGTAAAAAATCTGACCACAGTGAGCATAGTTTTTATATTATTACTCTCTTTATAATTCTCAAGTCCCATACATTTTGCTCTTGTATAGTCACTCGTCTCATTTAGTCTGCCTTTGAATCCCTGTTCAGTTCCTTATGTTCTTTCCTGCATTCCTCTGTCTCCAAGCCATCTTCCTTCATTCTTTATCATTTAATTGCCAGCTCAAACACCTTCTCCATTAATCCGGGATCATATGAAACAAAGGATAGAAGCAGAACTACAACCAAAACAAGTCGGTTTCAGAGAAGGCTTAGGCACATGTGACCAAATCATGAATATTTGTTACATCACTAAGAATGCAGAGAGTACATTCAACCATTGATCTTGTGCTTCATTGACTTTCAAAAGCTGTTGATATCATTCAGCACAGCCATCTTTGGAAGATACTTGCAGACATGGAGATTCTCACTGAACTCATCACAAGTAGCTACCAAAAACAACAGGCAGTTGCATGAACAGAAGTCTGCGATAGTGAGTGGCTTTCCATTGTGCAGTGTGTGAGATAGGTTTATTTTGTCTCCACAGCTTTTTAACTTATATGCAGGATTTATTGTGAGATTTTGACAAAGTGGAAGGAGCTGGGATCACCATTGGTAGACACCTCTTAGCTAACCTCAGATATGCTGAGGACCTGATGCTCTTTGCTACAACCACCAAAGCAATGCAACAAATGCTGGAGTTTGTAAAAACAGTTAATGAGGAATATGGACTATTCCTAAATGCGATGAAAAGAAAATGTCTGTACATTAACATGACTACAGAAACATGATGCAAATAGGTATCACAATTAATGGACAAGCTGTGGAGGAAGTAGATTAATTAAATTATCTGAGGTCATATATATCCAGCCAAGAAAGCTGTTTCAGAGGAAGAAACTGTGGGGAAAAACCATGGCATCTCAAAATGTCTGACGGTGTGACTGGTGAAAAACCTATTTTTTTATGGGGATGTGAATCCTAGGAAGTTAATGCTGCTGACAAGAAAAAAAATTGAAGCTTTTGACATGTGGTACTGGCAAAGAATCATGCGTATCTCCTGGATTGAAAAAAGACAAATGCCTATGTTGTAAATATTATGGGAGAGAAGCAGACCCTGATGTCGGAAATCAACAGATGTATACTTGGTTGCATTAGGCGTAGAGATGGAAATAACTTTGAGAACGTTATTCTGAAAGGAATGGTGAAGGGTCATTTATAGTAGGGTACAAACAGCGAGGCGATGGATGGATGGTGTGTGGAAGATCAGCTGCTCAGTGCTTGAAGTTAGTGAGGGATCATGAAGACTTTAGAAAATTCTGTTATCACCGATATGCAGACATGAATACATTGTTTTACTTATTTTAATGTTTCCCAAACCATATGTCCCAATCAGGCACCAGATCACAATGCCACTCATTCAAATTTGGCCCGGTCACCCCTCTGTCATGATGGAGGGGTGGCCAGACCAGAGTGGCACTGTGCCTCTGTGTTCCAGGCAATGCCCAGAGCGGGGAGTCAGACCCAGCTCCATGGGACAGGAGCAGTCACTGCGAGGGTGGGCTCATTCTCTTACTCTCTTCCCACATTCCAGTGCCTCCCCTCTGCACTGGACCGGGATTAGGGTTGTGGTGCTGGGGTGGAGGGTGCATCTATGTAATGTTGGGTTGCAAAACAAGACCAAATGTAGTTGGCGGGTTGCCTTATTAAAAAGTTTGGTAACTGCTCTAGGTAATAGTCTGAGTTCATACAGCTGGGATATACAGTGTCAGACAATCTGAGTAATATAAGATGACTCAAGCACGGAGGGGTAGGAGACAGCACAGTCCATGCTAGGTAGGACAAAGAGAAAGGAAGAACACGTATCTGTCTTTATGGATCCAAGTGAAAAATATAGGCCTTAAAGACCATGATTAAAATATTTTTTAAAACCCTTGATCTATTTTGAGTTTTTAAAAAATAAATATATTGAAAAGCAGCTTAGAAAATTTGCCATGAGATTTATTAGGTAAAACCATACTTCTCTCAGCTACCATCCCCATTTATATATTTGCTGTTTATCTAAAACTGAGTTAGTAGAATATTACTGTGGCAAACAGCTTGTTTTCCAGAAAGCAGAAATTGGCAGCTCCTGTAACGTCTCATGCTATTTTTCATCCTTCTCCTAAAGGGCAACACTCTAAGGAAAATACTTCTAAATCGTTACTTTAAAGGAGACTATGGAAGTGGTATGAATGGGCCTCTGTCCGGCAGCTACAGCAAAACTGCACAAGTGGGAGGTAAATCAACAGCAATCATTTAAGAAAAATAAAATATATGTCACCCTATTTTCTACTCAGGTGCATGGTAAATGCTAAGGGGATTTAGTCAGTAAATAGTTCAAACAACTATTGACCTGTTGGGAGAGGAGCAGCGCTAAACTGTGTTAAATTGCATGCACCTGTGTCAGACAGTTGGCTTGTGTTTGGCAATCCAAAAGTATAAAAAATAAATACACAGCTCAATCCAAATTCAGACTGGCTGTGTGTAAGCGTATGCCAGAAAATCTGCAGCCAGTAGCCAGAGCAAAGCACCGAAATTCTCCACACTGTCCTGGTGTCCCTCAAAACTCATGGAAAGGATTCTTGGCTTTACAGACCTTTCACTACCAAAGCAGTTGAGCGGTCTTCAAGGAGCATGATCTTGAAGGTCTGGATGTTGACAGTAGTAATTTAAGCAGGGCATGGGGAGGGGACTGTGCATAGAGCCAGATCATGATGCACCTTAATGCTACTGTTGCAGCATATACTGTATGTGTGCCTGCTTCTGTGGGCCGCATTTCCAGGTGCTGATCCAGATGTTCCTATATAAATGTCCAGATGTTGGTCCTATGGAAATATTTACAGTCGAGACTCTGTGGACCAAATTCTGCTCTGTCAGACCCTTGCATACATATACTGTATGTGTGCAAGAGTAGAATCTGGCACTGTACATTTACATTGTGCATCTGTATGTTTGTACAGTTCAATTGTTAGTGGATATGGTGGTGATTGTGTGTGCATTCTGGTTAGCTACAACATAGATGAGTTCTGAAGTTTATATGGTCCAATGGAGAACATAAAATGTAGCTAGTATTGCTGAGAGATCATATGGATAGACACATTCATAATAATGCTATTATGTCACTTGTATAGTAATATGGGTGGTTGTGGAGGGGCAGGGTTTTTTTGTTTTGTTTTTTGCTTGCTTTTTAAATTATAAACACAGGTCCTATCAGGACTGGAAGACTTGTGGATGATTGGAGTACTACAGAAATGGTGGCATTATGAGCTAAGCAATGGAGAGGGAAAGGGATTTTCAGCCAGATTGGTTAAAACCTTTTGTTTTTATTAAGACCTATTTAATTTAAGTGATTAATTAACACTTTGAACAAAGGTAGCCTTTTGTTCAAGATCAAATACCATTGCCCCTACGGTTAGTGTCAGCGCTCACAATAAAGATCCTTAAGACCTCCCAAAGATCCTCCAGCAGAATCAGGGAAGACAGAATCTGACATTCCTGAAGGCTTATCTACACTTAAAATGCTGTAGTGAGCTGTGTGATGTAGCACTTCAGTAGAGACACTACCTACATTGACAGGAGGGCTTCTGCCATCAGTGTAGGTACTCCCCCCTCCACGACCATCAGTAGCTAGGTTGACAGGAGAATTTTCTCATCGAAGTAGTGCTGTCTATACCAAGGGCCAGGTCAGTTTAACTGTGTCGCTCAGGGGGTGTGGATATTTCACACCCATGAGCGATGTATTTACACCGACCTAATTTCATAGCGTAGACGAGGCCTCATCTTTTTAATGCCTTGTTTACACATAAGCTGTAACATTTTACTGTAGCAGTGTAGCTAAAATGGTACAATTGCCCTAGTGTAGATACAGTTATATCCATATAGGTGTTTATACCAGTATAATACCTTATGTAGTTTCCCCATAAGGGAAGGTGAATAAGCTGTACTTGTGTAAGGCACCTTTATGCCAGTATAATTGTGACCAAACGGGGTGGGGGGATAGGTTGTATTTTTTAAAACTATTTCCACCACTAACCAAAACAGTTTTATCACTACAAAATCTGGGTGTAGACTGTGCCTTAAGTTAAAAAAAAAAAAAAAATCAAAATAACCTTTCAGCACATGTTGATGATTGATAAAGAAGCAAAAGAAGACACACAGCTTACCTTTTAAAATATGCAGTAATGCAATAAAAATGCATTTCTGTGAACAAATCACTGAGGCTCCATCTTCTTTGTTGTTGGAATTACCCAGTGTTGCTACGGTTTTGATCTTATGTTACTTCATGTTTTTTATTCTTGGGGCCCAGCACTAAAGTAATTATTTATTCAAAATTATCATTTAAATCAATGATAAATCAGTTATGAGGTAGTTTATTTTAACATGTATACCACAAATACGAATATGAATGTACAGGATATATATTTGTTGTATTTGCAGGTGGCTTTTCAGGACAAGATTCAGATAAGTCTGGGATATTGATGTCTGATATTCAGTGCCTTCTGGATAAAGAAGGTGCATCAGAACTAGTCATAGATGTTATAGTAAGCACCAAAAATGACAGAATTTTCTCAGAAGCCATCTTACTTGGTATTGCATTGCTTGAAGGTGGAAATACACAAACACAGGTATTTACTTATCATTCATTGGTTTTGAAATGCACGTAGTGTGGAGACAAATGAAAATAATTTTTCAGTGACTTTTGTGAAAAGTTTCTCTCATGAAACAATGTATCATAATACAAATGCAAATATGCTTTTGCTAATAATGCAGTATCTCATGCTGTAGACTTAATAGCGGAAAACACTTTTTAACTATCTTTATGTATGCAGTACAGTACTTTTTTAACTTGTTCTTTGCCTTATGGCCATATGTTGCTTCATGTTTGTGTTTCTGAATTTAAGAGTTTTGCAGTGGTTTTATAAAAACATACCATCAAGTCAAAAATAGCAGCAAAATTAAGTTATTTTCTGAAAAAGTTTAAGGACACTTCTCAAAAGCCTCAAAAACAGAATTAATGTAAAAGTGAGTGGTTTCAGAAGACCAATATTCCATTTTGTAGGTAATGTATAGGCAATACTTTTAGTTTAAGGATTCTAATTTTTGTCCTGCAAGAATGATGCATCTTAGCGAGCTGACCCATTCTGCTTCCCACTGAAAAATAGTGTCCCTCTGAAAAAGTCTGTAGATTGGAGTTTGAGAAGTAGCATCTGACAAAGAAAATTTAAAGAAATTGTGTAGTTTAAGCTATAGTGCCACATAGACATAATTATTATTGTTTTATTATTAAATGGGAATAATAAGTCACTAGAACTGTTAGAAAAATGGGAAATTTCACAAAATAATTTCACTTTCTTTCTCTTTTCAAAATTTAATATTTTGAAATGTGAAAAATTGCAACCTATTCAACACGCGGTCAAAATAGCATTGAAATTTCCCCCAGTTTTTCCAAAATTTCAAAATGTCAAAATTTTCAAAATTTCAAAATTTCAAAATGTCATTGAAGTTTCAAAATTTTAAACATTTTGACCTCCTCTGTATATTAATTTATAAAAGAATTAGGTTCTCAGTACCCAATATTTGTTTTTGGTTAGTGTAGATCATTTAATGATAATCTAGAAATTAATAGTTTTGCCAAAACAGTGTATTTCTCCTTGTTTAAAATACTGACATCGATACCTTTTCTTGCAGTATTCCACTTACCAGCAACTGAACGAGCAAAAGAAGTCAGAAAAATTCTTTAAAGTTCTGCATGACCGCATGAAAATTGCTCAGCAGGAAATACGGTCAACAGTGACAGTCAACACTATTGATTTGGGTAGCAAGAAGAAGGATGATGATAGTGACCTAACCATATCTGCTCCAAAAAAGAGAGGTAAAGGGGATTTTCTCTAAAATAGAGGCAAAAGAAATGCTTTGTATATGAACAGCATGTTTATCATCACTGATACCATACCTGCTTTTCAGAGCAACTACAGCAGACTCTCAGCTGCTGAAATAAAAGTAGCTGTTTGAAAATTGTCTGTAAATTATGGGCTAGAGCCTCAGCTGGTTAGATCAGAACAGCTCTATTGACGTCAGTGGCGCTATGCCGATATACAAAGTCGAAGGATTTGGCCCTGTATTTTCATATAAACAGAAATAAAGCTGAAACGAATAGGGCTGTTTGTGAAAGACTTATTCCAGCATGAGAACTGAATTGCCAGTCTGTGGTTCATCCATTGTTCTCATTGTTCACAGTATGTGGCAGAAAGACGGTGGTTTTTTGTTTTAATTTTCTGTTTCAATGTTTGAGGTTTATTTGGAAAATGTTATTCTTTTGTGAACATTGCTCTGATATTTTTTAATATTTTTTCCCAGAGGTCTTTAGGGATTGAGTGCAAAAAAACCCCCAAACACGTGGTGGTGGTGGTGGTGGTGGTGTTTGTTTATTAATGAATCAAGCCGGGGGAAAACAGGAATTATTGTCTTCATTTACAGTAAGGGATTCAACACTGCACCTGAAACAAGGCATGAAGGGGCAGTTAACAGAAGCGTCTTCTGCAACATCCAAAGCTTACTCTGTGTATAGAAGAGAAATGGACCCAGAAATAGATCTCATGGGCTCAGGAACAGATGCTACAAACACAGAAGAAAAGTCCACGGAGGAAGCAACAATGAGCCCTGCTATCACAATCATGCAGCCGATACTGAGATTTCTTCAGTTGCTATGTGAAAACCACAACCGAGAGCTCCAGGTATGGTTCTGTAGAATACGTGGAAAGATTGTGCATTTGACTTTAATTTTTTGTATTTCCTGTATTTTGAGTACTTAAAAGTACCTTATTTATTTATTTATTTATTTATTTATTTAGTGTGTGTGTGTGTGTGTGTGTGTGTGTGTTGAAATCTTCACCTGTTCGCAAGGTTTCAAGGCTGATTCCCCACTCTGGCACTTTGAGTGCAGAAGATGGGGGCCCGCAAGGATTCTAAAAAAGTAATACTGGCCACTCCAGGCTTGTATTAAACTCCCACGGTTACGGCTTTTCTCTGACCTTGAAGGGTAGATGCTGCCACCACCCAAGTGCAAAAACCCTTTGAAAACCCAGAGAGGCACACTTGGAAATTCCTTCCAGTGGGGTACCCTCAAGCCCCTTCACACACACCCCTCCAGGGAAGAGCTAAGAAAGAAAACAAAGGAAATCAGCTGTTGCCATCAGCTAATTAAACATGTGCACAAACCTCTTAGGACACAAAAACCCAATCTTGTTCTTAAAGGTAAATTTTATTAAAATCGAAAAGAAAAAACATCTGGAAACTTGATTTTTAAAAAACCCACTTACAAAAACTAAGCATCAAGAATAACCTTCTTGAGGTCCAGCTTAAAGGTTACAGGCAAAACAAAAGCATTTGGGGTTAGCACAGAGGAGTCCACAAGCCATAAAAAAATAAAAAGAAATAAACCTAATTGCGTCTTCCTAGGCATTTCCTGATCTACTTACATATCTGGGGGTTTCAAATGAGTAATTTCTAGGTATGATTTGATGATTTTTCATACCTGGCCAAAACTCTTGCAGCATAACTATAGCCCTGTCTTTCTGCTTCTCCCCGAGAACCACAACAGACAGACAAAGGATAATTTTTTTCCCAATTTTAAAAAGTTCTAGCCTTCCCATTGGCTCTTTTGGTCAGGTGTCCACTCCCTTCCTTTTACCTATGCGGGGAGACTTTTTAACCCTTTACAGGTAAAGCAAGTAGAGAACAACTACTAAGAGGGATTTTTATACCTACCTGGCTAGCTGGGTCCATAAAAGGGAGCTACTCTCTCTCCTCCCCACCCCCTTTTCATTTATCACACAAGGGAAGTGGAGAATTACCATTAAAATGTAGAGCTATTCCGGTGTGGTGCCTAATCTCTCTTATTTTATTTTCAGACCTTCTTAAGAAATCAGAACAACAAAACAAATTACAACCTAGTGTGTGAGACTCTCCAGTTCTTGGACTGTATTTGTGGAAGCACGACAGGCGGTCTGGGCCTCTTGGGGCTATACATCAATGAGAAGAATGTAGTTCTGGTGAACCAAACCCTCGAGAGCTTGACTGAATACTGCCAAGGCCCCTGTCATGAAAATCAGGTAGCTAGAATCATCGTGTTTTGGCGAGGAAGAATTTACCTGTGTGTCCATGGGCATTACATAACTCTTTCTTAATCTTAATAATTCAGGACCTGATTCAAATGATATGGCTGGCTGTAGCATACTTGAAGACCTCACAAGGTTTAATATGCCTTTGAAAATGCACTTTTATCAGAGCTTGGACTCATTTTGTCTAATCAGGTCTTCTCTATAGTACAGTCTCTCAGATACAGGTGGGGTGAAATCCTGGCCAAATTGAAGTCAATGGGAGTTTTGCTATTGGCATAATAGGGCCAGGATTTAATCAGTTTGAGAGTCCTTTCAGGTTTTGAACTGTAAGTGTGGCAGCACATGGCAAACTCATTAGTAACCAAATAAGCAGTAAAACCTAAATCTCACTCATTTCTTAGCTTTTATCTGTGGTTGTCTCTCTGCAAGTTTCTAGAATATGACGACTGTAATTCATATAGTTCCCAAGTGTTTAGCACAGCGTCCTACTGTACTTGCAAGACCAGCATCTTCAAGACTGGGTAGTGGTGATGAAATTCTTCAGTCAGATGTCAGGGATTTTCCAAAAAAAAATACACTCAGGAAGAGGCAGGTGTGAGGTGTATGCTGCCATACTTTTCTGTACTCAGCAGTTACTTTAAGGTGTGTTCCGTGTTTGCTGGCACAGATTTAGGGAGCTAAGCTTGTTTGACTTTAAACACATGAATGGTCCCGTTGAGGACTTATCGTTAAGTATGTGCTTAAGTGCTTTGCTGGATGGAGTCTATAAAGTTATATACCTGAGTCTTCTGGAGGGTGTATTTTCTATGCCAATAGGCAGGGTAGAAAGAAAAAGTAAAAGGTTTTACATCACTCTACTTGGCCTGGTTAAACGAAAGAAAAGATGCAACAGCAGATGTAATTTCACAACTTTTGTTATGGATTAACAATGGAGAAACTTGCAGTGGACAGAATTACAAAATAAAATCCTGTTCCTTAATGCTAAAATGGTTAGCTGTTGGATCATATAGTTAAATATTAATGTTACTTCCTAGTATATATCTTGGTTAACTACAAAGTGTTTTTGTCTGCAATACTGACAATCAAGCAGCCTTAATTCATACTTCAAAAAAAGCTAAAGTGCACTGAAAGTTAAATAATTATATTTGCTTAAAAACTCATGGGTCAAACTATTTGAAAATACAGAGATAATTAGAGCACTGTAAAGGGAAAGAAAAATGTGTTTTCAAGTTAACTTTTTATCTAGCTTCACAGAGAACACTGGTAATGGAAAAATATGATTGATTGTTTAGACTTCATTACCTAGACCTGCTGTGAAGTAACTAAGGAATGAAGTTAGGCTCTTTTACATCAACTGAAGATATGATCTTGTGTATTTCAGAGGCAGATACCCAATGCTGTCATTTCCATCTCATTTTTCTCTTCTTTTTATTTTTAAGCCTTTTCTTCTCTAATGTTATGTAATGTTGTTGTTTAAAAAAAAAAAATCCAAGAGCTTTTTTAGCCTGATGTTCGTTCTAGTTGAAAAGGGCCAGAACTCTAGTTGTGAAAATATTCAGAATTACCATTGGCCACAGTTGCAAATTTCAGACTCTGTATTTAAAAAACAAACAAGCAAGCATCCTAGAGTGAGTGTGTGTATGTATATGTGTGTATCTATATATATAGATAGATATATAGATGTATATAGAGAGAGCATCTGTATACACAAATCATATAGTCACGTAGGCTACATCTACACTACTGGTGGTAGCATGTAGTGTATGTGTAGCTTACCCGCTGCAGAGAAAAGTAGGTGGTGTCCATACCTCAGTGTGTACCTGTAACTACACAGGTCAGAGAGAGGCTCTGGCAGAGGGGAGGCAGTGGGGAAAGGCTTCATCAGCTCCCCCACCATTCAGAGTCTCTCCCTGATGCTGGAATGTTTCACTGTGGAGGGGGAAGAGCTCTAGCAGCGGGGAGCTGGTGGACCTTTCCCCGTGGGAGTCTTTTCCTGAGGCGAGGAAGGGTTCTGGAATGGGGGAGGCAGCAGGGAAAGGTTCATCAGCCTTTCCCCACTGCCTCCCTTTCCCCACAGAGGGGAAATACTCCAGCAGGAGGGAGCTGGTAGAGTCTTTCCCCCTTGCTTCCCTCCTGCCAGAGACTTTTCCTACTGGGGGACATTGTTCCCTGTGGAGGAGAGAGACTCCAATAGTGGGGAATCAGTGGGACACTGCAGTGCTAAAAAGAGTAGCAGGGACTTGTAGCAGGGATGGGTGGTGACATGTTGGCTCTACACAACAGAGAGCTCCTGCTCCATGGGAGTGATCCTCCCTCCTGTGGCCAGCTACTGTTGCTTTAGGGGCACTTTGCACTGGCCATCGGGTACAATGCTGCCACAGAGCAGCCTAGGATGTGGGCCCTTGTTTTGAAAATATGCTCATATGTGTGCATCTCTCTTTTCTTTTCATTTTAAAAAGAGCTGCATTGCTACCCATGAGTCTAATGGAATTGATATTATAATTGCACTGATCCTGAATGACATAAACCCTCTTGGCAAATATTGCATGGACCTGGTGCTTCAGCTAAAGGTATGGAAAATATTTTTATTTATCTATTCAGATTCAAGTAATAATAATAATAAATGCCTATGCAAGAGTACTAGGCACCCTGACGCTTACTTAGTCTCCTGATAGCATAATATACCCGGTGGCATTAGTAAACAAATTAACTCAATTCAGCTCAACTGAGCCAGTGACTCAGGGTATGTCTACAGTACAAAATTATTTCGAAATTATTCTATTCGAATTTTTGGAAGCGATTTTATACATTCGGTCTTGTGTATCCCCACTAAAGCGTGTGAATTCGGCGGAGTGCGTCCACAGTACCGAGGCTAGCATCGAATGTCGGAGTGGTGCACTGTGGGAAGCTATCCCACAGTCCCCGCAGCCCATTGGAATTCTGGGTTAAGTTCTCAGTGCATGTTGGGGCAAAAACATTCTCACAGGTGTTTCTCGGTGTCTGTCGTCAGTCGCTCCTCCCTCCGTGAAAGCTACGGCAGACAATTGTTTCATGCCTTTTGGGCATGCAGATGCCATACTGCTTTCAGCAGACGGCGCAGTACGGTGCACTGCTTCTCTCCTGGTACTATGAATCCACCTCGCATTTCCTCTTATCTTTCTATGTAATCTCGAAGTATCTACTCTTTCTCATCGACCGCTTCCGCTGCCAACTCTGCTCGGCCATCGTGAACCAAGCAGCACAGTTTCAGCCGTCAACTCTGCTTTCCCGCTCTTGCCGCGCTACCGAGCTTCTCCATGTTGTCTGTCCTGGGCTCCCGCCTCCATGAAAGCTACAGAAGACAACCATTTCCCGCCTTTTTTCGGCTATTGTGAATCGAACAGCATCTCTTCCGCTGCCACTCTGCTCTCCTACGTTTCACGCCCTTTTTCCAGGATTACCCGCTCAGATCTCCGCTGCAGTTTTGACCATTGTAAATACCTCACGCGTTATCCAGCAGTATGTGCAGTACCTGCAAAACCGGGCGAGGAAGCGACGACAGCGCGATTACTATACTGATGAGGACATGGACACAGACGTTCCTAGAAGCACGGCATGTGCACAGACTGGCTGGACCGCATAGTGTTGTAGGTATGAGATGATGCCCAGTGGCTGCGAAACTTTCGTATGCGTAGGGCCACTTTCATGGAACTTTGTGACTTGCTGTCTCCTGCCCTGAAGCGCAAAGACACCAAAATGAGAGCAGCCCTCACAGTTGAGAAGCGAGTGGTCATAGCCCTGTGGAAGCTTGCTACGCCCGACAGCTACCGGTCAGTCGGGAATCAGTTTGGAGTGGGCAAATCTACTGTGGGGGCTGCTGTGCTGCAAGTAGCCAATGCAATCATTGACCAGCTGCTATCACGGGTAGTGACTTTGGGAAATGTGCAGACCATTGTGGATGGCTTTAATGCGCGGGGATTCCCTAACTGAGGCAGGGCAATAGACGGAACGCATATCCCTATCTTGGCCCCGGCACACCGGGGCGGCCAGTACGTAAACCGCGAGGAGTACTTTTCCATGGTACTGCAAGCATTGGTGGATCACAAGGGACGTTTCACCAACATCAAAGTGGGATGGCCAGGAAAGGTGCATGATGCTCGCATCTTCAGGAACTCTGATCTGTTTGAACAGCTGCAGGAAGGAACCTACTTCCCAGACCAGAAAATTACTGTTGGGGATGTTGAAATGCCTATAGTTATCCTCGGGGACCCAGCCTACCCCTTAATGCCATGGCTCATGAAGCCGTACACGGGCACCCTGGACAGTAGTAAGGAGCAGTTCAACTATAGGCTGAGCAAGTACAGAATGGTGGCAGAATGTGCTTTTGGACGTTTGAAAACGCACTGGCGCAGTTTACTGACTTGGTTAGATCTCAGCACAACCAATATTCCAGTTGTAATTGCTGCTTGTTGTGTGCTCCACAATCTCTGTGAGAGTAAGGGGGAGATGTTTATGGCAGGGTGGGAGGTTGAGGCAACTCGCCTGGTGGCCAATTTTGCACAGCCAGACAACAGGGCACGCTGCACATCAGAGAAGCTTTGAAAGCCAGTTTCATGACTGGCCAGGGTACGGTGTGACAGTTGCTTGTTTCTCTTGAAGTTACCCTCCCCCTATATATATATATGAAAGGAAATAAAGTCACAATTGTTTAAAAACTGTTCTTTATTATTTGTTGCACAACACATTGAGAGAAATCAGAAGGTAGACTGGGAGGGACGGGTATTGGGTTAGGGGGGTGGAGGAGGAGGGAAGGACAAGTCCAGAAACCAAATCAAAATTTCGGATATGTCAGCTTTCTGCTGCTTGTGCAGTCCTCTGGGGTTGAGTGTGTGGGTCCCGTAGCGCCCCCCCCCCATGTTCTTGGGCGTCTGGGTGAGGAGGCTATGGAACTTTGGGAGGAGGGAGGGCAGTTATACAGGGGCTGCAGCGGCAGTCTGTGGTCTTGGTGCCTTTCCCGCATTAGATCCACCAGCATGTTAGTTTGCTCCCCCATGAGCTTCACCATAGCATCCTGCCTGCTCTCATCATGCACATCCTTCCTCTCTTAGTGTTCATATAACACTTTACGAGACTCTGCAATTGTTTGCCTTCACGCATTCAGCTGGGCCCTATCAGTGCGGGAGGACTGCATGAGCTCGGTGAATGTGTCGTCCTGAGTTCGTTTTTTCCGCCTTCTAATCTGGACCAGCCTCTGGGACGGAGTAGATAGGGGCAGCGTTGAAACATTTGCACCTGCAGGAGGAGAAAAAGGGAGGCTAGTATTTTAAAAGATACATTTTAGAGAACAAAGGGGACACTCTTTCTCAGTGAAACAGTCAATTCATAGTATACAGCACATGTTCTTTCTGTACAAGGTCGCATTTTGCCTCTTATACTGAAGTGCCTGCCACTTTGGTGTGAGTAAGCCATCACACGTGGCCTGGCAACAGAATTCAGCTTGCAGGCAGCTATGGTAAGCCCTAGGGGCATGCAGGGTTCTGCTTCTTCCGCATTCATTTCAATGCTTTCAAACTGCAGGGCCCCCTTTCCCATAGCAAGCAATGCCTGGTGGGTTTGCTATATAAAAGGAGGGCCTGCGGGCTCGCTGGGATAATCATTTCACACAACACAACACCCCCCACCATGTGGCCCCAATGAGGCTCTGAGCAGGGATAGCTCTTAAACTAAACACGAACAGCCCAGCGCGGCTGGTTTCCCCCCTGCCTCCCACCCCGTGGCTCCGATCAGGCTCTCACTCACCAGAAGTGCCTTCTGCGGGGTCATGGTCCGGGAGCCCGCCTTGGGAGTGTGGGGAGGCTATTGGCTCCAGCTTTAAGAATAGTTCCTGGCTAGGGAGGAAAACGGATTCCCCACTTGGCGCCTGTGCACTGTCGTCGTCCTCCTCCTCTTCGTCCTCCAATAACTCATCCTCCTTGCCCTGTGCAACTACCCTCTTGCAGGTGTCCAAGGACAGTGGTGGGGTAGTGGTGGCATCATCCCCCATAATTGCATGCAGCTCACAGTAGAAGCGGCTGTGACCCAGAGTGCCCATTTGCCTCCCTGACTTTTTGGTACGCTTGCCTGAGCTCCTTGATTTTTGTACGACACTGCTCTGTGTCCCTGGAGTAGCCTCTTTCCATCCTGGCCCTGGAGACTTTAGCATACGTATTTGTGTTTCTTTTTTTGGAACGTAGTTCTGCCATAGCAGATTCATCTCCCCAACATGCGATGAGATCCAGTACTTCCCGTTCGGACCATGCTGGAGCTCATCTGCGAATCCGGGACCGTGTGATCTCTTGTGATGGTGGACTCTGCATGGTTGCCTGTGATGGTGGACTGTGCTGATGGTCACCTGTGCTGATGGTGACCAAACAGGAAATGAAATTCAAAAGTTCCACAGGGCTTTTACTGCCTATCTGGCTAGTGCATCGGAGTTGAGTGTGTTGTCCAGAGTGGTCACGAGGGAGCATTCTGGGATAGCTCCCGGAGGCCAATAACCTTGAATTGCGTCCACAATACCTGTAACCCGGAACTGCGATCTCAATTTTAACACTACTCTACTTGCCAAGGTGAGGTACAGAAATTGGATTAAAGAGCCCTTTAAATCGAAAAAAACAGTTTGGTCGTGTGGACAGAATCAGTTTTATTTCGAATTAACTCGGCTAATTCTGAAATAACTGTGTACTGTAGACCAGGCCTCAGACACAGTGAAGTTCCTTTCTACCCACCATCATATCCAGGAACTTACCTTCAACTTCCTCCAAAAATCTGATCAAATCTGTATATCTGGTATGAAGATTCTGTGTTGCGGATATAAAATCTGGTGGTGTGCTTCTCAAGTAATGTGACACGTCAGGTATTACTACATATGAACAAAGCTGTTGAAAAATTTTCGTCAAACATTACAAAATGCCAGGAACAAGGTTGCCTGTGCAACCTTAATTGGGCCCCCGTAGACATCTGCATTATGATACAGTCTTTATTTATATGATCACCTACTATTTTTCTCATAGGACCCTTCATTGCACAAAATGGATAATGCTTATTTAATGAGCAGCTATTCAGTCTTCTAATTTCTCCTCATTATTCAATGCAACACTAATTTGGGGTGCCCAATTTAAGACACCTGAGACCTGATTTTTCAGTGTTCATAGCATTGTAAAACACTTTATTTGTTCTGTAAATCAGTCCTCAGGGCCTCAAGTTGGCCATCCAGAAAATGGGCACACAGTGACCAACTGTGAAAAGTTTGGTATAAGTGACTTACCCAGTATCCCGCAGGAGCTCTGTGGTAGAGGAAGGGATAGAATCCAGTTCACTAGTGCAGTATTCAACTGCCTTAACCATGCGACCATCCTTTCTCTTCCTGCAGTCTCCTGCCTCATTCACTGCACAAGTTCCAACTTCTGGAACAAATGCAGCAGGGGTCCTACAGACAAGTCTCCTTCCCTACACCACCCTGATACATCCCCAGTGCAGGTCCATCCTGTGCACTGAATGAGGCAGAAGTCCTGTGGAAAAAATAGTATGTCATTATGTAAATATTATCTCCTCATGCTTGATTCCTCCTGCCCCGTCCCCTCCAACCTGCCTCTGTCTTCTTGTCCCAGGCCCATTCTTCTCATATACCCAGTTCCAGTTTCCACTCCTCTGGCTCACATCTCAGTCCCAGTCTCCTTGCCCAGCTAGTTCTAGTCTTACTCTCTAGACATCCCGTCCCAGCACCTATCTTCTTCCCACCATATCTTGTGCCCAGTCAATCTCTGTTTCTCTCTCTCCCCTCCCCCCTGACTCTGTCCTTTCTGTCTCTCCCATACTCTCACTTCCCTGTCCCCATGGGTTCTCAGTCCCTCTCTCCCTCCCCAGGCGCCTCATCCAGTCTCAACCTGCCCTCACAAATTCTTTGGTTCCTTATCTCTGGCTTTGTCCCACTGCCTTTGCACAACTAGTGCCAGTTCTCCCTCTGTGCCCTAGCTCCTCATCAGATCTGTCTCCCTTCCTCCCCACCTCCTTCCTTCCACCCCAGTGGTTCCCAATTTCAGCACCCTTGCTTAGCCAGGCGCAGTGTCTTCTCCAGCATCTCATCCAATGTGACCCCCTCCAGTCTGTGGCTCCATGCCCAGCCAGTCCTACTCTGTCCCCCTCCTCCCGTCCCAGTTCCCCCCCCCCAGGGTTCCTTGTCTAAATCTGCTCACTCCATCCCACCCAGATCCAGTTTTTTTTCCGGGGTCTGTGGTGGGGGGCTTGAGAGAACAGGAGTTCCAGTGACTGACTTCAGCACAGCCTTCAGCAGCTCTGAAAGACAACTGTAGAGAAAGTCCTGCACAGCCCTGAGCTGGAACATGCTTCAACATGGACAGAATCTTTTGAAGATTTTAGTTGTAAAGGTCTAGCAAGTCTCTACCAAGCATCTGCAAACTATGATTTTTTTCAGAGGCATATAACTTGGTGAAATGTAGGTGGATTTACATGTGGAAAACAAAAGCTCTGATTCTGCCACAAAGGCCACCCCGTGCCAAATTTCAAGTCCCTACTCCAAAGCATGAGGCTTATAGAACTGCTCAAAGTAAAAGTCACCAGAACTTTTTAACATGGGCAAAACAATGTATTTTCCCCTTTTGCCTCATTCTTGAAAAAGGCTGAACTTTTTTGGCTGAAATTTTCCAAAATAATTTAGCCTGGGGCAGGCACCCAGCATGTCAAATTTCAGCCCAAACAGTTAGGCAAGTTCATAAGCAACTGAGAACAGGATCTTTTAATGGGAAGTATTGGGCAACCTTAATAATAGGCACATTTTCAGACTTGCTTCTAGTAAGGGACCCCATTCTGCCTTCACATTTTCATACAGGGGACCTCCTGGGGTTAGCATAGTATCTCAGTACTTCACAAACACATTTAGCCTCACAACACTCTTGCAAGGTGTAGACGTATTATTATCCCCATTTTATAGATGGGGATCTGAGGTGCAGAGAGTTTGTGACTTGCCTAAGATCACACAGGAAGTTTATGGCAGAGCTGGGAATTGAACCAAGGTCTGCTGAGTCGCAGTATAGTGCTTGAACCATGAAACCAACCTTCCTCCCCGTGGGCTGAAATTGATTTTAATTGGAGCAAGATCGGGTCCCAGACTCTCAGACGCTATGGAGATACTACTGTTTAAGGACATGCTATTTTATCCCTGGGAGAGAACTGGGTGAAAAGCCGATAGTTAACACTCCCTCCAGGAGTCCAGGAATATGCTCAGTACTTGGTATTCAGATTAAATTAGAAGATTATGAAATGCATGAAATCTGTTGATTTTATAGCCTTTCGGGTAATTAATTATGCTTTAAAAAACAAAAAGGGAAGGAAACATGCGTCATAGGCAAAACCTTTTGTTTGGTACACTTTGTAATTACCTCTGCTCTCAATTGTTTAACAAAATGACAAAACCTGTGAGCTGGGCAATAAGAACAGGAAATGGGATCTCATTTATTGTGCACAATGCAGAATAAAGCTTTGTATTTAAAAGTCAGATATTTTTCAATATTTAAAATACCCCTTCCAATATATTATACGTACTGTAGTTAGCTGCCCTCTGACTTTAATGTCAATGTGCTGCAAAGCTATTTACTATGTCAATAACATAAAAGATGCAAGCAGTTTAAAATCGTATCCACTAAAAAAAAGTGGTCCTAGTAATCTCAATTAAAACGAATGTAAGGATCATTAATCCATGAAATGGATTTTACATTTGCACTAACTTGGTTTTGTATCTTTAGAACAATGCCTCTAAGCTTTTGCTGGCCATTATGGAAAGCAGGCATGACAGTGAGAATGCAGAAAGAATCCTTTTTAATATGAGACCAAGGGAACTGGTAAGAAAACTTCTGAATATTCATAAAACTTTTGGCTATATCTCACCCTCAATAAATCCTATCCTCAAAATATTTTGTAAAGGATCTGTGTCTAAACTGAATAGCAATAGCTGCATATAGGGATATAGCGTATCAAGATAGTACTAATTCTCCAAAGGTATTTTTGAAGGATCAAGCATGCATGATTTCATTCTTTATGACTTCATTATTTTTATCCATTCCAAGCACTTTTCTGTAATTGTTTCCTAACTAAATTATCATGCTCCAGTAAACTGTCTTCAAGTACATTTTGTCAGTAGCTGTGAAATTAAGCTTGTACCATTTGTGATACCACACTAAGAATAAAAAAATGCACCTCACAGGCAAAACAAAAAAGTCAAAACCACATTTTTTACTTTATCTTTGAATAGGGTTAATATTTGTAATTGTCCCCCATGAATTTCTGTCATGGTGGAAAAGCTGGGAGAGTGGCCAGGTCCATCCAATATGAACAATTTGGTGACTGGAAAAACCATGATCCCATCCCACAATATGATCTGTGTGGATTTGCCCTTCTGCCTGTGCAGAACACTTTGAGTGAGTCAGGCTCCACCCCACCCCCATTTCCTCTCCCCCAGATCTCATTGCAGGATCAGGGCCTATGTGAGGTACAAAGAAATTATATTTTCTTTAAACTCTCTGGAAGACCTTAATATCCCTGACCCACCCAACATCCTGTCCCGGATTCCAACCTTCCCTTCTTCTTTGCCTGCTCTTTTATACACAGCTTGCTGGTGAGCAAATGAGATACAGTATGTTGCTGCATGCTTCCAGCCAGGAATAGGTTGCAAGTGTCCTGCATTATAAGTCCCAACAACAAGGCACTGCCTGCAGTGTCCGCAATCTTTCTTTAAACACGTTTCAAAAAGCACTCTTTCTCGATGCCCAGGATTTGTGTTATTTCTCACAGAAGTTTTGTTAGTGAAAAATGTTGTCATTCTGAGCTTCACAAAATGTAGTAGAAATTAGTGGGTTTTTTTCCAAAAAAAGATTAGATCAGTGGTCCATCTAGTCTGGTATCATGCATCTGGCCTTGAGGCTTTGAGGATAAGACCAAATAAACCATGTAATTGTGCAGTGTTGTACATGAAGAGAGAAATTCCTTCCTGACCCTTGCAAGGCCTTAGTTTATCCCTTGAAGCACATGATATGATTAGTTTGGGTTTTAAAAATGGAAATGGTGAATTTCACAAGCTCTTCCACAAAGCTCATTGTTAGATTTTAATCTTAATTGTAGATAACTTAATTTTTCTTGCACTTTCTCCCAGAAACCCATTTTTATACCTGTTTTACTGCTGACTATTAGGGGGGAAAAAAATCAATGCATGGATTCTTGGCACTACTGAAGTCAGTGAGAGTTTTTCCATTGACTTCAGTGGGCCAGGATTTCACCCTGTCAGCACATAAGATATTCAGAAGGTTTAAAATGCAGCCCTCCCTGTACAAAGCTTAAGAAAACAGGGGTGGAGGGTACAAACTTCCCTCCCAACAAACAGCTAGGCCATGAGACTGTAACACAACCCCTCCAGGGCTGCTATTCCAGCCTATGGGAATGCTAATCACTACCCCTCTGTGTAAGCATGGATCCAGTCACCCTACTCTGCCCCGTTCCCTGTGCCCCCTCCATATCAGCTTGTTTGTCATTAATGCAGAAATCCCATATGGTGCATACAGCTGGGGGGTGGGGAGGAGTAACCTGCACAACCTCCTCTTCACTATCTGTCTATCTAAAGTACCTATTGGGCCCCCATTACTGTAGTAGATGGGCACCTCACAACCTTCAATGTATTTATCCCAGCAACACCTCTGCAAGGTAGGGAAGTTTTGTTATGCTCATTTTGTAGATGGAGAACCAAAGCATAGAAAATATAAAGCCCAAATCCTCAAAGGTGTTTAGGCACCTAGCTCCTATTGGAATCCATGTGAGATAGGCGCCTAAACACCTTTGAGGATTTGGGCCTTGTCCAAGGTTACACAGGAAGCTGTGGCAGAACAGGCAACTGAACCTAGGTCTCCTGGACCCAGGCTCATGCTCTAGCCGTGAACCATCCTTCTACACTGGTATCCAAAACCCTCCACATCTGGATGAATTTCACCTGAAATACACAGGTAAACACCAGACTCGATTTTTACTGCAAACTTGGCAATTTGTCTTAAAATGGCAAAAGAGGAAAACCAGCAAAGCAGAGTGCAAATAGTTGAGATAAGAATAAACCGAACACCTTCTCAGGCGTCTTTTCTTTCTGAATGTGCTTTTTAGGCCTGGTCCCCACTAAGTCCCCACTTCGGACTAAGGTACACAAATTAATGGTTAATAACGTAGCTGAATTCGAAGTACCTTAGTCCGAACTTACCGCGGGTCCATACGCGGCAGGCAGGCTCCCCCGTCGATGCCGCGTACTCCTCTCGCCGAGCTGGAGTACCGGCGTCGACGGCGAGCACTTCCGGGATCGATCCGGGATCGATTTATCGCGTCTTAACCAGACACGATAAATCGATCCCAGAACATCGATTGCCTGCTGCCGGACCCTCCGGTAAGTGAAGACCTACCCTTAGAGTACATCTCCTTCTTGTAGGACTTCACAAGCCCTGTCCAAATTTGAGCCGAGCACAGTGAGCAAATCTGAATGCAATTCACATTTTTCATAGAATTAAAATATTTGACAGCCCTTCAATTTAATTTGTTTTAAAGGTGGACGTAATGAAGAATGCATATAATCAGGCTCTAGAATGTGATGAGGAGGAGGAGAATGGAGATAATATTTCACCAAAAGATGTTGGCCACAATATATACATACTGGCACATCAGGTATGTCTTTTGTTATTGTGTGTCTGAGTCCATAAAAGAGAAGCCTTAAAGGCTGCAAGATGTCATTAAATTCTACCCCAGATCTGTGTGCATTAACCATTGAAGTTTTGCCTATGTAACGTCTGCAGGATCGAGCTTATATAGGATATCATTTTCTCTAGAGTGTCTTTGGGGCCAGGATCAAAGTGTGTGTGGTTTTGCTGTGTGCGTGGGCTGTGCCCATGATGTGTGGGTACTGTTGAGATGTAAATAACATAGAATGGAGCAGGTAATGTACACAGTTTATCTTCTTTTGTCATTTCCTACTCTGGGAGTCTTTGACTCAGATTGGCATGTAAAAATAATTTATCTTAATTAAAGCATAAATTGAATCAGATTATCATCAATTAGATTTTAATTCATGTCTTCTATTATATGAAATAAATGTTAATAAAATATTACTTTTATTTTACAGCTATTAATTTATTCAGGCAACATTAATAGTATGGCCATATGGGAATTTTGTTCCTTTTAGGATATGCTGTTGTTTCATTGGGCTCTCTTATCACATGTCTTTTGTGCACTGTGTAAAGGTGAAATACAGATTTTTATTGGTATGCCACAAATGAGAGAGAGTGAGATTTTTTTTTTCCCGTGGAAAAAGAAAAGACTGCAACTTTAGTAATCAAGCCCTATAATAAAGATGGTACAGGCAGATAGTACTTGCTGTTCCATGTTAGGGACCTTATCTTTTGTTTTTAATTATTTTTTATTAAAGCAGGTGCAGTTTAAAAATGTAGCAATATGGGAGTATTCTAAATAAATTGTCAGAGAATACAAAGTTAAGCATATTCCTTAAAATGTGAGTAATATTGAATAGAAGAAGAAAAGAGGCCAGGTTATAATTGCACTAATAAGGTGAGAAATGTAAATTATGTACTGTGATAGACCCAGGCCAGTTGGGTACAGCAGAATAGCAGAAGGCAGATATACTGGCTACTGGATTAACAGTTTTCTGTTCCTTGACTGACCAGAGCAGGGGCTGCTCCAGGCTAATGAGAACACCTGACTCCAATTAACCCCCAAAGAGTCAGGTGAGGGCATTAAGCTAATGTGACCACCTGACTCTAATTAAGGCCCCGCTGATACTATAAAAAGCGCTCACTCGAGTCAGGCAGGGGAGAGCCAGGGGAGAGCAAGTGCGGTTGAAGGGCTGGTTAATGAAGACACCCTCAAGTTATTGATAAGGGAGCCCTAAGGTAAGGGTGAAGAAGGGAGAAGCAGGAGAGCTGTAGGGAAGTGGCCCAGGGAAATGTAGCAACTCTGACAGTGAAAGGGTGGCTGCCAACAGCTGCTACCATTAGGGTCCCTGGGCCGGAACCCGGAGTAGAGGGCGGGCCTGGGTTCCCCCCAACCCACCACTACAGGAACACCTCCTGGGAGGGGAAGTCAGGCCCCTGTCAGGACAGGAGGCTAAACTGTTCTAAAACAAGCCCTAGGGACAACAGAGACTGTGGGAGTTCTCTCACCAACCTCCTTGCTGGCTTATAATGAAAAGGGCTCAGTAGACTGTAACCCTGGCCCTAGAGAGAGAAGGGCTACGGGGAGGGTCACAGAGAGCCACTGAGGCTAGCATATACCGCCTAGAAGCGCAGGACCCGCGGGGACAAGGTCAGAGCTCTGCCACAGTACATTTTTGTGTCTTCAACATGTTCAATGAAGGGCTCTCATTCCTATTATGTTATGGAGAGCCATGTTCTACTCTTACACTACCTGCAGTGCCCCTATCAAAGACAATGGGAATTTTCAGAGGGGTAGCCGTGTTAGTCTGAATCTGTAAAAAGCAACAGAGGGTCCTGTGGCACCTTTAAGACTAACAGAAGTATTGGGGGCATAAGCTTTCGTGGGTAAGAACCTCACTTCTTACCCACGAAAGCTTATGCTCCCAATACTTCTGTTAGTCTTAAAGGTGCCACAGGACCCTCTGTTGCTTTTTAATGGGAATTTTGTGGACCTTGCATCTTGTATAATCATTTGCACCAGTGGGAACATTTTACACCCACTTTGTGCTTACCGTTCCTGGTATCAATGACTACACAAAGTTCAGGACAATGGGGAATGAGGCCTTGAGAATAGAATATAGGGCTAAAGCTATATAAGAAAAGATTGCTGGGATACTGCCCTGCCAGGGGCTATGCAATCACCACTAAGAAAGCAACACCAATTCCATATGTCTGATCTTTGGTGAGGCATTTTGGTCACATCCTGGATCTTGGCAACAATTTACTGAGCCCCTTCGTGCCCTGCAGAAGAAGGCAGGGATATCGGTTTGGCAGGAAAACCTATGCTTGATGTACAGATTTTACAAAACTGACTGATTTCCCTTCCTGCAGTTGGATATCCCAATAAACACATCTATATATGATTATGTGTACAGCCGTGCAGAACACCATACAGCCACATAACAGAGCATTAGACAACTAAACCATGCTGTTTAGGCCCTTCCCCCCCCCCCCCCCATGTTAATGAAAAGCTATAATTTTTGGCACATGAAAATAAATCGTTGACTACCAAACTCTTTCTACATGTGTCCTTTCAATCACTCTGGGCTGGGCAGGATATGAACTTTTGTCCCTCATGAGTAAGATCATTGTTGCCTAGTTCCTATCCTGGCTCTGTTCTCTAAACACCTTCTAATGCTATCTTATATATAAACAGCTTACTGGTGACTGTACCCTCCGCTCCGTGTAGCTGACCTAATTTACATCATATTTCTTTGCTCTGCTCCTTGCAGTTTCATTGTTAGTTTTTTATCGTTTTCACAATTGGTACAGCTTTTCAGCTTCTTCCGTGTGGCCACCTACTCTGGTTACAGCATCTGTACCATTCTAGCAGCAGAGTCTAGATTAGAGTTCCTCTTTTTACCATCACAGACTCATACACAGACAGTTTATTTTGGAGCACTCAGACTTTCCGTTTTTGTCGTTGCTCTTTTAAAGGCTGGAGTGGGTTCTGCATTTTGCCACCACGACATCCTTCCCTGCCCTTCCTGTGGTTGGTTTTACCAGAAGCAAAAGACTTTCTTGTAAATGTCTGACCTGCTATGCACAGAAAGATATAAATACATCACAAGAAAGGTTGAGGACTGAGTTATGGTCCCACACTGCAGTGCAAGACACAGAAGACCCCTTACTGTTAACTGTGCATCATCATGTTGGTCAACATTTCTTCTTTTCCCCACCCTGCCCTCACATCTCTTGTCTATCATCCCCGTCCTTCTCTGCAGACCATGTGGGACTATTATTCATCCTGGTTCCCTTCCATTGACTTCATCCCTTTCCTGGCACTACTGCTTCCCACTCTTCCTGTCCCGTGCATTGTAAGCAGAATGGGGAACTCAAACCAGAGAAAACAAAACTGAGCCACCCCCAGGGGACCAGCATAATCTGCACTCCCATACTGGAGTGGGGGGCTGGTTCCAAATGCAGCCTTTCTGTTGCTCACAGCAGTACAGAGTAATGACGCAAATGGGTACTCGATATCGTGTGCTGGAAACCCCCCCATTATTACCAGATGTTTCACAAGAATCTACTGTGGCCAAACATTCCATTTGTCTGTGTCGTGTTCAAGCTCCTTGCTCAGAGCCAAACTTTGAGTTTTTCTCACTTACTTCTTTTTCAAGTTCCTCCAACACTCTTGGATGAATACCATCCAGTTCTGGTGAGTTCTTGATGATCAGTGTTTGTTCCAGTACCTCCTCTTGTCACACCTCAATCAAAGGGAAGCTGCATGGTGTTTATAGTAATAATTTAAAATATAGATTATGCTAAATCAAGCTGACTTCTCTTTTGTGATATTAGAAAGGCTCTCAGCAAGGAGAACTCAGATAGCGTAATGTGTCTGTGATGTGATGTAAATGTAGACTTTACAAAGGCTTCTGAAAAAAGTAGCACATAAAAGTTTGATCTGTACACTGGCCCTTCTACGTCTGGAATGTCAAACCAGATAGTTAATTGGTTAAATGGTGCAAAAAAAATGTCACAGTGCATAGCACAAAGAAACCATCCTGATTTTCACAATACTGGTTCGAGACTGCACAGCTGGCTATTAAAGGCTTTCAAAAGTTAATAAACCGAGCAAACTTTGCTGTTGGAGTCATCTAGGATAATAAAAACAACGAGGAGTCCTTGTGGCACCCTAGAGACTAACACATTTATTTGGGCATAAGCTTTCATGGGCTAAAACCCACTTCATCAGATGCATGGAGTGAAAAATACAGTATGCAGTATATATATTACAGCACATAAAAAGAGGGAGTTGCCTTACCAGGTGGGAGGCTCCCGATCCAGCAAAGTATTTAAGCAAATGCCTAATATTGAGCCCATGATTGAGTGCTTTGCTGAACTGGGGCCAGAGAGAGAATAACTGTGAAACGCCACAATGTCTTTTTTGAGCAGATTATAACTTCCTAGAAAACAGAAGATTTTTTTATAAGGTTAAATTAAAAGTTTAGTTAAATACCAAGGGAGCGCCAGAACTACTTATGTAAATGCGACAATCTCCTGATGGCACCGAGACCTGATGAAAGGATGGTTTTCTCCCACCTCGTGTGGTTAGAAGAAATTAACACTGCTTGATATCAATGCAGGTATGCAGCATAAACAAACATCAGCTTGAACCAAACAATCTCCTGATAGCCTGGCCCAGTTGGAAGTTCCCTTTCATTGATATTTTCTTAAAATAAACAAAGGGAAAACTAAACATACAGTAGCAATTTGAGTTAATGGGTAACTCATACACATTCCCGTCTGGTGCTAATTATCAATGGAGTGAGGGAAACAAGTAATTCAGCCCTGTATATTTGAATTGCTAAAATATATTAGCTGTAGAATAAAGATTCCTTGATCAAACGTAGCATGAAATATCTAATCTCCTTATTGCCATGTTTACTATGTGTAATGGTAGATTAATAAGTTATATGCATAAAGAATATTTGTTAAATAGACAATTGATGGCCTGCATTTATATTTTGGGAATAATAGTGCCCTACAGCCTGTTCAATAAAAATAATTAATAATTTTGTCAGTTCAAATAGGATTGGTTTGATAATGAGACCTTTATTAAGGAAAAGTTTCAAGTAGTAGTTGAAATTTTGGTTACCCACATAGTTAAAAATATAAGCAGCACACGGCCATATAAGGTTCTATGACTATCTACTTTAACATATTAAACTGTTATATTTCCTCCAGTAGATCTGAGCATAGCAGGGGCAGAGACCATCCTTTGTTCTGTGTTTGTACAGTGTCTGGCACAACAGAGTTCTGGTCCACGACTGGGGCTCCTAGCTACGACAGTACAAATAATAATAATTCTGGAAATATTTAGGAATCACGTTTGCCTTTTATAGCATATTCTTTTTGAGGGCTTCAAATCACTTTAAAACATTAACTGCTTACATTTTCCCAACAACCCTGTGAAGTAGGATGCAAAAGCAGTGATGGCAACAAGTCATTGGCCTTGATGGGAAAAGAAGCCAGGTTGCCTGATTCCTAATCCTTAGCATTAGCTGGTTCGCCTCTCATGCTAACTCAGTACCTGGTACTATACTAATGAGGAGGAATTGGCATTCAATACATCAGAAAGGCATCATTGCTGGTATCTTATCATTCCTTAAAGGAGACTGTTAAGCCTATTTTTAAAGATATACTTTCCTGTGCTGCTAATAATATAGATTGTTAAAGCTGGGAGAACTTTAGTCATATGACTAGCTGTTTGTGCGTGGGGGGAGGTGGTATTGATTCTTACTAGAGGGGAGTTATTTTTGGTTTGAGGGTGTAGAGCAGCTGTTGGCTTTCTTTGGGTTGGTAACACTTGAATTTTGGTAGAGGTACGTATAGCTTTGTATAGGCCTTTCTTGTGTATGTTATACATATAAATAAATAAGTAAAAACATATTGAATACAGACAAATATAATTTTGTGTCAGGGCAAAGGAGAGTCACAGGTAGGAGATTGAAGTGATGGAGCTAAACAGGCTTTCCATGATTCAATGGCTGTGGAAGCTAAGGGGCATTATTGTGGTTGTGTACGACCAGATACGAGGTAAGATCACTCAGTGCATCTTGGCCTTTGGTACAGGAATCCAGGGTTTCTGAATTGGCTGTGCAGCCAGCAGTAGACAACAGAGCAGTGTTTCCTCAGGAAGGAAGTGTGACCAGAATCAGGAATACATTTGTGGTGAAATTGACTGACTGGGCTGAAAAGAAATGCTGCTGAAGAAGACAGAAGTGGATTACTTAATGAAGCATTTAAAAGAACCCACAACAAGACCAAAACAAGGAAATAGGGCGGGAGAAGGACTGTAGTTCCCACACTAAGGGTCTCCATTAACTGTGTGACACATGAACACCAGGTGATTCCAAGGAAAAGGAGTGGATGGGAGCCACGTGAGAGAGGAATGTGACTCCATGGAATGTCTTTTCCCCTCTCCTCACTAGTGTGTCAGCATTCCCTCAGTACCATCTGTGACATAAGTAAGGCACTACTGAGGTTCACTGTGTTCCAGTGGCTTCCAGCTGTGAGGAACAGCCTTAAGTTCCAGCAAGAACCCCTTGGTTTATGGTACATCTACGCAGCCCATGGCAGTGAGCCTCCCAGCCCAGGTCAACGGACTTAAGCTCACAGACCTCACACTACCGCGCTAAAAAACACAGTGTTGATGTTGCAGCTCGGGCTGGAGCTTGGATTCTGACACCTAGAGTAGGGGGGATGGGCTTCAGAGCCTCAGCCTGAGATGCAGCTTCAGAATGCTGTCTACACAGCTCTTTTTAGTGTGGTAGCGCAAGCCCAAGTCTTGGAAGGCTCGATTGTGCAGGCTGTGTAGACGTAACCATGGAGTATGGCAGTGGAAAGTGCTCATAGAGTCAAAGACTATTAGGGTTGGAAGAGACCTCAGGAGGTCATCTAGTCCAACCCCCTGCTTAAAGCAGGACCAAGCTCAACTAAATCATTCCAGCCAGGGCTTTGTCATGTTACATGGGACATGCATACTGTATCAGTTCATCTTCCTGGTCAGCACTACCAACTTTTGTAGATATGGTGGCTGTTGGTGGACACACCACCATCACCACCACCACTGGAGGGGAGATAACCATTTTGTGCCTTAATAGCCCCACTCCCCATTAGCAGACTTAGTGTTGTTGGGGCTGTGTTTCTGCTGACAGCTACCTGCTGTTAAATGTGACCCATGAACTATTTAAAATTGTTATAATCATTTGATTTTTTAAAATAAACCTGTGCCTAATTTACTCTAAAATGTATCTGTGATATATGGGAGCAGGAACTCCAAAAATAAGGCACAAGTACAAAGTAACTGGTTTGCAGCTGCTGTAAATGAAGCTACCCTGATTTACAATAGGTGAGGATCTGACCCTTTTAATCTATAGGTAGCGCCAATTTTTGTACAGCCGACTATTTCCACATTTTGCAGCACAGCGTGAGGGTTCGCAAGACGTTTAATAGGAATGACTCCTCCCAAACAGCTGTTTGTACGTAAAGAAAAGCATTGTACATACTTACAGGAGCATTGCTAAGTTTTTCATTCAGAGCATGATCCAGTGGAGATGGCACTGGACTGGGAATGAGAAGATCTGGGTTTAGGTCCTGGCTCCGGCCCTGACTTTCTTGTCATCTTGGCCAAGTCACTTCACCTGTTTCCCCTCCCACCCTTTTATCTGTCTTGTCTATTTAGGTTGTAAGCATTTTGGAGCAAGGATTGTCTTTCATTGCGCGTTTGTGCAGCACCTAGGAGAGCAGGGCCCTGATCTTTGTTGAGACAAATAGTGAAGAATAATAGAATCTTAGAATTCCACCAGTCCTGTGGGATGAGTTCCATAGAGTAACTCAGAATTCCTTTGAAAAAGTCACCCTCTCCCTGCAAGGCAAGTGGAATTTAAGGCTTCAGCACTATACTTTTAGTGGGCATTTGCTGAGGCTTGCAGTTTTCCTTCCTAGCAGAAAAGCATTAGCTGATCACATTGCCAAGGCAAGGAGCTAATGGGGACCTGTCCCAGGAACCGTGACTGTCAGGGGACTCGTATCCTGGGCTGCCAGACCTGAAACTTCTTGTGGAACTTTTATTTTCCGCATGTTGTTTTGTAGTTCTCATCCTGATGAGACAGTCTATGGCATCAAAATGACACTGGCTAATTAAATGTCAGCAGAATCAGAAGCTGTTGCAAGGCTTTTACACTCAGATTGCCAAGATTGAAACAGAAACCAAGGAGGCACATCACCCTCCCTGCAGCTCATTAGGAGAGTCTATATCTCTACCTTCAACCAGCTCCAGTGTATAGATCCAGTATGGAGGCTGCCACAGGGCCTTGACACTAATGAGCCCCTGAAAGCTTAAACAAATGTCTGAGGCTGCCGTTCATTGGCAGGTAGAATCCTTGGCAACTTGTTCTGCACCTTTCTTTTCCTATTTTGTTTACATTGGCTTCCAGCTATTACCCCATCATTTAAGATCCAATTCCAAAATGGAATTGAATAATACGGGTTCTAGTGCCCCTGAGGAGTCCCACTGACTTTAGTGAAGCTCCTTGGGGTTGGAAGTGGCCATGCTTAGACCAGTGGTTCTCAAATGTTTGTACTGGTCACCCCTTTCACACAGCTAGCCTCTGAGTGTGACCCCCTTTATAAATTAAAAATCCATTTTTATATATTTAACACCATTATAAATGCTGGAGGCAAAGTGGGGTTTGGGGTGGAGGCTGACAGCTCATGACCCCCCATGTAATAACCTCGTGACCCCTGAGGGGTCCCGACCCCCAGTTTGAGAACCCCTGGCTTAGAGGATCCCATTAATAGGCTTGGGTCCAATGCGTGGTGCTTACTTTCATTTCCCTCAAAATTTAATAAGGTCAAATGTATCAGTTGATCTCACATACATCCTCTGTTTGGGGACTATATTGCATTAACATGGAGGTAGACATGATTATCCGGGCAGGGGGTTTCCTATCTCTAACTTCAGTTATCCGGTGTCCATATGATTTGTGGTTCTTAAGATCTCTGTATCTGGGAGATACAGTTTACTGTAGAATAGAGGCCCATAAGGCGTACTAGAGGGAATAGTATTAATGTGTGGTTCTGCTCTGAAAAGTAGCTGTGTAAGATGCCAGAGAGACTTGCTGCTCACTCTGTGTATCCACAGTCCTATCTGCTCACCTTAGTGACAAAAGTAGATAGTTGGTTACTTTTTTGGGAGAAGGAGCTGGATTTTCTTCTGG
Organism: Chrysemys picta bellii; assembly: GCF_011386835.1. Classification (NCBI taxonomy): domain Eukaryota; kingdom Metazoa; phylum Chordata; order Testudines; family Emydidae; genus Chrysemys; species Chrysemys picta. The sequence continues at coordinate 122,569,039 of NC_088791.1, read as the reverse complement.
CTCCCATTTCACCAGCAGAATTTTTAGCGGAGTTTCTACTGCAGGACCAGTTCCTTATTGGACCAGATCCTCAGCTGGTGTAAATTAGAATAGCTCCATTGCAGTCAACAGAGCTACACTGATTTGTACCAGCTGAGAATCTGTCCCATTGCCTTCATGTTCTGCTCTCAGTTACACTGAAGCCATACTGCCAGTAACAGTGTAACGAAGGGCAGCACTTATCCTGCAGAATCTTCATTACTGGTGGCAATATCTGAACCAGAAAGAACACGGCTCAGCTTTCAGGCTGAGTTTGCAGAGGTGAGAGTTATGGGGAGAAAATCATTCTACCTGTAAAGTGAACAAATCTGATCCAGAAGTCTTTGAGAGACAATAAACGATGAACCCCACAGCACCATTTTAGAGTCACTTTTCAAAGTGGACTGCACTTTGTTACCATAAACCTCAGTGCATAATATTGTCTGCACAAAAATATATGTAATATACCACTGCCATTGTTTATATTGCAGCAGAGGCAATAATAGAAATATACACGGTATTGAATTGTAACCATACTGCCATAGATGAAGTCTTAAATCAGAGGCTGAGCTGGGACTCGTGCGTTACAGGTGATCTGCAAAGGACTTGCATAAAATGGGGTTATTGCCCTTTCGTGGGGAGTGCAATCATGTTGAAATTTCCAGCTTGCAAACTCTGGTTTAACAGCTGGCTACGTTTTCTTTACATCAAGAATAAGATGGAAAATTACGTAGGACACCAGTAGTATCTCAGGGTAGAAACAGACACTTAATCATGGTGGCTTTTGCTCTCATGCATAGGATTGTACAAACTGGGGTCCAGTTTTTCCACCTGGTGTATGGCTAGTGACGTTAGGATGATTTTTTCCTCTGGATCACCTGCTGAGATGAGGCTGGCACATCCTGCATCATTGATTTGCTGTGGTTGCCAAGAGTGAGCATCAGTTGCCCACCAGTCTCTTCTTTCTATGTTTCTATCTGTTGATCATCATTTAGTTGCTGGCTACCACCAATAGCTCATATCTGATGAGTAGGACTAAGATGTGTCTGTCTAGGATGAAGGTTGCACCTTGACCGCTCACTTTCCTTTGCTTTCTTAGCATATGCTGCTAATTCATAGCTGGCTGGTTCAAATATTGTCCAGATGACTGCAGTAAAGAGGTGGGATTTGGAAAGGGAATATCATCACATTTTGTTTTGCCTAGTCCTCTCCCCATTACCAAGCCCTGAAAACAGCTATTCTGTTTTTTGTTCTGTTAAGTGGACGGATGAGGCAAAAGTCCAGCAGCACTATTTAAAATAGTGGGAAGGCTGTGCCATACTGGCTGCTGGAAGAAGCATCTCGTCTGCTCTCCTGCTCCTTTCTTTCACGTGGTCAACTCCCCACTCCTGCCTCACCTTCCAGTATGTGCATAACAATCCCCACTGGTGAATAGAAAAAGGCTAGTGAGTTTGGACAGTTGTGAATTCTCTTTGCAGGGCTCAGCTGCCTGTTCTCCACTTTAATCCAATTTGTCTTTGGGCAAGAAAACTTTTGTCAAGAAGTAATTTTCTGTGCTTTGAGAAGTACCTGTTAAGGAGGTTGGGCTACGAACAGGATTTGCCATATAATTTGGAGGACCCGAACAAGAGCATGGTCCCAAGCAGGAGATATCATGCCATAAGTTGCACTTGTCTTGCTGCCAGAGCAGGGGAGGTTGTCTGGCAGTAACCTTTTTCCTCTGCTTCCAGTCCCACGGCTGTAGAAGGCGGCAAGGCCATCCCAAGACTTAGAGAGGATGTGGGGCCCCCAAAAGAGCAGGGTAGTAAGCAGCTGCCTACTTTGCTTGTGTGGATATTTAAATTACTTTTTTTTTTAGACTCTACTTGTTGGACAGCTGTAGATCGAGAGATTGCAGAGAAGTGCTATTTCCCATTCTACTTCTGCTCAGAATAAGAAAAGAAACCAAAAGAGGAACATGCTTTCAAGCAATAGAATTGAGAGCTCCTGGAAGGGAGATGCTTTCTTTTCTCCAGTTTTTAATATATTGTCCTGGTGGCCTTCATGAGGAGGAGAGAGAAGCTCTTCAACTCTGCAGGTGGGGAATCCTGTGCGTAGGAACCTACCTCTGCTTGGGGTGGGCACTGCTTTCTGCTGGCTGGATGCTGCTCAGTGTACTGGGCTTTCAGATGAGCCCGTAGTGTCCACTTATTCTGGGCACTTTGGTTCATTGGCCTCTCAAAGAAGTTGCAAGTGATTGAGGTCTTTCCCCTTGCAGTGGCTGTGAATTAGCCCTCCCCCTCATTGGTAAGGAGGGGGTCTTCCCAGTCCTGTCTCCACTCCTCTTTGTCCTCCACCTCCCCTCATTCATTCTTTGCTCCTCCTTCATCTCCTAGTTCTTTCCCTCTTGCATCCCATCCACCTCCTTCACTCACATAGTTCACAGAGTTTAGTCTAAGAAGGCTGCTATGCTACGGCCTGATACTCACACTTCCTCCACAAGTGAATTTTGTTTTGTCATGAAACAAATTTTAGCTACGGACCTGAAAATAGTTTCCCACAAACTTTGCTAGTAAAAGGGGTGATGAATAAGACAATTTGCAGTTGGGTTTCTAATTCACTGAAGTATGTGGAAATAATTTTTCCTGGTCTTCATGCTGCTCTCATCAGGCATAAAAGAAGCAGAGGAAACATGACTTCAAAATGCTCAGGGAGTTACAAACATTATAACAAGAATAATTTGTACTTGACTACAGTAGTCTCTCTCATGTGAGAATGTCAGTGTTTCACAGGCTTTAATTCTTCCTACCTTGTAGGCTAGATAATTTATTCCCATCTTACAAATGTGGAAATGGAGGCCCAAAGCGGTTAGGTGATTTGTCAGAGGTTACACAAGAAGTCTGGGAAAGTCAGCAGTTGAGAATCCAAGGAGCCTGGACTTCCAGTGCCTGGCTGATATCACAAGCTGCCAGGGGAAGATTGGCTCTGAACTCTTTCAACTACTAAATACTGTATAATCATCTGAATGAAAATCTCTTAATACTTGATTCTAGGGTCTCCCTTTGCTCAATCCCAGCTGTTCCCAATGTTTGTTAACAGACTGTTTGCTTTGGGTAAAGTACAAAGGTGTTGCTCTATGAAACTGTAATGACTTTTGGAAAGGAAACTCTCCTGTGCATTGGTGAAAGCTCTATTCAATTCTTATTGGAACATGGGGAGTTGAGAAGTCATCATTACTGTTTATCAGAGCCAGCTGGAATAAAAATTTCTGCTTAATTATGTTTAAGGTGATACTTCAGTTTTTCTTTCTTTCTTCACTAATGGCTCGGTCTTTTCTCTCCCGTATACAATGAATTGACCTATGAGCACCCCTGTGCTCCCATGTCCCATCACCCTGTGCCTCATTTTCTCTCTCCTGTCCTTTTCTGTTTTCTTATCTTGTTTTTTACTCTTTTTTTTGTTTTGTTTTGTAGTCCTTTTTGTCTCTCTGGTTCCTTTCCTCAGTGGCTCCTCTTCCTCATTCTGTCTCTCAGCAGAAAGCTAAATGTTCCTTGGATTGGCAGGAGGATCCATCAGTGGTGATGCTGTGGTACCAAATCTTATGCAGCTTGGTGGCTCTGTTGAGTTACCAAGAGGGCTGGGGGGGGGGGGGGGGGGGGAAGGGGTAGCTTGCACATTGTTCCCTAGAGCCGCCTTCTTTAAGAGGCAGTGCACAAGCAGTAGCAGCTTTCAAGGATCTATCTGCTTCTACTCACAGCTGCAGGAGCATTTTTGCAGTAGCAAGGTGGGACAGATCTGAGATTATGCAGTTTACTCTGCTGCTCTCATTTGATCCCTTTCACCCTGGATAAATTCTAGTGTTATGTAGGTTGGCAACACAGTCTGATAACCAGTGGAATAACTATGAAAATGTTTTATGAATAATTTAAATAGGAGAATTGTTTCCAGTTTATAATATAATTTCTTAATAGTAAGTGACGTTAAACATTATACATCCTAAATTATAAACCCTTCTAGACACAGAAGCTGTTTTTGTTTATATTGGTTTAAAAACATAAGAATGGCCAGACTGCATCAGACCAATGGTCCATCTAGCCCAGCATCCTGTCTTCCGACCGTGTCTGGTGCCAGATGCTTCAGAGGGAATGAACAGAACAAGACAATTTATTGAGTGATCCATCCCCTGTCATCCAGTCCCAGTTTCTGGCAGTCAGAGGTTTAGGGACATCCAGAGCATGGGGTAGCATCCCTGACCATCATGGCCAATAGCCAATGATGGACCTATCCTCCAGGAGTTTATCTAATTCCTTTTTTAACCCAATTATACTTTTGGTCCTCACAGCTTCCCCTGGCAATGAATTTCACAGGTTCACTGTGCCGTGTGTGAAGGTGTACTTCCTTATGTTTGTTTTAAATCTGCTGCCTATTGATTTAATTGGCTGACCCCTAGTTCTTGTGTTATGTGAAGAGGTAACCCTCTCCACTCCATTCATGATTTTATAGGCCTCTATCATAACCCCCCTTAGTCGCCTCTTTTCTAAGATGAACAGTCCCAATCTTTTTAATCTCACCTCATATGGAAGCTGCTCCATACTCCTAATAATTTTTGTTGCCTTTCTGTGTACCTTTTCCAATTCTAATATACCTTTTTGAGATAGGGCAACCAGAACTGCACACAGTATGCAAGGGGTTGGTATACCACAGATTTATATAGTGGCATAATGATCTGTTCTGTCTTATTACTTGTCCCTTTTCTAATGGTTCCTAACATTGTTCGTTTTTTTGACTGCTGCTGCACATTGAGTAGATATTTTCAGAGAACAATCCATGATGACTCTAAGATCTCTTTCTTGAGTGATAGCTAATTTAGACCCAATCATTTTGTCTGTATAGTTGGGATTATGTTTTCCAACGTGCATTACTTTGCATTTATCAACATTGAATTTCATCTGCCATTTTGTTACCCAGTTTAGTGAGATCCTTTTATAACTCTTCACAGTCAGCTTTGGACTTAACTATTTTGAGTAATTTTGTATTGTCTGCAAACTTTGCCACTTCTTTGTTTCCAGATCATTTATGGATACATTAAATAGCACTGGTCACCGTACAGATCCTTGGGGAATCCTATTATTTACCTCTCTCCGGTGTGAAAACTGACCATTTATTCCTACTCTTTCTTGCCTGTCTTTTAATCAGTTACTGATCCATGAGAGGACCTTCCATTACTATTCCTGTTATGCCTTGACTGCTTACTTTGCTTAAGAGGTTTTAATGAGAGAACGTGTCAAAGGCTTTCTGAAAGTTCAGGTACACTACATCTACTGAATCACCCTTGTCCACCTGTTTGTTGACCCTCTCAAAGAATTTTAATAGATTGATGAGGCATGATTTCCCTTTCCGAAAGGTGTGTTGACTCTTTCCCAAGAAATCATATTCATCTATGTGTCTGATGCTTTTGTTCTTTACTGTAGTTTCAACCAATTTTGCCTGGCACTGAAGTTAGGCTTACTGGCCTATAATTACCAGGATCGCGTCTGGAATCTTTTTTTAAAAATTGGCATTACATTAACTATCCTCCAGTCACTTGGTACAGAGGCTGATTTAAGTGATAGCTTACCTACCATAGTTAGTAGTTCTGCAATTTTATATTTGAATTCCTTCAGAACTCAAGCCAGAGTTTAAAGCACTCTTCCCCAGGAATTAAAACATATAAGATAAAATCTACAAAACTTTTATTCGGCACGTTTCCAGGGAACTGACTCTCTCAGAAGAACTCAAGACATTTTACCCAGTTATTTTGTAAGATACCAGGCCTGACTCTCATTAACACCAAAGCCCCTTTACACCCTTCTGGCAGTGGAAAGGGGCCTTAAAGTTGGCATAAATTATATTTACATTCACTTTTGCACATTTGTTTTGCTATAGTGGTATAAAGGAACTATAATATAAATTGAGACTCACGTCCACCATCTGTATCAACCTGTTGTTTCTAACACCTATTTATATGACCCCTCCCACCTCACCAAACCTCCTTTAGAACCTGATGGATCCAAACCCAGTGAAATCAATTGGCATTTTTCAATTGATTTCACTGGGTGCTGTATTAGGCCCCACATGCCAGTGAGAAAGAATGTGCTCTCAAGCAACCCCAGAAGGTTAATTAATTAGGACAAGGAGCTGACATACAATGCTTGACAGTGTGTGGAAGGTGTTTGTTTTACGAAGATAATGGAAGGTGAAAAACTACTTCTGAAATATCATTTTCCTAACAATTTTTCAATGTACATTTTCTGTTTGCAAGACAATCTGGTATCCCAACTCAATAAACCATATGAATTTCAACAGATTTTAAATCACTTTTGATTTGATAACATTAGAATAACTGCATTTTTCTTCAAAGATATCTTGATGTAAAACAAAACATATTTTGTTTTGACACTTTACTGCAGTGTTTTCCAAAGTCCTGAAAGCTAATAACCCTTCAGGAAATTGACCAGTGTGTCCTTTCATGCAACTTGCTAAGGTCTAACCATCTTATTTCATACACCTTCTGTAGCTGCTATACACCCCCCCATCCCTCCCCTCGCACCTCCTGCAAAAAATGGAGAAGTCTGCCCATGCACCACCATTGGCTAACTCTGGAGGGCATGCCCCACTCTTTGGAAACTCTGGTTTGCTGTATAATAGAATCACAGAAGTTAGAGATGGAAAAGACCATTCCCTCTACATGCCAATGCAGGACCGTCCCCTAAAATATATTTCCAGTGCTTTGTATCAGCACTCCATACCAGACAAACTTTCTTTGTTTAAGTTATCAGTTTGTGACTACATTATCACTGTTATTACTATGACCTTGATCCTATGGAAAGCTCTGCACGGATGCAAGGGGCTGCTGGCATAGAGTGCTTTATGCATCTGGCCCTATAAGTTCTTTACATAACAAATGTACAGGCATGAAGATAGAGCTATAGACAATGTTATGGTTTGCTAAAGTAAGAGACTTGTGCTATCTTGCCTTTATTCTCTCTCTCCTATTGGGTCTCTGTCTTTTAAATATGGACCTTGGCAGGTTGTTGCCAGTACCATGTGTTAGTTCATTTTGTAATTATATTTTATATATATTCTAATGCCCAGGCTCCCCAGTCATGCGTCAGTACCCCATTGTGCTCGGCACTGTATAAAGACAAAACAAAAATACAGCCACTGCCCCCAAAGAGCTTACAATCTAGACAAGACAACAGAAGGATATAGATAGACAACAATCCTATGACTACTGAGATTGTGTGTGACTAAGAACATGTTACATTGAACCACGGTGCACAATTTTAAAATGATTTTCCTTTTGCTCTGTCAGGGCTCCTTAAATTGTGTCAGTACTTCCCAGTCTTTCAAGAATGTTCTTTATTAGCAGCACTCAGACCATTGTTGAAATCCCAAACCTATTCTTCAGATCATTTTGCCTCTCTCCAATATTAACTTTGGCCTTGTCAGTACTCCTTTCAGCAGTCAGTCAGTCGCAACAGTGTAGCTGCACCAGTGTAAACCCCACGAGTGGACAAGAAAAGCCACCATTTATACTAGTTGAGTTTACCCTCATTTCAGTCCTACTCAGATTTGCACTCCTGCAGCTTTAAGGTTGCTGCCCACTGCCTGCTGAATCCCAAATGTTGTTGTTATAAAGCCTAGGAGTTCCAGTCAGGGCTCAGGACTCCATTGTGCTAGGCACTGTACAAACACTGAAGGAAAAAGACGGTCCCTGACCCAAAGTGCTTGTAGTCTAAACCAAGTGTAGTCAAAGCCTTTGTTTGCCCAAGTTTTCAGAGAACCTGGATGTTCTTCGCATGCACAATGATCTGATAATGAATTATATAAAGGTTTTCAATTGGTTCTGAGACTGCATCTCTCAAAACCATTAATGATCTGCTAATATATTTATTGTACCCAGTATTTCTGTTCACCTGCCACAGTGACTCATTGCCATCACTAGAGATATTCAAGGCTACACTTGATATCCATCTATAAATCAATGATTGGGTATAAAACAGTCAATCCTGTCACAGCGCAGAAGAAATGGGATAGAGGTTCCTTCTAGCCCAAATGATTCTATGATTAATCTGAGCTTCAGTTATTGATACGTATCATGGGATATGTTTACAGTAAAATGTGAAAAGTTTAAAACACAACTATAATAAAAGGAAAGTGCTATATTCTGAAAGTTCACATGGTTGGTATGAAACATTTCCTATACTGTGGCAGTGCATGTTCTAATACATTTATAAGTGAAGCTTTTCATTATGTTGATGGACATTGGTGAATTTATAGATGGTTAGTAGTCACATCTTGCTGCAAACCAGCATCATTTTTAAGACTTGGACTTCCAGTCATAAGAAATTGTAAACCAATTTCCAACTTTTTTTCTATTATAGAGAAGAAATTCTTAATGGTTAACAGCGGAGGAAAATGGTCAATATAGAGGCAAAGTTTTTCTGTATTAGAGCAAGATGAAAATTTGCTTCTATTGGTAATAATTCATCACCCAAAGCAGTTCTCTCTTCAGTTGTGTTCATTCTGTCTCAAATTAAAGGTACAGCCAAAATAGAGGGCCATTGGAGATGGGAAATAAAAAATTATTTAATCACAGAGACACTTCTGTATGAGGAGAGAGTAGTTTTTTTCCCTTTGTATTTGAAAAGGAGACAAGAGAGGACAATATACTGATATATACAGCATGATAAATGGTGTGGAGCAGTGGTTCTCAAACTTTTGTACTGGTGACCCCTTTCACATAGCTAGCCTCTGAGTGTGATTCCCCCCTTATAAATTAAAAACACTTTTTAATATATTTAATACTATTATAAATGCTGGAGGCAAAGCAGGGTTTGGGGTAGAGGCTGACAGCTCGCGACCCCCCATGTAGCCTGTTGAACTCATTTCCACAATATATCATTGAGGCCAGATCTTATTGCGCATTGAGGCCAGATCTTGAAGGCTTTAAATCAAGACTGGATAGCTTTCTAAAAGATATACTATAGCTCAAACAGCAAATATGGGCTTGCTCTAGAAATTACTGGATGAGGTTTTATGGCTGCTATGCAGGAGGTCAGTCTACATTATCACAATGGTCCCTTCTGGCCTTAAAATCCGTGTAAAACTATGAGTAATGAGAATATCCACAGTTGTATTAGAATAAAAAAATGCATAAGGGATCTAAACCCTTCTGCTTCGTGGCATAAAACAACCACTGATTGACGGATGGGGGAGAAATTTTCCCTATTGGCAGGTTACTCCATAATTGTCTACTGTGTAATTACTTGCATCTTCCTCTGAAATATCTGCTTCTGACTGTTTTCAGAGACAGGGAACTGGACTAGATGGGCCAGTGAGCTGATCCAGTGTAGAAATTCCAAAGCTCCAGCCTAGGGGCAGAACAGCATTTTATTCAACCACAAAGTCATAGGAAATACGTTTTTCTGGTTGGGTTTTTTTTTTTCCCCATTCTCTTCTTTTCTGATGCATCATTTAATATTTGTCATTTTTACTTTGTAAGTACATTCCCAGATTGAGAATAAATTCAATTTGTCCACTGGTTCTTGGCAACCTCAATGTACTGGATAAATTGCATACATATGAGTTGTTATTAGATAAAAAATGGAGGGATGAGGTTTGGAAACTATCCTAATAGCCTAGCAATAAGCTATCCTTTTCAGACACAGATAGTGTAACATTTGTTCACACCTGTGTTACTGCTAGAATGGATTATTGCCCCTCTTTGGGGCTATAAAATCTAAATAAAGTAACAATCTGATAGCGTTGGCGCTTAGAGTTCCAAACTACATTCTGTAATGATCATCGCTAGTTTACAGCCTTGTTACATCAGTCACTTTGAGGAGGGTAGGTTTAGGTCTTGTACTATGCACCCTTAGTAGAGCACTGGACTTGGACTCAGGCGAACTGGGTTCTGTTCCCAGATCTGCTACTGTCCTGATGGATGATCTTTGGCAAGTCATTTCACCTCCCTGTGCCTCGGTTTCCCCATCAGTCAAATGAGGCTAACGATACTGACTTCCTTTGTAAAACGCTTTGAGATCTATTGATGAAAACTGCTACAAAAGAGCTATTTGCCATCTTCCATAGCAGCTCATCAGTTTTTAAAATTAGGTTCAAGTTTCTCATTAGGTAAAGGACTTGTACTATAACTTCATGAGTCTATTTGCTGTTGTCTCAATAACAACAAACCATTTGCATTTCAGAAGACCTTTAAATATCTAACAAGACCTAAAGTACTTTATTGAATATATACCAGGGGTTGGCAACCTATGGCACGCGTGCCAAAGACGGCAGGCAGCAGCGTGCTATTAAAAATCCTGCCCAGCCCGCTCTTCTCCACCCTCCGCCCGCCCTCCCTCCCGCGGGGGCAGGGGGCAGAAGCTTGGTCCTGCCAGCTCCCCTGCCTCTTCCCGCAATGTGCTGGGTTCCTGCCCCTCCTCCTCCTCTCTGTCACTCCCTCTCTGCCGGACGATCAGCTGATGGCCCTTGCGAGGGAGGGGATGGGGGAGGAGTGAAGTCAGGGTGCTTGCTGCTCCCGGCAGAGGCAGAGAAGAAGTGGGGGCAGGGCCTTGGGGAAGGGGGGGGTGGAATAGGGGCATATCCCCTCCAGCCCCCTGCTGTGAGCACCCCACGACCCCAGCCCACACCCCCAGCCATCTGTCCTGAGCCCTGCACCCTGCACACACCCCAGACCCCTGCCCTGAGCCCTGACCTCCCACACACACACCCAGCCCTCTGCCCTGAACCCCCTTCACTCACACACACCCAGCCCTGAGCCCTGCAGCCCCGCACACACCCCAGACCCCTGCCCTGAGCCCTGTACTCCCCTCACACACACCCAGCCCTCTGCTTGACTCCTTCACCCCACCCACAACCCCAGCCCTGACTCTGGCACCCCCACACATACCCAGGCCCCTCACACCCCATGCCCTGACACCTGCACCCCCTCACATGTCCCCAGCCCTCTGCCCTGACTCTTGCACCCCCCCCACATACCCAGTCCCCCCACCCCCTGTGCATCCCCCCACATCTCCACCCCCACCCTGAGCAAATGGGAGCTCCTGCACTCCCCCCCCCCTCCCCCCACACACACATTCCCACCTGCACCCCTTGCACCAAATGGGAGTTGCCCAGGTAAGCAGTCCACACCCAAATCTCCTGCCCCAACTCTGAGTCCCCTCCCTCATTCTAGCTCCTGGCCAGACCCTACATCCCAACTCCCAGCCTGCTCCTTCACCCCCAGCCCTGTGCTCAGTGCACTCCCACCCTCAGCTCAGTGCAGAGAGAGAGGAAGAGAATGGGCCAGAACCAGGGAGAAGGTAGGTACCCACTGTATATGGGCAGGACCAGGACCCCAGACTGGCAGCAGGCTGAGCGGGTCCGGCAGCTGGGATCCCAGCCAGCAGGAGCCGGTGGATGGAACCCCTAAGCAGCAGCGGGCTAAGCCGCTCAGCCCTCTGCCGGTCTGGGGTCCCAGCCGCCGGCCCCACATAGCCCGCTGCCGGTCTGGGGTTCTGGCTGCTGGACCCTTGCCAGCCAGGGTCCCGGCCGCAGGCCCCGCTCAGCCCGCTGCTGACCTAGGTGAACAGAACCCCAGACCAGCAGCGGGCTGAGTGGGCCAGCAGCGTAAGGTCAACATTTTAATTTAATTTTAAATTAAGCTTCTTAAACATTTTGAAAACCTTGTTTATTTTACAATACAACAATAGTTTAGTTATATAATATATAGACTTATAGAGAGAGACCTTTTAAAAACATTAAAATGCATTACCGGCACATGAAACCTTAAATTAAAGTGAATAAATGAAGACTCGGCACACCACTTCTGAAAGGTTGCCAACCCCTGATATATACACTATATGAGTCATTTTGCCCAACATGGAGATGCAGCTGTCTCTGGGGTAGGAAAACATCAGTTATTTAACAGGACCAGGAGCACCGCACAACAGCATATTGAAGAATAACTTATCCATTTGAAATCATGGGGGAAAGTTAGAATGTAATTACCTACTTTGGAAAAGCAGCACTGTCAAAGGTATGCAGATGTTGTATCTGAACTTAACTGGGCAGTGCTGCTGTTCTAACTTTTTGGTGTCTCTGAAAAGCCCTCCAAAAAGACATGGGCTGCTGGCAGAGTTGGCATTCATAAAACTTAGCTGAAGACTTGCTTATTTAAACTGGCTTTTTAACACCAAATTATTTATGTGGTTATCAGCAAATGGCATTTTGGGTTATTATTTACAGAAAGACGCCCATTGGGATATGTTTGGAGGGTGGGTGTAAGTGGAGATGGTAAACCAGAGAACAGGAAATAAATCAGATGTCGTCTTTTTCTAGTTGGCTCGCCACAATAAAACATTGCAGCAGATGCTGAAGCCAGGGTCTGATCCAGATGAAGGAGATGAAGCCTTGAAGTACTATGCCAATCACACAGCACAAATTGAGGTAAAGAATTGCTCACCAAAAGGGAAACTATTGTGGTCTGAGGCCAGTTTGCTTCCTACTAGAGCTTCTCATTTCGATTTCTCGTGAAGAACAAAACATATTTAAATAGGGTAGCTTATTTTGAAAGGGAAAAAGCTGAGTAATATCATACTGGGGAAGGGAAAAAAGGCCTGGATATTCTTTAAAATTGGCTTGGTGTATTTCAAACAATTGTCCTACTGTTGCTCCCCTGTGGGATACGGAATATTTTTTGTTATGGAAATGATGACTGGGGATAGCAGCAGTGTCTTAGAGACAAGAATAGTAGCACGTCAGTCACATAAACCCTGCTTTTCAAGCTAAGGAGGTTTATGAATCAAATGAGAATTTTGGCTGTGGTTAAAAAGAAGTTTTTGAAATGGTGTGAAGAATCCGTGCAGTTTTTGCCTAACAGGATGAGGTGGGTCTGGTTCATCAGCTCCTTTCCGTATTGTGAACAGCATTCACCTGTTGGATGGAAAAATATTTCATGACTTTGGCGGTAGTAGAAAGTGTAGAGTTCAAGGGTGGCAGTTTTAAGGGGACGTGCCTGCAAGGTGTGCAGGGCTGTTATTTGGAAACTATGACAATCTAGTTGATTAAGGGTGAGTAATTGCACGTAGACTCTCATGTCAAACCACATCCTTCTTGGGGTCTGGTTTATTAAAAGAAAATCACAGTTCAATGTCATCTTAAATGAAAGCCATACATTCCCCATTCTTCAAAGTTCTGTCAGCTCCTGCTGGGCTCACTAGCTCCTTCCCAAACCCAGTTTTTGCTCCTGGCATTTCCTAAAGCCTCTTCCTCTTCAGGCCTCTGCCCCTTGTGGCAGGAGGCATCAGCCAAGCCTATGGAGAGCCCCTTCACAAATCCTCTCTCACCGTGGGTCTCATGCAGGTGTCTCACTGTGGAGCATCACGCTCACAACCCTCCTGCTCCTCTGGTTCTCTTTCCTGACTGTACTTAGGCTGCCCTTATATCCCCCCAGCTGGCCTAATTGCTAGTCATAGGCCCCCATCACATGACCCTGGGACTGAGAGGTACAGGTGAGGTGTCACCCAGGATTCCCTTAAAGGGTCAGCTCACCCATGAACAGTACTACATTCATTATGTGTGAATACACAAACACACACACACACACAGAGTTTTGCTATCCTTGAGGTGAACATACATAAATATATTGCTCTTAAATATCAAACCATTTCAGAAGGGAGAGATGAGGCAATTTTTTGCAAAACAGCCACAGCGTTGGGTGCTTCCTGAAAGTGAGGATGTAAATGACTCTGAGCCCAACACTGCTTCTGTTGAAATAAGAGAGTGGTTTTCCAGAGCTGGGCCAATTGTGGAGTTCCGGATGTATATTCTCTCGGCTCAGCATACCCAGCTTGTTCAATTTGTAAGTCAAATGATGATTCTAGGATAGCGAGCTCTACAAAAAACCTGGGATCTGAGATCCAATGTGTGTTTTCCGCCTATTACTACTTCACCAGTAATACAGGCTCCAGTCAGATTCAGCAAATAGTTTTAATGGAATGGAATCCAGCTCACTCTCAAGTAGCTCTGTTGATTCTGAAGAGCTAATAGTAGCAATATCTTGGGTTTTGTCAAGTAAGCAGATAAAGGCAGGTAGGAACTGGCACTATCTGAGTAACAAGGTGCTCCTTTCGCATAGCCCCTTTCATGATTTACAACCTCATAGAGATGGGCTCAAGCTACAAAATTAAGTTCTTGATCCAAATGCTAAGCTCTTTAAAGTCTGGGAAAGTTTGGATGTTGAGTTTTGCTTTAGCTTATTATAAATATGGGGGCAGTTTGTAGGGCTCAGATTTGGAACGTCCTCAAAGATTGGGGATACTTGGATCTAGATTTTTTTATTTGAGGCACACCTGTATGACCTCATTTTAAGGCAGGTTTTTGAAGGCAAAGACAATTTTAATATAAATTACTTAGGTAAGTGTTTTTTAATATAGTGTGTTGGTGTAATTGAAATTTTTAAAATTAGTTCGACACCAGTTTGTAAATAAAAGCAAGCTCTGAGTCAGAAGGGAATCACAGCATGATTGAGAAGTCTCTGACCCTGAAAGACACACAGAATAGAATCATAGAATATCAGGGTTGGAAGGGACCTCAGGAGGTCATCTAGTCCAACCCCCTGCTCAAAGCAGGACCAATTCCCAACTAAATCATCCCATCCAGGGCTTTATCAAGCCTAACCTTAAAAACCTCTAAGGAAGGAGATTCCACCACCTCCCTAAGTAACCCATTCCAGTGCTTCACCACCCTCCTAGTGAAAAAGTTATTCCTAATATCCAACCTAAACCTCTCCCACTGCAACTTGAGACCATTACTCCTTGTTCTGTCATCAGGTACCACTGAGAACAGTCTAGATCCATCCTCTTTGGAACCCCCTTTCAGGTAATTGAAAGCAGCTATCAAATCCCCCCTCATTCTTCTCTTCTTCGGACTAAACAATCCCAGTTCCCTCAGCCTCTCCTCATAAGTCATGTGCTCCAGCTCCCTAATCATTTTTGTTGCCCTCCGCTGGACTCTTTCCAATTTTTCCACATCTTTCTTGTTGTGTGGGGCCCAAAACTGGACACAGTACTCCAGATGAGGCCTCACCAATGTCGAATAGAGAGGAATGATCACGGCCCTCGATCTGCTGGCAATGCCCCTACTTATACAGCCCAAAATGCCGTTCGCCTTCTTGGCAACAAGGGCACACTGTTGACTCATATCCGGCTTCTCGTCCACTCTAACCCCTAGACCCTTTTCTGCAGAACTGCTTCCTAGCCATTCGGTCCCTAGTCTGTAACAGTGAATGGGATTCTTCCGTCCTAAGTGCAGGACTCTGCACTTGTCCTTGTTGAACCTCATCAGGTTTCTTTTGACCCAATCCTCTAATCTGTCACATACATTTGTATTTACAGATTGTCCGTCATGATAGAACCATGGAACAAATAGTCTTCCCTGTCCCCAATATCTGTGAATTCCTCACTCGAGAATCCAAAAGTCGTGTATTTAATACAACTGAGAGAGATGAACAAGGGAGCAAAGTGAATGACTTTTTCCAACAAACAGAAGATCTGTACAATGAAATGAAGTGGCAGAAGAAAATTAGGAGTAAGTACTATCTATAGTTTCAAGGACTTTGTTTTAGGTTGTCTAATTGTATTTAAAAGCTGTAAGTCACCAAGCAAGTATTTTACGTTTTCATTTTTACTTGTTTCCAATCCCTTTGATATTACAAGAAAACATTTTCCGCACCCAAGATTTCAAGTCCCTGGAGATGTGCCACCTGCGAGAGAGAGAGATACATACACAAAGAAGAAATAATATGGAAAAGTGACTAATAAAATCATCTCTGGGCTCTCGAGACCAGAATTGAGTGGTGGAAACAGTAGAGTTGCACCCAATTATGCCAGATGGAATTTTGGCCCCTAATGTTTAACAAGAACATGTGTAGCTGTATACTTATACTTTTGAATATAATTCACTGAAAACATCTTTCACCTTGGACCAGATCCTCAGCTGGTGTAAAACAATGTGGCTCCCATGAAGTTAGTGGAGCCCTGCCAGTTTTTATACCAGACCTCTTTGCACTGAGTCATTATTTACTATTCCTGGCGAATGTTTTCTTAGTAATAGTACTTTGCACCCAGCATCTTTTAAAGCAATTTACAGAAATCCAGCTGGATTAATTCCCAGCAGAACCCAGTCTGTGACTCCTTGGCCAAGGGGACATACCTACTCAAACTGTTTACAGCTCCCATTCCACTGGAGGGCACAGCTCCAGCTGGCATAGGCAAAGAAGTGGGTGGCGCTAGTTTCAGAAGGGACATGGCTAGAACACAAAGGGTAAGCTGGCTGGTTCCATGGGTGTGTCTCCCAGAAACCCCGCACGGAACTTAGAGCTACTCCACCAGGATGGAATTCATAGGGGAGGCAGAAGTGGTGCTACCATCTGACCTCCCATAGGAGTGAAGTTGCTTCTAGCATCTCAGGAGGTGGCAGATGGCAGCCCTGTGCACCTTCCAGGGTAAATCCAGTCTTTTCACCAACTCCTGATAAGGAAGTGGGATATAGCTATAGATATCTAAGGATCTCTTCACCCACCATTAAAATGCAGATGCCTCAGAGGTAGAATACAGTAGCTCTTGAACAATTCACAGCAACATTACACAACTGATTAGGAAGGAAGTGAAGAATACCAGATATGGGCAGAACTGCAGGAGGATTTGGCTCGCCAGAGTGGAATGAATTAACTTGAAGCTTTTACCACCGCTAAAAACATGACGGGTTGTAGTTTTTGTGAATTTAATTCTCAGGCTGTAGTTTCTATTTCAAAATAATTTTGCTCACAAAGTAGGACTAGGATCCCAGTTAAAAGAAACACCAACGAACAAACAAAAGCCCCTAACCACTGTCTGAGAGAGTGCAGACTTGGATTAGACCTCTGTAATGCTAAGCAAGCATAAATTAGGGGGTTTTTTATCCAAAAGAGAAATCCCACATTTCCTTTCATCTGTGGAATATTTAACAAGCCTTCCTATTATTTTGTTTGAAAATGCAATATACATGCAAGTGCTATTTAATCTTTACCCCAGTGTCTGAGTTGCTATGTTATCGTACAATGCTGCATTGCTCGAAAGGAGAGGATGCCTCATGCAAAGGCTCCAGATCCTTAAAACCCAGAAGTTAACAGCCTAATTTTACCACAAGTGAAATCTTAATGTTTAGTCTGAGCTGACTCTAATTGTGGGTAATTAAAGCCAACCTTACTCTGAGACAAAAAGATCCAGTTTGAGGAGTTGTCTGTTTCTAGGAATCAGCTATGTTCTTAGTCACTTTCAATAGTATGATAGCAAGTGAAACCCAACAGCTGGCGGAAAGGTCCAGGAAGGTCAAGGGTGCCTTTCTCATGCGCACAGGAAATTCAGAGCACTCTAGGAGTCTTTTTATAATTTCCTGAAAAATACATAATCTTCAAATAGTTAAATGTCACAAAAAGAAGAACAGGAGTACTTGTGGCACCTTAGAGACTAACAAATTTATTAGAGCATAAGCTTTCGTGGACTACAGCCCACTTCTTCGGATAAGCTTTCGTGGACTACAGCCCACTTCTTCGGATGCATCCGAAGAAGTGGGCTGTAGTCCACGAAAGCTTATGCTCTAATAAATTTGTTAGTCTCTAAGGTGCCACAAGTACTCCTGTTCTTCTTTTTGCGGATACAGACTAACACGGCTGTTACTCTGAAACCTGTCATTAAATGTCACATGTTTTAGAGATTTTTAAATACCATATATTAAGATATACTTCAAAAAGGTTAATTCCAACCAGTACCGGATTTACCATGGCGCCAGGCCCACAGTCCAAAGGGGCCCCGGCCCGGCCCACTCTTCTCTGCCCTCTTCCCCCTGCTCTCTCCTGTGGGGGCAGAAGCTTTATGCTGCCGGCTCGTGCTGCGGCAGGGCAGGCTCTGCCCGGCCTCTTCCCTGGAGGGTGCTACGTTCCTTCCCCTCCCCCTCTCCCTGCCGCCGATCAGCTGTTTGCAGGCAGGAGGGAGGGGGAAGAGCGGAGCCTCAGCACGCTTGCCGCTCAGGGGAGGAGGAGGAGAAGAGGCGGGGAAGGGGCTGGAATCGGGGCATACCCCCTCCAGCCCTCTGCCATGAGCACCCCCATGACCCCAGCCTTCTGCCCACCCTGACCCCTGCACTGCCCACACTCCCCCAGCTCCCTGCCCTGACTCCTGCACCCGCTCACACCTCCCCAGCCCCCTGCCCTGCACCCCCCACACATACCCAGCCCCCCCCCCCATCCTCACCCCACCCTGAGCACCAAACAGGAGCTCCTGCACACACACACCCATTCCCACCTGCACCCCTCGCACCAAACAGGAGCTGCCCCAGGTAAGCGCTCCAGACCCCAACCTCCTGCCCGAGCCCTGAGCCCCCTCCATCACCCTAGCTCCTGGCCAGACCCCTCACCCCAATGTTTTTTTTTACAATTTTTTTTTTAATAAAGCGCTCTTATCCAAAGCGCTTTACAATAGTTAGCTAATGGTACGAACAATATTTGGAAAGATCATTAAGTGGTCCGTTGAGACCCTCCGCGATTTTCAAGTGGTCTGTGGAAAAATAAGTTAGACTCAAGGACAATCAAGGCACCTCACTTTATTTTCATTTACTTGATTACTTATAGGAGGAGGATAAAGAAAAAAAGAATTAAAAAACAGGGGCGGGGGGAGATAAGGGAGAATGTTCTTTTTCTTGGCTGGGTCCCAAGGAGGGGCCCCAAAAATGAAGCTGAGCACTGGGCCGGGGCCCCACCAACTCTAAATCCACCACTGGCTGTCACGTCACCTGGGATGGGGATACTGTGTCAGCTGATCCCCACAGTCTCCAACCTACCTGGGCAGTACAGCAGACATGGCCCTGCCCACTAGCTCCTCTCCACTCCTTAGCCCACCCACCACTTGCTTTCTCCTCTCCCACCCCCCGGCTTAAAAAAGATTGCTTTCCACCACCACCACCACCACCACTCAGGCTTTTCTGGCAGCCCTGTTGCCAGGTATCCAGTTTTAGACTGGAAACGCCAGTAGAAAACGGGACCTGAGTGTCCGGTTAGCAGTGCTGACTGGAAACTAAAAGTCCAGTTATAGGAGTAACCACATTAGCCTCTGCTCCTCCCACCCCAGAGGGCTGGAAGAGAACCTGTCCTGCTGCTGTGGGAGGAGGGGCAGCTTAGTGCAGAGAGAGACTAAGAGAATGGGCTAGAACCAGGTAGGTACCTGCTCTATGTAGGCAGGGGTGGGGGGAGATCCTATTTACCCCCTCCCCAGCCCTGCTGTACTTGCAGTTTACCCCTGGCCCCTTTGCTCCAGGGACCAACCCTAACTCCTGCCCCACTGTGCTTTTGCCCCCAGCCCTTTTTACAATCATTCTCCAAGGGGGCCCACAAATATGTTTGGCGCCGGGCCTACAAAAAGTTAATCCAGCCCTGATTCCAACACTCACCTTGTGGAGTCCTAGAGCTCAAGCCTGAGCCCGAATATCTACATCGCAATTAAACAGCCCCTTAGCCGGAGCCCTGTAAGCCTGAGTCTGCTGGTACTGGCCAGCAGCAGGTGTTTAATTGCAGTGTAGACATGCTCTAATTGTGTTTGTACAGCCCTGTAGCACAGTGGAGCCTTGGCTTCAGATAGGCCCTCTAGGCGCTATTACCAAAATACAGTAACTCCTCACTTAGTCATCCTGGTTAACGTTGTTTTGTTGCTGATCAATTAGGGAACATCCTTGCTTAAAGTTGCGCAATGCTCCCTTACAGTGTTGTTTGGCAGCCACCTGCTTTGTCCACTGCTTGCAGAAAGAGCAGCCCGTTGCAGCTAGCTGATGGGGGCTTGGAACCAGGGTGGACTGGCAGCCCCCCCTATCAGCTCCCCGCTCCCCTAAGTCCGCCCAGCAGGCTATCAATTGCCGGCAGTTCAGCTGTCCTTCCCACCACTGCCATGTGCTGCTCCTTCCCTCTGCCTTGGAGCTGTTTTTGGGAGTCTCCTGCTTGCTGTGCAAGGTTGGGGGTGGGGGGAAAGAGGGGTGCTAATGTCAGGGTGTCCCCCCCCTTTCTGGCCCCCTGCTATTTTATCCCACAGAGAAGTGGGGGACACGACAGCGCTCAGGACGGAGGCAGCTTGCTGGCAGCAGCTGCTATCTCAACTTGATGGTCTACTTAAAAAGGCAGTGTACTTAGTGGCTCAGCGTACTTAAAGGGACAATGCGCCACACTCACACTCACATTCTCTCTCTCTCTCTCTCTCTCTCTCTCTATCTCCATTCGTGCTGCCTTGTAGAGTGTGAGGCTACATTACCAACAATGTATTCACCCTTGAGGGCTCAGCCGACTGCTACTTCATCATTTGCCCCAAGGCATTCCCTGGGAAATATCCCTCCCTCTCCCACCCTCTAACTTCACCACCTCAACCAAGCTTCACAATCATCATAGCTATGACCAGTATTAAATTGTTTGTTTAAAACTTCTACTGTGTGTGTGTGTGTGTGTGTGTGTGTGTATCTATCTATCTATAATCTTTTGTCTGGCAAAAAAAATTTCCCTGGAACCTAACATCCCCCCTCCCTCCCCAAATTACACTAATTCTTATGGGGAAATTGGATTTGCTTAACATCATTTCGCTTAAAGTAGCATTTTTCAGGAACATAACTACAGCGTTAAGCAAGGAGTTACTGTAGAACAGATCTATTTAGTTAGGAGGGAGGACTTAGAAGCCTGAGCACTGCATGTAAAATACTAAGGCTACATCTACACTACAGGGGGGAGTCGATTTAAGATACGCAAATTCAGCTACGTGAATAGCGTAGCTGAATTCGACGTATCGCAGCCGACTTACCCCGCTGTGAGGACGGTGGCAAAATTGACCTCTGCGGCTTCCTGTCGACGGCGCTTACTCCCACCTCCGCTGGTGGAGTAAGAGCGTCGATTCGGGGATCGATTGTCGCGTCCCCAACGGGACGCGATAAATCGATCCCCGAGAGGTCGATTTCTACCCGCCGATTCAGGCGGGTAGTGTAGACCTAGCCTAAGACTCCCTAGAACCTTATTGGCAGGGTTGAGCCTTCCCCTCTCCCTTAGGTAAATTGTGATTTTATGTGGTTTCAGTGGGTCATTTGGAAAAGACTTTGTTCTATAAAGTCATTAAAAAACCCATTGCATTTTTGTAAGGGAGGGTCTGTGTTCCAGTATCTTTGACCAAAACATCCTCTTCCCTCCACTCCAGTGCAGCATACAGGGAGCCATTTGTCCACAGATTTCCCCTCTCCTTTCAGTGTCCAGTGACATGATTCCTTCACAAAAGGTCCAGGCCTCCAAACTTAACATAGGTAAAACTCTCATTAGTAAGCCCCAGAGGGTCGTAATTTAGAATAAAGAGTACTGGGACCCTTCTGGGTGGAAAAGTGCCATGTAAATAGAATATACTAGGACTATTAAACCTGTATGAAGTATTCATTTTTGAGTTCATTATGGATCCTGAATATTTATTTTTTACTTTACTGTTCTCCATTAAGCTGCCTTTCTTGTTTGCATGAAGCCATTGCTCATAAGCTCATGCATCTCCTTTTCATTTCTCCAATGTTGCTTTTCTCTCCTTCCTAGATAACCCAGCCCTGTTCTGGTTCTCCAGACACATCTCCCTCTGGGGGAGCATTTCCTTCAATCTGGCTGTATTCATCAATTTAGCAGTTGCTCTCTTCTACCCCTTTGGAGATGATGGAGATGAAGGCAAGTGATCCTTTTTTTTTTTTTTTTCTTATACTAGTGAACATTTTCAATTTTAAAGCAGCACAAGCCATTACATCACTGCATCTTAAAGAGCAATTCCTGTGAATCTCCTGCCTTGCAAAGCTCTTGAATAACATAATCAGCACAGTTAAGATTTTCAGAGTTCACTAGTCATTTTGGATACCCAGTTTGGGACACCTTAATGGGTCCTGAATTTCAGAGGCAAGACGCTCAGCGCTTTCTGCAGATCAGGCTCTGATAAGATGTCTCAAGTTGGGCACCCAAAATCACAGGCACAGCTGAAAATCCTGTTAAATAGACTTATTTTCTCCTGAACATTGTTGTGTGATATAATATGAGTTGATTCTATGGTGTGTTTTTATATATTGTAGGAATCTCATGGGGAAAAAATGTGCTGGAATTGTTAGACATAGTATTAATTGCTGCTAGGGGTTTGGGCAGTTGCCAATGTGGTATTTGGTATCAATCCCATGAAAAGGACAATATTGGTGACCAGAATTACAGAAAAAAACCTCTAGCAGACATTTGGGTGCTATATAAATCACTAAATGAATATTAAGAAAAAAAAGAAATTTGCAATACTGGCAAAGGAATCACAGAGTCATAAATTTGTGAAAAACATGAAACTTTTTTGTTCTCGCCTCAAATTTTTTGCAGAAATTCAAAGTTTTATTTAATTCTCTCTTGTGTCTTTGTATGTGTAATCTGGACTCTTTGCGAAACAAAAAAAAGCAACACTGCCATACATCAGAGAATATGTTTTAAAATATAAGCCTCGAATATAAGCCATGCCTCAGAGAATGGAAAGGTTTTCATTGATGTCAGAGGGTTTTGGATCTGGTCAGTCATCTGCATCTCTTTGAAAACATACGGAAATATTCAGTGGCCATTTAGGAGAGCATGATATGGAATGAAATGATTTTAAATATGTTTCATTTGTCAGTTTTTGACTGCTGTGCTTATAAGGATAAAATAACACATCATTTGCAAATGATAGATTTAGTAGATAAAAAAAGCAATGATGTATTTAAAAGCAGTGATTTTTGCCTCTGCTTCATCATACATCATAAGAAATATATTGAATAATATATTCCATCAAATGACTACTGTAGACTTGTTTTTGTAGCCTAAACATGCTTAATGGGGATAAAGGGGACTGGATGACTCAAGAGATTGGTAACGGAATAGAGAGCCATTCACCTCTAGGTCATTGGTTCACATCCAGTCCAATTAGTAATGTGACTGAAAGTCACTTCCATCTGATGGCTCATGTGATTGGAGTGGGTGGAATCAGTCCAGGGTCTAGTGGATACATGTGCTCTTCCCAAACACCACTGCCATAATTGGCACAAACAGATGGGTCTGGTTGGCAGACTCAACAGCGAGGCAAAGGATTAAAGTGGATTGGCAGGGAGACTGAACTGCCCTTTCACCCCCTGAGGTGGTCTCTGCAGGTTACAGCGCAGGCACATCAGCAGGGTTATATAGGGAAGCTTTTAGAGCTGAGATTCCTCCTGTATATACCTGCTCTGTACAGAGAAGATTTTAGTCTCCAATGCTCTCAATTTTCGAAAGTCTAAATTTGTTTCAAATGTATGTGTTCCAGACCATAAAGAATAACAGAGAAGAAATAAAGAGTTAAAACTAAACCTTTTAAACTAAGACATATTTAGCAAATCTGAAAATTTTACTCTGTAAAATCCTCTGGGCTGCAATCAGTAGGTATTAACACTTAGTTTGAACTGCAAGCATGTCTAGTAAGCTCTGGTCAAGTGAAAAATTCTTTTAGTTTAAGCAGCCCCAATAATCAAGTGGTTTCAGTGACAGTGCAGTTCACTTTTCTAAATCCCATCATTCCAGGCAATTGTAGATGTAATTAGAGATTTACTGACAATAAACATGGGTGTGGCCAAGCAGGAATAGTCATGAGACAGACTCCTTTCTCCCTCCTCCCCCTCCAAAGAAAACTAACTCTAGAGGCAGAGTTTATTTCATTCCCCCCCCCCCCCTTTCTCCTTGAGTAAATCAGCCCATAGCCGTGTGTCTGAGGTGCTCGGGTTGATCTAATCAGCCTAAGAATGTTCTTTTAATTTACTTCTGCAATTCCAGCATCATATGATATAAGCGAAACTGCTCTTCAGACAACGGCTCCTTGCCTCAACTGTGCATGTCTGCATGTGTTGTTACCAGTGCAAGTCTGACCTGAACCGAGGGGGGGGGGGGGGAGAATGACTTTTTAAAGAAATATTGAGGGCTTTAGACCTATCTTTTAATGAAGACCTCATGTCCAGTTTAAAGGTATATTCCAGGTTTGTTAAAGTTTCCCATTCTAGTTAGTAGCAAAATTAATTTACAGAGCTCGACTTGAACCAATTGCCAGCATATAAACACCCTATAGTCTGGAGAAAGTTTGGATGCACTCTGAATTTGGAGACTAGGGACTGTCTCTCTTTTTTTCCTAATCCCAGTGATATTACTTAGCCCTGGAGCTGTTGCCATTGTTTCTATTCTGAGTCTATTTTAACTGCCCTCTTCGCATTTCCCAGCCACCATCATTTCGCCTCACCCATGCTGGCTGTGCACTTGATAATGTGAAAAGTAAGTGTAGTATATTGACACAGTCCAAATATTTGACTATACTGTTTCATGGTAGGACATAATAGGATATTTCTGTATTTGTACAATCATTACACTAGAGCTAAGGTGCCCTAATGAGCTTTGCAAAAGAGAACTGATTGGCAGATCACTACAACAGACTGGCAAGTTGTCTCTTCCGAGCAATCCACAGGTTTAATGAAGATTTTATTACCTACCCTTATTGGAGCTGTGTGAAATTAACCCTAATATGTTAACAGTATTTCCCACTATGATCATGCGAAGTTATGGTCAGAAATTATGTAGCATGATTCATTCACCTTGGTAGGTAAACTGGCCAAGGAACCAAGCTTTGCTCGGATTTGTTTCTTGACACATAACTGATTTTCCAAAAGGGTTAACGTTTCCCTTTCTTCCCTCTCCAGGCACGCTTCCTCCATTGTTTTCAGTCCTCCTTTGGATAGCAGTGGCAGTCTGTACAGCTATGTTGTTTTTCTTCTCCAAGCCTGTTGGTATCCGACCCTTTTTAGTGTCTGTAATTCTCAGGTCTATATATACAATAGGGCTTGGGCCTACGTTGATACTTCTCGGTGCTGCTAATGTAAGTACTTTAAAACTAGCATAATTTCCATTTCCATAGAAACAGGAATAATATATATGGAGATATACCTATCTCATAGAACTGGAAGGGACCTCGAAAGGTCATCGAGTCCAGCCCCCTGCCTTCACTAGCAGGACCAAGTACTGATTTTTGCCCCAGATCCCTAAGCGGCCCTCTCAAGGATTGAACTCTCAACCCTGGGTTTAGCAGGCCAATGCTCAAACCACTGAGCTATCCCTCCCCGCCACACTTTTAAAAAGCATAGTCTGAGATCTGTGTACTGTTTCACATCTGCTTTTGCACACACATTTAGCACGACTGGGTTTATGATAGTTCTAATAAGTATCTGTTTAAGTTTCTGTTGAATCACAGCAGCTTTATGTTACATCAGAGCTGGGATGGGATTGGGTAGCTGCAACTAGTCCCCTGGCAGTCTCACTTGCCTTTCCCCCCAGCCCGCCTGCCCGCCCCAACATACCTGACCAAAGCTCAGGTGCAGTGAAGAATCTGGCCCTGTAGCTCTAACGTTATAGTTCAGAAGTTTGATTGAATAATTTTGTAAAGCGTATTGTAACTAAAAATTGAGTTGCAAAAAAAACAAACAAACAAACAAAAAACAGTCCCACAGCCACCAAATGTGGATTACAGTCCTATTGTTCATTTCATGGTGGCATTTCGGGAGCGCTGGTTCAGTTCCAAATTCTTTGAAAAGATTTCCTGCTCTAATTGTTTTTTAATGTTTTATGACATGAAAGAAGCCCTAGCAACCTACCAATGACATAGAAATATATCACATAGTAACTAGGTACATTTTTGCCGTGACCCCAGGGAACTGATCATTGTATAGATATACTTTATATATATACTGTTGCATCAGACAGGTATTGAAAGTACAAAGACCAAAAATGGCAAGTTGTTAGAGGCATGCAGCTAAGAGGGACGATCAGCTTCTTAAGCTGAGCCAGCGGACTAAAAGAAAAGGGCAGGAATGCTATTAAAAATTCAGTATTTCACTGTAATCAAAACATTTCCCAAATCCTGATTCTGTTTAACTTTCAAGGGACAATATCAAGATGCATACAGTGGTTGTCTTTAAAAACTTTACTATTTGGCCTTTTCAAGTAGACAATGCAAATGATGTGGTATTTGCATTAAACCCTAACTTCCCTGTAATTAGTAAAAGGAATACCTAAGAAATTGAGCAAATACTGACATAACATTTAACTACAAAGATAACCGAAAAGTTTTAAAAGGAACATCACCGTACACAGAGGCGCCGACTTTCTGATTCCCGGGGGGTGCTCGACCCACCACTGTGCCCCAGGCTCCGCCCCCCCTCAACCCCTTCCCCCAAGGTCCTGCCCCCGCCCCTTCTCTTCCCACCCCACCCATGCTCCTCCTCTTGCTGCCTCCACTCCTTCCCCTCCGCCCCCCCCCCCCAAACGCCTCCTGCCCGCCTCTGAACAGCTGATCCTCTGCAGGCGGGGAAGGGAGGAACTGATTGGCAGGACCCACCGGTGGGTGCTGAGCACCCATGGAGTTGGCACCTGTGGCTGTATACTCTAAAACAAATTTTGGAGGGGAAAGAACAGAACCAAGAATTCCATAGTAAACAGCAGACCAGCTATGCGTCCTTAAATCTGGAACAAACCCAAAGACTTTAATGGAGTTATTCCTGATATATGCTTTATAACTGAGATCCAGTTCTGGCCCATGCTGTCTAAAACTTTTGGCATTGTATGCAGTGCTAAGATGCAGTATTTTTAATTTGAATGTACACTATAGGGACCTGATCTTGTACCCACTGAAATCAATGGGAGATTTGCTATTTACTTTAATGGGACAGGACTAGGCTTGAGGCTATCAAAATAAAGTCACTTAATCTATATCGAAAGTAATCTCCATTCTATGGCTTTGTTTTCTTACCTAATGTGCAAGCATGTGTATGCTACACATGACTGATACAGTGATATATATAATGTGAATGACAGTTCACCTGCCTTTGCACCTAAAGAGGGTTACCTCTGATTTTGCAGCACCCCTTAAGTATTCTATATATTAAATATAGAGAACAGCTTTAGTAACACTATTTAGGTGCCCAGTATCACGGAGTCCCAAGGCGATGCTCTGGAACTGCTCCCTATGAAGCCAGTCAGGACTCTGGGGAAGTCTCCTCTCTGTGAGCAGACTGTCTTCAGGGCAAGAAGCTCACATGGCTTCCTTTCTCCTGGGTCTGACCTTTGGAGCATTTAGCATCCTCTGCCCCTCCGTGCACTTCCCACAGCGAGTCTGCCCAGGAGGGTCCTCGGGAAGCCAGAGGGTCCGGCACTCCAACTTCACAGTCAGACGTGATTCTTAGCCAGCCAGTAAAACAGAGGTTTATTAGATGACAGGAACACAGTCTAAAACAGAGCTTGTAGGTACAGAGAACAGGACCCCTCCTCCAAGTCCATTTTGGGGGGCAGTCAGCCGGACAACCAAGTCTGCACTTCACTCCATGTCCCCAGCCAGCCCCAAACTGACTCACCCTCCAGCCCCTCCTCCTCTGGGCTTTGTCCCTTACCCGGGCCAGGAGGTCACCCTTTGTTCTCCAACACCTTCAGCTGGCACCTTTTTAGAGGAGGGGCCCAGGTCATTAGTTGTCAGGAGACAGTGTGTCGGCCATTTTCTGTCCAGACAGCATCACATCTGCCCTCTAGGGCTCTGCAACAATCACACCCCCTTCTCCCACCACCTGGATACTTAAGAACTGCGTAGGGGAAACTGGGGCACCCACACAGTATTCAGAGAAAACATTAAGAACAGTCCCACTTCGTCACACCCAGTCAATGTGAAAAAACTCCTAATGGTGGCTGCTGCAGAGTAATGTTGTTCAGTGTATTGTGTGTGCCTTGTATGACATTACATAGTGTCCATGTGCATATTTAGAATGAAGTGGAAGGGCAAGACAAGGGCTTTTGTGCAAAACAACTCTCTGCAAACTGCTAGTGAAGTCTGGCCATCTGCACCTGTCGTCTCTTGTCTTACGCTTCGACTGTGAGCTCTTTGGGAGCAGGGAATGTCCATTTAATCTCTTCGTACAGCACCTGGCGTCCTGGTCCATGACTGGGGCTCTGAGGCGCTATCACAATATGAATCGATGATGGTAATATTGTTCTGATGTAGTAAACCTAGCCTTGTGATCTCCCCCCAGCTTTGTAACAAAATAGTATTTCTGGTGAGCTTTGTTGGAAACCGTGGCACATTCACTCGAGGCTACAGAGCCGTCGTTATGGACATGGCCTTTCTCTACCACGTAGCGTACGTCCTGGTCTGCATGCTGGGCCTCTGTGTGCATGAATTCTTCTATAGTTTCCTGGTGAGTATGTGCCGCCGGGGAGCGGGAGACCTTGCAAAAATAGAAAATACCATTACCCATGCAGCTGTCTTTGATTTCTTCCTGACAATCATGCCAAATCATGGGTATTTTTAGCATACCGTTATGTGGCTGCCCGTTAGAAGCTACTGTTTTTGTTAGGACTTATTGCCTGTGTTACAGAGGTCTACACATTTCATTCCAGAAAATCATCAAACAGCCTTCCTTTGCCCCCATCCCTCCCCAACTCTACGTTTTGTATGCTGTATCCTTTCCACTACCCTCTGTTTGTCTTGTCTAGTTAGACTGTAAGCTCTTCAGGACAGGAAGACTACTACAGTGCCTAGCACAATGGGCTCTCCTTAGTCAGTAGGGCATAAATGTAATTAATTATTTTAATAAATTGATGGGACTGTTTTGCAGTTGGTGAGAGATTGGATGCTTCTGACATGTAGCCTGAAGACATTTTAAATATGTTTCCTTCATTTTCTTCAATTCTACTGACACAGGTGGAATTCCTTTCGTAATACAATACTGGTGTACTGAAAGTAATTCCATACAAAATATGATCTTGAAACTCAACTCTTCAAGCCGAAGAGCATTAATAAAAGCCCTTTTTGATGCTCTTAAGTAGTTTTTAATCACTTCCATTTTATTCTGTAGTGTGTAAACCTTCTGGACAGATTTCATAAACCCCGGTACATTTCAATGGCTTTCACCTTTCATTATACTCAGTTTTACATTTTTCTCAGTTTCCTGAACAATCAAGTCTATGTCCAGTAATTACAGAGTTTCATATAGATCCTGCTTTCAGTGCTAAAGGGCTTCAGTCCTTGCTCTACTAAAACCCCTATTGAAATCAAATTTTCAAAATCTAGTTCTGTGCTTACATATATCCGTCCTATTGTCACTAACATTAACAGGAGTTGTGCTAATATGTGAGGACATAAGTAGGCTCAGTGGTGTAAATTTTCAAGATGTGGTACAGACTCTCTGGATGAAATCTTGGCCCCAGTAAGTCAATTGCAAAACATCTATGGACTTCATTAGGGCCAGGATTTTAGCTGCTTTAAAATTAATGTGACTCTTGTTCCTGAAACAATATATAAGGCCTGGCTTTAAAAATGTATTCCTGAAGAGTCTATTATTTGTTATATAGGGTGGGATTTTTAAAAGTACCCAAGTGACTAAAAAGTATATGTCCCATTGAAAGTCCCCACCCATCCCACCTGTAACTCACTCATGTTGGTGAGTACTCACATTCTCAGTGTAAGAGACCACTAAACACTGTGTAACTGAGAGAGATTCACCAAACCAGCAGTTAGTTTTAATATTGGAGATTTTTTTTTTAACCAAAAGAAGTGTGAAATGTAAGCTTTGCATTTGGGGGCCATAAAACAGGCAGTAAAGTCTATTTGTAAAGATCTGTCTTACAGGGTCTTTATTTGGTATAAATTCAACTGTGATCAAACTTTTAAGTAACACCAAAATTATAAGCATAGCAAACACCCCAGATGATACAACCAAGTGTCCAAGTGACCTGTATTGATTTAGAGCAGAGGGGGGTTACAAGACATGAAAGCGGGTTCTGTTCCAATAGTGTAAAATCCTACATCCAGGGAGAATAAACAAACAGCAGGGAGACAAAATGGAGACTGTAACTGACCCCCTATACACAAGAGGTTAAAGAGAATTTATTTTAATTTTGCCTTTGTAATATTGTCCTGATGTCACTATGTTGTAATATGGATTACAGTAGCTGCCACCGAGGTGGTGTGGAATCAGGAACAGTCTATCAGGAGGGGAGGTTGTCCATGGAAGGATCTCAGTCCTAAAATATAGACCTCACTGTGAAAAAGTTTTAAGAAATACTGATATGACTAAGTTTTTACTGGTTTTGAATGACAAACGTCCATGATTCATTCATGGTATAATTGTAAACATTCCCTAGTTACTTACACATATATTCACTTGGTAGTGGAACTACTCAAAACTTATTTTTGTTCCTAATTTTAGGCTTCGTATATTATGGCATGAATAATGTTTTTTTTCCATTTTTTTGCTCACTTATTAATCCTCTCAAGGATGTGGATTTTAGATCTCATGAATTATGACTAATACTGTCTACTATGGACAATTCTGATAAATCATTCTATGTAATCTGTGTATTTTGGAGTTGAAATACATATATTGAAGATAAGACCCAAAGAATTATAGAACACTAATACAAACCAGAATTATAAAAGAAAAAAGCTATAGTTTCTTGAAATGAATTAATCACTGTTAATTGTTATGTTTAGGAACTTGACATTGAAAAAATGTTATCTTTATGTATATTCCCCTTAAAGTTAAATCTTAGCAACACAGGTTATGCTACACAAATAATACGAATTTTACAAGGGTTATACGAAACAGTAAAATTAATTTTACTTTTTCATAACAAAGTACAGCCTGCTGACACATGTGTAACTTGTTACCAAAGGAGCCCCGTCAGCTCAATGGACTTTAGGTTATTCACATGCATGTTTGCAGAATCGGGGGCTTAACTGTAGATGGGCCCAAAATGCAAAATTTTAATTCTAGATCTGCACTCTTCTGCATACCGTGAGGACATTGGGATCTGGGATTTTGGTCTAGCCCATCATACATATGGGGGGAAACTACTAAGTTTGGATCCTCTTTCTGAATGTTACCGAAGTCTGGATCAGCCCATATCTTATGTATAGTATTCCTCTTAAGTTGGTTGTACAATAATGTGTGTTAATAAAGTTTATCATATGCCAAATTCTGCCCTCTGCCCACTGATATCAGTGGGAATTGTATGTGCACGTATCTGAAGTCAGGATTTGGCCTAGGTGTATTTCCTGAGTTGAGGAGGTGTTCCCAACTAGCATTTGCATATTGTCATCTTTATTCAGATATACTGTATTATATTTTTTCTAGCTGTTCGATTTGGTGTACAGAGAGGAGACTTTGCTCAATGTCATAAAAAGTGTTACCCGAAATGGCCGCTCCATTATCCTTACTGCAGTGCTAGCTCTCATCCTGGTCTACCTCTTCTCCATCGTTGGGTTCCTGTTCTTGAAAGATGACTTCATCATGGAGGTGGACCGATTAAAAAACAGAACACCTATTGCAGGTATTGCTTTTACCTCAAATTATCATCGTCCTGCTGAAATTTAGCATTTCTATGAGGATAATTCTGCTGCCTTTAAAGTCAATCCAAGGGTTTTTCCATTGATTCCAACAGGAACAGAATCAGTGTCATAGGGCTCGTTAATAGATTAATTCTAGTAGGTAAAATTTTTCTCCATAGGTTTGTTTCGGACCTAGGCTTATCTTTTGAAATATTACTAAAAAAATCACACAAGTTAATTCATATACTTTGTTCCCATTCCAATTCACGTTGGAATTTTAACGAAACATTACACACTTCACTATTGTTTGAGAAGAGTAAGTCATAGCAAGTTAAATATAGCTTTTTAATGCATCTTGTACATGGAATGTATTGTTTTATGCATGGTGCCCTATGCTGATGTATACGTCTACTAAATCTGTTAAAATTGTATGACTGATTTTTTAATTTTTTTTTAAATCCAGGTGGAAATTTATTGTTAAATTTACACCGCATGTATGGAACTTTCATAGAACTTCTGTTAAATACACTGCAAGTTCTATACACAGACTTTAAGGGTAAAATCCTGGCCCTAGTAAAATCATGGAGTCAAAATTTTACCCTTAGACCAAACAATATGGGCTTGTGATTAATTCCTTTAGGGGCTGATCTTTGAATGCGCTGAGCACCTTATACCTAACAAAAGGCACTTGGCACCTACCAGTATCTAGTCAGTACTGCACATGCTCTGTACACTATCCAAACATTCATAACTTTGGTACTTTTTAAAGTTATTTGAATACATTTAGTTTTGAAATAAGGCAAAGCTCATTCAGGATACTGAGCATACCAAGGGAGAAGTATTGATAAAGCCATTTTGGAGCTATCTGACATTTCTTAACTACACCTTGTTTTCCATATTTGGATCACTTGAAAAGGTTGAATTGGTTTGTATGTAACTTTAAAAACAAAAAAAAAACCTTCCAGGCTGAGATCAAGAACTTGAAATTTAATTTCAGAAAGTTCCTGTGACCACTGTTGGAGACAAGATACCTGACTCTATGAACCACTGGTCTGATGCAGGGTGGCAATCCCTATGTTTCTGTGTTCCCTTTGTTGGGTTCTCTGGAGATTTTGTGTGGCTTGTTATGTTCTTGCTAGCATTCATACGTGAGAATCTAGTCAAGAAAATATACGGATGGCATTAGAAGATGTCAGGTTAGCAGAATATTGTACAGCAAAAATTTATTTAAAATGTTAGCTTAACACTCCTCAGATGGGAAAAAGTCAGAATGAATCCATTTTCACTGCTTAAACAGCCTACTATACTTTGGACTATTATTTGGAGTGAATGATTTTTGCCATCATTTTTGCTCCTTAAACTTTTTGCAACACTGATTTGAAATGCTGTAAATTGTCTGCAATGCACAGGGTGAAATTGGTGTTTGATGAAATCAAGCTGATGTACACATTTACCCACTTTGGGAATGTTAAATTAGTGTTTTACTCAAACCCATACATATTTACAAATAGTACCAAACTGTGTTTTTATCCTTGAAAACTCCTAAATATTCTAGATTCATGAAGACTGAATATCAGCTCGGTGTCCTGCTTGTCAGCCTTTGTGAATAATTTATCTAATGGTTTTAAAACTGACATTATTTTCATATCTGACCGTTGTTTGAATACATTTTGTTCCAACTAGAAGTAGCAGCGTTTGATGTAGATTCATTAATTTACGGAAATGTAATGGTGGAATAGCTGTGATGTACTGTAACTGTAAAATAGTGTGTAATTCTTCCTTGACATAGTTCTGAGCTGTTCATGCTGAATGCTTTCTTTCTGCCGTGATCTAATTTGTTCTTCTTGATTTTTTTTTTAAATAAATCAAGAATTCATGTCAAGAGATTTGTGATTTTAAACTTTGTGTCAATGTGCTTGGTATGTCTAATAGATGTACTTTACAGCATATGCCTCTTGATCAATATCCTGCTTTTCATTTTGTCAGGTATTGGTGAAGTTCCTACCACAACTCTAACGTCCATGATGGAAACATGTGCAAAAGAAAATTGCTCTACTGCCCTACCTATTACCAACCCAGGTTAGTACAAAAGCCCCCCCAAATGGTGATACATTTAAAGTAGAAGTGTCTGTAAGTTACTACTACACAGGAGAGGTTTTTCTTGTCAGGAAAATTGACTATCGTTATTCAAAGTCAGAAGTGGCCACATTTTTCTACACTGAGAGCTGTGCGGGCAACTTGCCTAGAGTGTGAGTGCTTCCCACACCTAATTTCCAAATAAACAGACATTTATTTATTATCAAAATCAAATTTTGAATCTTAATACTGATGTGTACAAATATCTGCCTTCTAGCTGAGTTCATGGATCACAAAAGCCAGGAGCTGATCAGCTTTATCCTTACCTTTAGTGAGAAAGCAGCTGTTCTCTCCAGTTTAGGATCTCATAAGTTGATCTTAGTAATGCAGCATATGCCACTGAATGTCTGGATACACTTTGTCTGCCGTCCTCATCTCAGATGCAATTTAGCTTGAAAAGCTAAGTTAAAGGGACATTGTCAGCATGAAATCTAGTCAATTAAAAAAAACCTTTAAAAGTAGTTTCACGTACTATAGCCCTCCACTACTAATGTGCACTAAGTGACTGTTAGTAAGTATGTTTTTCTCTCTCCTGTTACTGAGAGATAAAAACAACTGAGGAAACTAACTATATAGGGGAAATAGTGAACTAGTTTGCTTATGAGAATGTCATATAAGATTTGTCAAAAGCCTTACTAAAAATCAAGATATATTAAAAAGAACAGGAGTACTTGTGGCACCTTAGAGACTAACAAATTTATTAGAGCATAAGCTTATAAAACAGTAACAGGAGAGAGAAAAACATAAGCATAAGCTTATGCTCTAATAAATTTGTTAGTCTCTAAGGTGCCACAAGTACTCCTGTTCTTCTTTTTGCGGATACAGACTAACACGGCTGCTACTCTGAAAGATATATTAAGTCTACTGCTTCCCCCCTATTCATAAGGACAGTAACCCTGTCAAAGGAGGACGTTAAGTTGGCTATAACTAGGTGCTTACAAATTATTTAATTTGTTCCAATATCTTTCCAGCTATCAAAGTTTGGCTGGGTGAGTCTGTTATTCCCCAGGTCCTCCTTGTTCCTCCTTTTTAAAGATACTTTGGTACTTTTTAAAGGTACTATGTTTACCCTTCTCCAGTTCTTGGGGACCTCACCCCACGGCCCATGTGTTCCTGAAGATGATTGCTAATGGTTCCAAGATTGCTTCAGCTAATTCCTTAAATATCCATGATGAATTTCACCAGGCCCTGCTCACTTGCGTATATCTAACTCAAACCTTTTCTTCCCTATTCTGGCTTGCGTTCATTCCCCCTTGCTGTTAATATTCATTGTGTTAAGCAATAGTCACCATTAACCTTTTTAGTGAAGACTGAAGCAAAATAAGCATTAAACACCTCTGCCTTCTTGATGTCTGTTATTAGTTCTCCTTCCCCATTAAGAAGTGGACCTGCACTTTCCTTTGTCTCTCTTGTTCCTACTGTATTATAGATCCTCTTTCTATTGGCTGATGTTCCTGGCTAGATGTGACCCATTTTGTGCCTTAGCCTTTGATTTTCTGCCTACCTGCTTGTGCTGTTCTTTTCTACTCATCCTTAGCAACCTATCCATGTTTCCACTTTCTGTAGGATTCCTTTTTAATCTTCAGGTCATTAAAGAGCTTCTGATGAAGCCATATTGGCCTCTTACTGTTCTTCCTATCTTTCCTTCATATTGGGATAGCTTGCTGCTTTGCCTTTAATATTGTCCCTTTGAGAGTGCCAGCTCTCCTGAACTCCTTTTTCCCTTAGTTTTAATTCCCATAGGACCTTACCTACCACTTCTCTGATATTATTATTATTATTATTATTATAATCACATCTGGTAGTGTATTATTGTTACACTCTAGGAGGGAAGATTGACAAATATCTATATTAGGGTGACCAGATAGCAAGTGTAAAAAATCAGGACAGGGGGTAGGAGGTAATAGGAGCCTATATAAGAAAAAGCCCCCAAAATCGGGACTGTCCCTATAAAATCGGGACATCTGGTCACCCTAATCTATATCGATAGTGTATTAGTGGCATAGGTCTTTGGGTTCAGGGACTTACCATCCATTGCTTTGCCTTTCTTTCTGCTAACCTTTATTTAAATCAATATTGATATAAGGCATTATCCGTAATGTGAATTTTGGTTTACTGAACAAAGGGTTTTCAGTCAATCAAAGATATCTCAGAGTCCAGAGTGTGGCGCCTTCACAGTAATTTCTTATGTATACCATTTCAGTGAACCAGGGAAGCGGAAAATTGACATTTATTAAATTGTGTTATTTCTGAAATCCCCACACTAAAAATCAGCACATGGGAGAAACGCTGACCTTATGCAAGGCAGGCACACAGCATGAGCAAGTGCATCCCAAAGAGAGAGGGAAGAGTAGGGGCAGGAGAAAGGCCAGCCATGATTCTACTCCCACTGCACCAATCACCACAGCACACTGTCCTCTTTGAAAGCTGATCACACTGCCACTGCAGCATGGGAGTCTCGGGAGGAATTCTGGCTGTTGGTCAGGATTCCTATGACAATGCAGCCCCCCGCTGCGCACTCTCATGCATAAGGCCCAACCTACTTCTATGTAGCATGGCTGCAATGACTCAGCAATTATGTGGCATACATAGGACTAGAACCCAGATTTCCAGGCCTATATTGCCCAATCCAATACTTTGAGGTCAGTGGGGGTCTTTCATTTACTTCAGTAGGCATGCTCTTAGTTCTTTGCCCTAACCCCAATCACTGCTAGAATGAGTCACGCATAAGCCAGCCACTGTTTAATAGCTGGAAATGATAGCATGACTTGGTTTATACGAGCGTATGTAGGGGAATGATTTCACAAGAGACAAACTTTTGAATATACCTCTAATTCCCATACATCACTTCTCTCTGTGTCAGCTATGCACTTAGGGGTCCATTGAAGCCAGTGGGAGTACTCGCATGAGTAAAGAGTATTCTCATGAATAAAGCTTGCAGACTTGGGCTATTAGCTGGGTTACCTGTGGGAGAACAAATAAGGATTCTCACCACCTCTCTGTCAGGTTAAGTGTATTGCTGTCAAAAAAGCTATAATGTTGTGGCTTCAAAATTGATAGGGATGATAAATAATTACAGATGTAGAATGATGAAAGGCAAATTACTGTAGCAGCCACTTTTTCTAATAAACAGAGTGTCTATTGCTGTGTTGGGAGTGATCAGTTGATGCTTTGGTTTACAAGCCTTTCTTTGTTGTGGTTGTAGGTGAGGAAGAAAAGGAGAATGGAATTGAGAGGACCTGTGACACTCTGCTAATGTGCATCGTTACAGTATTAAACCAAGGCCTGAGAAATGGTGGTGGTGTGGGGGATGTGCTAAGAAAGCCTTCCAAAGATGTAAGCATTTGTCTAACAGAATGCAAGTATATTTTCTCATGTGCCTCGTGAGCTCTGAAATCAACTTTTACAGGATATAGGAAATATTTTTATCTAGTCTACACGAACGTCACGCAGATGACTTATTAAATGTAATTTTAACATACCAGATGGAATGCTCAATGAGAAGAGCAAAAGCTCAATGCAGTGATTTTACATGAAGAAGGGAACTCCGGGTGCTAGTTACCTTTCTGGAGAGCTGGAGCATATTATAACTTTCCAAGCAGTGCTAAGAAGTGTTGCCCGATTGGATCAGTTTCCCATTACAGTAGGAATCAAATGCAAACCTTTGAATGGGGTTGATTGATACATATATGTCAAGACTCTCGGTTGTAGTATATCAGGTTTATGGTTAGCTGAGATTTAGTCTAGCATCTGCATTGGAAAAGATCCTATTATTTACTCATATCAAGCAACATACTCTGCTAACAAAGGCAAAAGAGATTTTCAAATACACCAATAAACTTCCAAAAAATTTAAAAAAGCAAAGGGGACTTGCTTTTGTTTTAATGCAATACATTTAAAATAAAATTCATAACTTCAACAAAATGACATTTTAGTTCAGAATGCACAGTATGTGCAAGGACACCATAACAGCCCCGTGGTTGGTGCTCTGCCCTGCAAAGCTCAGGTCTAAGTTCACAAGTATGTTCTCTTGCTAACCAAACAGCGAGGGATGATGAGAATGCAGCGATAGAGCACTCGGCTTTGGGGGAAAAGAGCTGCTTGTGTTGATAATAGTAATCTAGGTCCTGATCCATAGTCCACTGGAGTCACTGCCTCCTGTCTGCCTTGATGGGCAGAGGGCCTTATGGTTCTCTTAAGAGTCCAATCCAGCCTTGCTCAGAAGGAACCTTACTGCAACATGGAACCAGGGAACATTGGCAGCAATAGAGAACTACAGAAAATCCAAAGAGGAGGGGATAAAAGCATATAAAGCCAAATCCTGCTTACTCTGCTCATGAGAGTAACCCCTTTGGCTTCAGTTAGACTGCTGATATGAGTAAGGTGTTCAGGGTTTGGCCTAAGACCTGCATCTGTGCCTTGCTTTACTGTAGCTAATGTTCTGAAAAAGTACCTGGTGGTTTAATATTTTAGTTGTGTGCTATTTTTATATCGTACTGAAACCTTCTTATTGTTTCAGGAGCCCTTGTTTGCTGCCCGAGTTGTTTATGATCTTCTATTTTATTTCATCGTCATAATTATTGTTCTGAACCTCATCTTTGGAGTCATCATTGATACATTTGCTGACCTTAGGAGTGAAAAACAGAAGAAAGAGGAAATCTTAAAGACAACCTGTTTTATTTGCGGTGGGTGCTATTGAGCTACAGTGGCATTTGGTGGGGAAAGCTCTATAAATGAGAGAGAGTCTGAAGGGCAGTCATCCCTTGAAAAGTAACATGTAAAAACGATAGAGTGGGATTGTACATTTCTTCCTTCCTGGCAGCAGTTTACAAGTCAAAAGATGACTTTTCTAACAACTGGCTCTGTGAGTTCCGCTTGGGATCTGAGAGTCAAGCTGTATTCATCCCACTGTTTGCATCGTCACCAATAATGAAGGCTCTGCAGTTGGAGCGCAGCTATTGATGTTGTTGAATCGCGAAACAGATAAAAATACAACACACTCTTCTGTAGCAGTACAGGCTCCAGGATGTTAATTGTAGCACAGCCTGTCCACTTGATAAGGAGATGTGACTCTGAAGAGACACAGGAGCAGATAAATTGAATAAGAGGTGTCATTACATAGAACTTTTCTGATTATGATTCACCCTTGCTGGTGCAGAGAGATGCAAATCACACCTCCCCATTCTAAGAAGGAACCCTATACCCACTGGAAGATTTCACATGAGGGAAGCTATCTCTGCTCAGGTCTCCATAGCAGAGCAGATTGGGGAAATTGTAACAGATTAAATAATTCCATGCATCCCTGTCCTCCCTGGGCATGACACTCAGCCATAGTTTTTAATCTATTGCACAAGTGGTTACAACGAACAGTTTTTCTCATGACTTGAGCCTCAATCCTGCAAAGACTTACATGCATTTAAGCACACAAGCAGTCCCTCTGAAGCTTCAGTAGGGCTATTCACATGCTTAAAACTAAGCATGTTCATAAATCTATGCAAGATCAGGGCCTATGTGGCAATACTACATGTTAATTTACACAGCTCATATCTATAGTCTATTTTTTGCAGGATCAGAGCCAAAGCTTGTAAAGTACTTTATACCTCAGGACAGAAGGCACTATAAAAGTGTAAGATATTTAATTATATTGTTGTTATTAAGAAGGAATATCATGAAAGAATAAATATGGGGCTGAAATAATTTTGTCAGAAATGCTTTAGTGGCTGGAGGTCTTGCATAGCAGTCACTGTTTGTAATTATAGCTTTTAAATTAACATCCTTTCTCTGACATTTTTCAGAGTTTATTTTTACACTGGCAATGAAGATAAATGTTGATCAGGTGGAATATCACGTTATGTTTTGTGTCTTTTGCAGGACTTGAGAGAGACAAGTTTGACAATAAGACCGTTTCATTTGAGGAGCACATAAAGTCAGAACACAACATGTGGCATTATTTGTACTTTATCGTTCTGGTCAAAGTGAAAGACCCAACCGAATACACTGGTCCTGAAAGTTACGTGGCTCAAATGATTGTGGTGAGTCATTTGCATGAGCTGTGCTTTATGCAGTTGAAAGATGTTCCTTGTAGATATAGCAGGGAAGTGTTTTTCCTTAACAATGAGAAGCTTTGATCTCTATTTTTAAAGACATTTTTATATGTCTGCGATGGACTGTAGCAAAGCCCAATCTCCATCATAATGAACAAGATAAAGGCTACAGTCTT
Organism: Chrysemys picta bellii; assembly: GCF_011386835.1. Taxonomy (NCBI): domain Eukaryota; kingdom Metazoa; phylum Chordata; order Testudines; family Emydidae; genus Chrysemys; species Chrysemys picta. Next base: position 122,529,175 of record NC_088791.1, on the reverse strand, counting down.
TACATTGGCTCTCCTTCTCTGTGGGTTCCCCTCATTAGCCAAACCAGCCCGAAGAACATGGATCAGAACATCTGCTACTACTCCTTTGTCCAGGATCACTGGGCTGCTGTCCAGCAAAATAACCCCTGCTGAGTAACAGAATACAGGGTCAGCACTGAAAAGTAGCTCTTTCTCCTACTCCTCCACTGAACTATTAAAAAGACCAAGTAGAGCTGCTGTGGTGATCGGAAAAGCTGGAGGATGTCCTTTGCGGTGGCTTGCACCAGTTTAGATTCCCAGGGAATTACATTCCTGCAGCTGCCTGGCAACCTAGGGGGAGCCATTTGAGGGAGAGATGGCAATGTTGCCATGGCCACCCTCCCTCCGGAGATTTCCACTGGGGAAAGTAGATTTCACTCATAGTCAGGAATCCAGAGCAGCCCCGCCAGAGGCGGCTGTTCAGGAGATATGCCAAATTGGCACAGCCCTAGCTCTCCCTTCCAGATTTCCACTGTTGGCGTCTTCCACTAGGATCTATGGTAGCAGAAGCTGACCTATGAATATGACCAAGGATTGGTATATTTATATCCCAGAAAAGGATGTAGGCAAGAGTGTACCAGGCTCCGTGTGCATTTTTCATTCTCTAGAGGGGGGAGGGATAGCTCAGTGGTTTGAGCATTGGCCTGCTAAACCCAGGGTTGTGAGTTCAGTCCTTGAGGGGGCCACTTGGGGATCTGGGGCAAAATCAGTACTTGGTCCTGCTAGTGAAGGCAGGGGGCTGGACTCGATGACCTTTCAAGGTCCCTTCCAGTTCTAGGAGATAGGATATCTCCATTAATTTATTTATTTCTTCTGATGACTGGCTGATCTTTTGTTGTTGTTCAAGCTGACTTCACTTGCTATTTTAGTCCACAAATCACTTAAGTACCTGCTTAACTTTAAATGTGAGAGTAGTTTCTTTGACTCAAGTGCTTAAAGTTAAGCAGGTGCTTAAGTGCTTTGCTAGAATGGAGTCTTGTTGAATATGAGACATATAATGGTGTCCTGCATACAGGCATGCATTGGGCAGGGACAGAAGAGCAGCCATGTACATAGGAATTTCAAATTGTCTGAGACATCCCCAATCTCTGATTATGAATGCTGCAAGGAAATATTGAATCTGCACTTTCCAATAGGGTGGAAAGAACAGAAAATGAGAGTAAAACTATGTGCACTGCTCCGTGTGGATAAACCATTTGAACATAGTGGCAGAAGCCTTTAAAAGTTACCGTTTGATCTGTTTCCACTTAATCCCAGTGCAAGTGGGTATTTAAAATCATGGACTGACAAAATTACAGGTTAGAGAGTTCTCTCCTGTGCAGTTTCCTCTCTCCCCCTCCAACAATTTTTCGTTTTTAAACTTTGGAAGTATGTTAAGTATTAATATTTATTCCAATGTGTGTATTGATATTCATAGTACATGTTAATCCTCTGATGCCAGCAGTTGGATTTTTCCAATGCAATGCACTAATGTATTTTACATTAGCCCTAATGGCAGGTGCTCCAGACTCACATCTCTAAAATATTAACAAAGGCATCAAACTACCTTTAACCTCAAGTGCTGAATTGATCAGTTTGAAAATCCCACTCCTGTGCTGAGAAGCAGATGGCTTAGCTTGTGGAGGAGTCAGAGTTTGTTACTGGGGGGAATTTTTTTTGAATGGGGAAGTATTGTTTGTTTTTCATAGGGGTATTTAAAAGCAATCATGACTTCAGTGTAAGGAGGCTGCTTCATGCAAGTGTCTACATACTGCTGGCAATGGGAGAGAGCAATAACAGTAGGCCATGATCTAGGAGAGAAAGGAAGTTGGAGGTGGTTGGGAGGGAGGGCAATTTATTTCTCTCAGTGTTCGTTGAAATTCAATTCCCTTGGAAACTTTTTGGCCAGTTCTAGTTAAAATGTCAAGCTCTAGGCAGCCACTCCAGCGGCGCTCGCTGTGGAGGGAAATACAAGGGCTGTTCAAATGGATATGCAGCACTGGAGGGAGAAGTTCTACACCTCAGCACCATCAAGTTGCTGAGCACCCAATCCAGCTAATTCAGTTGGTGCTGAGGAGTTGATCCATCACCCTCCTGGACCATGTCACATTTGTCCATTTACAGACAGTCAGATGGTGATTTTTTTGGACAGCTTCAGTAGCTGTGTAAAACACAGAGAGAGGGATGTGAACATAGTTATTAGCTGTGTAATGGGGTGAACCAAAACCCTGAGGCCTCACACTGCTGAACTTTGAGAGATCATCTCCATACTTTGGGCCTCAGGCTGATCTCTAAGACTCAGACCTTTGGGGTATCATTCAGTGAATGCTGAGGGTTAATGGAGCTCAGCTTCAAGTAGCCTTCCTCCCCCCACCTCCCAGCAGGTATGGAATAGCACGGTATTATTTATTAATTTAAATAGCACTGGAAAGAGGATACTGGAAACATCAGTATTGCACAATCACTGGGGGGGAAATAGACAACATTTCTGGCTGTGCTTGGACCAGAAAATATGATTGGTTGGTGAGATTGATGCATCTTAATCTGTGTGGTGACTGTCTTCCTTCTGTGTCAGTTGTCCAGTGCACTAGCTGTTGTGGGGTCTGGTTAGAGTATTGAGTATATACTTAGAAGTAAAGATGGGATTCATAGATTCTAGGACTGGAAGGGACCTCGAGAGGTCATCGAGTCCAGTCCCCTGCCCGCATGGCAGGACCAAATACTGTCTAGACCATCCCTGATAGACATTTATCTAACCTACTCTTAAATATCTCTAGAGATGGAGATTCCACAACCTCCCTAGGCAATTTATTCCAGTGTTTAACTATCCTGACAGTTAGGAACTTTTTCCTAATGTCCAACCTAGACCTCCCTTGCTGCAGTTTAAGCCCATTGCTTCTAGTTCTATCCTTAGAGGCTAAGGTGAACAAGTTTTCTCCCTCCTCCTTATGACACCCTTTTAGATACCTGAAAACTGCTATCATGTCCCCTCTCAGTCTTCTCTTTTCCAAACTAAACAAACCCAATTCTTTCAGCCTTCCTTCATAGGTCATGTTCTCAAGACCTTTAATCATTCTTGTTGCTCTTCTCTGGACCCTCTCCAATTTCTCCACATCTTTCTTGAAATGCGGTGCCCAGAACTGGACACAATACTCCAGCTGAGGCCTAACCAGAGCAGAGTAGAGTGGAAGAATGACTTCTCGTGTCTTGCTCACAACACACCTGTTAATACATCCCAGAAACATGTTTGCTTTTTTTGCAACAGCATCACACTGTTGACTCATATTTAGCTTGTGGTCCACTATAACCCCTAGATCCCTTTCTGCCGTACTCCTTCCTAGACAGTCTCTTCCCATTCTGTTTGTGTGAAACTGATTTTTTCTTCCTAAGTGGAGCACTTTGCATTTGTCTTTGTTAAACTTCATCCTGTTTAACTCAGACCATTTCTCCAATTTGTCCAGATCATTTTGAATTATGACCCTGTCCTCCAAAGCAGTTGCAATCCCTCCCAGTTTGGTATCATCCGCAAACTTAATAAGCGTACTTTCTATGCCAATATCTAAGTCGTTAATGAAGATATTGAACAGAGCCGGTCCCAAAACAGACCCCTGCGGAACCCCACTCATTATGCCTTTCCAGCAGGATTGGGAACCATTAATAACAACTCTCTGAGTATGGTTATCCAGCCAGTTATGCACCCACCTTATAGTAGTCCCATCTAAATTGTATTTGCCTAGTTTATCGATAAGAATATCATGCGAGACCGTATCAAATGCCTTACTAAAGTCTAGGTATACCACATCCACAGCTTCTCCCTTATCCACAAGACTCGTTATCCTATCGAAGAAAGCTATCAGATTGGTTTGACATAATTTGTTCTTTACAAATCCATGCTGGCTGTTCCCTATCACCTTACCACCTTCCAAGTGTTTGCAGATGATTTCCTTAATTACTTGCTCCATTATCTTCCCTGGCACAGAAGTTAAACTAACTGGTCTGTAGTTTCCTGGGTTGTTTTTATTTCCCTTTTTATAGATGGGCACTATATTTGCCCTTTTCCAGTCTTCTGGAATCTCTCCCATCTCCCATGATTTTCCAAAAATAATAGCTAGAGGCTCAGATACCTCCACTATTAGCTCCTTGAGTATTCTAGGGTGCATTTCATCAGGCCCTGGTGACTTGCAGGCATCTAACTTTTCTAAGTGATTTTTAACTTGTTCTTTTTTAATTTTATCTGCTAAACCTACCCCCTTCCTATTAGCATTCACTGTGTTAGGCATTCCTTCAGACTTCTCGGTGAAGACTGAAACAAAGAAGTCATTAAGCATCTCTGCCATTTCCAAGTTTCCTGATACTGTTTTTCCCTCTTCACTAAGCAGTGGGCCTACCCTGTCTTTGGTCTTCTCTTGCTTCTAATGTATTGATAAAAAGTCTTCTTGTTTCCCTTTATTCCTGTAGCTAGTTTGAGCTCATTTTGTGCCTTTGCCTTTCTAATTTTGCCCCTGCATTGTTTGCCTATATTCATCCTTTGTAATCTGTCCTAGTTTCCATTTTTTATATGACTCCTTTTTATTTTTTAGATCATGCAAGAGCTCATGGTTAAGCCAAGGTGGTCTTTTGCCACATTTTCTATCTTTCCTAACCAGTGGAATAGCTTGCTTTTGGGCCCTTAATAGCGTCCCTTTGAAAAACTGACAACTCTCCTCAGTTGTTTTTCCCCTCAGTCTTGATTCCCATAGGACCTTACCTATCAGCTCTCTAAGCTTCCTGAAATCCATTGTCTCTATTTTGCTGTTCTCCCTTCTACCCTTCCTTAGAATTGCAAACTCTATGATTTCATGATCACTTTCACCCAAGCTGCCTTCTACTTTCAAATTCTCAACGAGTTCCTCCCTATTTGTTAAAATCAAGTCTAGAACAGCTTCCCCCCTAGTAGCTTTTTCAACCTTCTGAAATAAAAAGTTGTCTGCAATGCAGTCCAAGAATTTGTTGGATAGTCTGTGCCCCGCTGTGTTATTTTCCCAACATATATCCGGATAGTTGAAGTCCCCCATCACCACCAAATCTTGGGCTTTGGATGATTTTGTTAGTTGTTTAAAAAAAGCCTCATCCACCTCTTCCACCTGGTTAGGTGGCCTGTAGTAGACTACTAGCATGACATCACCCTTGTTTTTTACCCCTTTTAGCCTAACCCAGAAACTCTTAACACTTCCATCTCCTATGTCCATCTCTACCTCAGTCCAAGTGTGTACATTTAATATACAAGGCAACACCTCCTCCCTTTTTCCCCCGTCTATCCTTCCTGAGCAAGCTGTACCCATCCACACCAACATTCCAATTATGTGTATTATCCCACCAAGTTTCAGTGATGCCAACGATGTCATAGTTGTATTTATTTATTAGCACTTCCAGTTCTTCCTGCTTATTACCCATACTTCTCGCATTTGTATATAGGCATCTAAGATACTGGTTTGATCTTTCCTCCCAGTTTTGTCCTGACCCTCCTTTCTCTCTGCCAATATAGCCCACACTCCCTCTCGTTTCCGACCCATCTCCCAGGTCTCCATGTTCCCCACTTACCTGTGGGCTTTGCTCACTGTCCCCGTCGAACATAGTTTAAAGCCCTCCTCACTAGGTTAGCCAGTCTGTGTCCAAATAGGGTCTTTCCCCTCCTCGAAAGGTGAACGCCATCTCTGCCTAGCAGTCCTTCCTCGAATAGCATCCTGTGGTCTAGGAAGCCAAAGCCCTCCTGGTGACACCATCTTCGCAGCCAGGCATTCACCTCCATGATGCATCTGTCTCTGCCCAGGCCCCTACCTTTGACAGGAAGAATCAAAGAGAATACCACCTGCGCTCCAAACTTCTTCACCCGTACTCCCAGAGCCCTGTAGTCACTCTTGATCTGCTCAGTGTCACACCACACAGTATCATTTGTGCCCACATGGATGAGTAGCATAGGGTAGTAGTCAGAGGGCTGGATAATCCTCGACAATGCCTCCGTAACGTCTCGGATATGGGCTCCCGGCAGGCAGCATACCTCCCGAGATGAAATGTCAGGGCGACAGATGGGCGCCTCCGTCCCCCTCAGCAGAGAGTCTCCGACCACCACTACCCTACGTTTCCTATTCGCAGTGGTGGCAGCAGACCTCCCAGCCTTAGGGGTATGAGGCTTCTCCTCCTTTACTGTAGGGGGTGATTCCTTCTTTCCTGTATCAAGAAGAGCATAACGGTTACCTATTACCACAGCGGGAGGGTTCGGAGCAGGGGTGAAGCACTGCCTGCTGCCAGAAGTAACCGGCTGCCAGTGTCCACCTTGAGCCATCTCCTCCTCCACCAGTGGTGTATCAGCAGTCCTGTGTACTGGGACAGCTACCTCAGCTGTCTCCACATGGACACTGTCCAGGAATTGCTCGTGGATTCGGATGCTCCTCAACCTAGCCACCTCCTCCTGTAGCTCTCCCACCTGCTACCTGAGAGATTCCACCAGCAGGCATCTTTCACATTGGATGGTCCCCCCAGCCTGGATATCAGTAAGTGGAAATTGCAAGTTACAGTTGCTGCAAAACCACACCAGGATCTGGGTAGAAGCATCCATGCTCAGGCGCTCTGTCTGGCTACAGGCGCAGGTGGAGGAGACAGAAGCAGTGCTGGCACAGGTGTTGCGGGTCTTCCTAACCATCGTAAGCCTCCCTCTGTCAAACTCCCGTCTGCAGCCCCCTGTCTGCTGAAAGGATTGTTTAAGCAAGAAGTTTAGGTTTTAAGGGGAATAAAGGGAAAACAGATAGAACTGGCAAGGGACCCTCGCCCCCTTCCCACTCCCCTTGCGAAACTCCCTGTTAGCAGCCCCTGGTCGCTTGTGCGCTGCTTTATAAAGCCCTGGCCTGTATGAATGCCCCGTCCACTGATTAAGGCTCAGCCACTTACCAGAGGCTTCTAGCTTTCAAACCTTCCTTTGAAGCTCACAGCTTCCAACTGCCAGCCACAGCACACGGTCCTTCAAACAACCAACCAACCAAACAGACTGACAAACACAAGCTCAGCACACAGCAAGTAACCCCCAAACACAAACAAACACACACTACAGACAGTCACTTACCCCAAAAGGGTGCTGTATTGCTCCTTCACCTGGAGAACTCCCTTGCGAAACTCCCTGTTAGCAGCCCCTGTTCGCAAAAGATGTGGTGGTGTTTTTTATAATTTGATTGTAAAAACTTGTACTAGGCTAAAGTTTGGCAAACATGATGTTAAGAAAGAAGGGAAGTGTTTTCCCATGGCATTGAGCTTCATTTTCCCAATTCCTTAGTTAAAATGATAAAGCTATAGATTGTCTGGTGGTGTTTTATACTCCTGTTAACTCAAAGCACAGGTTTGTAAGACTACTGCACAAGTGATGAACATGAAGATTAAAGCTTAAATTTTCAGGCCTTTCTTTTATGGGCATAAACTGCACCCCTGAAAGTTGGACCCTCATTTTGGGACCTGCAAATAAAGTGGATGCAAAATTTTGCTGCAGTAGCCATTGCATTCGTTCCTAGCAAATCAGATAGATGTGAATTAAGCTACTTCATAGTTGTGGGATTAAACAAATGCAGACAAATTGTGCCCACAAAATGGGAGACTAGACTTTCTAAAGCTAGCCCTGAAAGTTCTGTTCTGCAGGTGCACTGGCCACCTTTTGTAGCAAGTTTCATAATGGTTTTTACCAACTTCTCACTACATGTCATAATATAATTAGATGGTATAATTATGTAGTTATTGCTTATGTACACAAATTATGTAATGAATGTTATTAGTGTAATTACATAATTCCACAATCAGCTAAGTACTGTTCTAAAAACCAAAGTGATTGAGACAGTCAAAAGCACAGATGAGGAATGTTGGGTTAGGCCACCCACCTAAAGTAAGGGAATCCACGGTGAAAGATTATAGGCCCTATCCTGCTCCCCTTGAAGCCAGTGAGAGTTTAGGCCCTTCATAGCTAGCTGTAATGGAATACTGCTGTAAAATATCCCATTTCAGCTTGGTGTTCATGCTCCTAATTCTTATCATGGACTTAATACTATTATGACTTCCCCCCAGGCTCATGCTTTGACACATTTGTTGCCAGAAGTGCAAAGCTATATGTAATATAAAAACCAATGAAAAATAAGAAAGCAATTTTTTGGGAGTTCTCAGAACAAGTCACATCAAACATCCCACATATTCTTCTATAAAATCCCTGCCTCCCCTGTCTTTAAAGTTGAATACTGCTACCTCCTCTGAGCAATGGCAAAATACTCCTGTTAGGCATGCAGCAATTCTCCAAAAAGGGCTGTAGTTTTAAAGTTTAATGCGCAGACACCCACTTGGTATCGTTAGATGAGGTATGACACAGAGCTACCGAGCAGTGCTGTAAACCTGTGGGCAAGGTGAAACAAAGTACCCAAAATGAGTGTCATTTTTGCAAAATTCAAGAAACACGACTAGTTTACTGTTTAATTTCAACACCTTAAATGTTGTGTTTATTGGTCAAAGCTACCCAACAAGATCTTAAGATTTGTATTGGTTTGGGATGGGAAAGTCCCCTCCCCCCCCTCCGCCCAGAAATGAGGAGACAAAAATAGCAAATACCAACATTTTATGATTTACTAACATAAAATGTTTTCACATTGGCTATTCTTAATTGTCAAGAAGCATCTCACAAGTCAGTCATTTTCCTCGCACTGCAGGTTGTGTAGCAGTAGATTGCATGTCTGTAGTTTGTACAGCATAGGGGATAGATAATGTGAATTCCTACTGTAATACTTCTCCACTTGTAAGCTTTTTGTACATACAATGTAGCACCTAGTTTGCCTGCTAGAAAGTTTTAGTTTGTAATTGCCTATGCATGCACTACTAGCCTTTGAAATATTCTAGAAACCAGCCTTTTATTTCACTGACACTTATTGCTAACACTGACCAGTACATAACAATACTCACCTTCATATTATGAATATGCAGAAGCTATGAGAGAAGGAAGTGGCCTGACATGAAGTAGTGAAGGCAAAGTCACATCTCTGCCCTGAAGAGGGTTGAAGAGCATGTTACAGCTCTTATCAACAATGTGACAAACTCATTTGATTCTGCGTCACATCCAGGTGCGCTTATCAACGTATCTAGTGGCTTGCATGTAGCAGCAGATGTTGGTGAAGAACAAGTGGACAGATTGAGAGGTGTACTTGATTGTGGTGGGACATGGCGCTGCTTCAGTCCAGTCAAGAAATCTGGCATCAAAGAACATTTGCTAACATGGCCAACATGACCAAATTGAAGTCTGACAAGAAAGGGACAATCACAGGAGCTATCATTCCAGAAATTGTTTTCCGCAGAGCCCTTTCCTTAGCAAGATGCAGAGGTGATATTTCAATGGCAGTTGTTCTTAGTCACCCAATAGGACTTGTGTCTATACCTCTCCTCCATACTTAAGGAATAAGGAGATGGACAAAGTTGAATTAGGGCATCTACTGGAAAAATCTGTGAGCTAAGAGCAGTGTACAGCAGAGATGCCGTGGCTGGAGACAAATTTCACACATTCAGCGAATTGGCTGCTGAGCACTTGAGGCAAGTCCTGTAAGGATTTGACAAAGCTAATTTTGTAATCAACCTCTTTGACAGATGTGAAAACTGCAGAAAGACAGTGCTGGATCTATGTTTGGATGCAAGAAATACCAGGTGATTGTAGATGCCCTGTGCCTCCATGGGAAAAGCTTCTCAATGTGGCATCCAACAAGTAATCACGTATAAAATTCTTTTGTGAATATTTCATTCAGAAATGCATCTGAGTGTAGGAGCACACCCAGAACAGACTCCAGCTTGCTGGAGGTTTTGCCAATGGTGAAGTAGCAAAATCCATCACCAGTAGAGGTACTGAAGAAGCTCAAGACTTCTACAGTACTCATGAGCAAGCAGACAAAGATTTTTCTGCATGCTGTATGTGCCGACATGGCTGTAGATCATCTGAGATAGATATTTTGATCCTTGCTGTTCACTACTTCCCAAAAATGGAACACCCAACCCATGGATAAAAACAGGCACCATTACCAGCACAATGGACAAGTCCCACTCCATACCTGTGCATGCAATTTGTGACGCACTCACTCCTGACTTCTGCAACATAAGTTTCTGCTGTATGTGCATTAACAGGATGTGTCTGTGTCATCCCTGTTTGATGTTGTCAAAAGAGAAGAAGCTTACCACCTCAGAGATCTTGCTAAGTTGGGAGAGAGTGACAGACAAGCCACTATTTCTGCAGCAAGGAATGTGGTAGCAGTGCTGTGTGACCAGAGTGAGACTCAAACTGCTTGTACTTTTTTGATGGCTAGACTGAGGCTCAAGTCACCGGCCCAACTCCCACCATGTGAGGTCAGTTTGGAAGAACATGTCAAAAGAGCATCTTGGCAAACAAAGAATTGGATATCTTTGCACATAGGGGAAGCTAGATATTGGATCACCATTGCAGCATGGGTGGAAAAATGTTAATGAACCACTTCCTGTATTCTTCAAGGGCCCAATGGCATCTGAGCTTCTACAAGACCTTATTTGTGCCTATACCAATAAGGATCACTGCACAATCAACTGTGTCTTTGTCAGAACAATTTTCCCTGCACAGAACTGTGTACATGCCAAGGCAATGAAGACTGGTAACTCATGCACTCTGAGACCGTAATGATGAACAATGCTGTTGACTAGAAATGTCACCAGCACTATTGCATTTCACTGTTACCTATACACATTTGTTGTTCGATTTTTGTTTTACCTTTTAGATTGTGACCTCAAAGCATCACAAAAGAAATCTAGTTTTATGCCTTGAAATAAGTCATTACAAAAAAAACCCACTTTCAAATATCTGCATTCCTTTAACATGTTGGTATAATTGTTTATCCCCATTTCTATGGTAACAGCATCATGTGACAACTCTCCATCATACCTCATTTTAAAGTAGACAAAATAAGCTTTCAGATGATATGTGAGGGTGTGGTGAGTGAGTCAAGGGGGTAGATTAAGTTGACCAAATTGGTGGTGTCTGCTGCTCACCTGTGTCTTCAGGCCTCAAAAGTGCCCTCAGATACTACTGCCATCAGAGAGGATTGAGCCCCAAAGGCAGTTGTCAGGTGCTGCAGGGTGAACAAACTTCCCTTTAGAGGAAGTAGTTAAAGAGGAAGTTACTGAAATAGATGGAGAAAGAGAAAAAATATGTCCCAAAAGCCAGAAGAATGGGGTTCTCAAGGCAAGCCACAGTGGAAGAGAAGTAGTTGTGGAGAAAGGGAAGAGCTGCTTTTTCCTTCCCAATTATATTTAAGTTGGTAATAAAAGTATATATATTAAAGGGGCTGCTTAGTTCATAGCCAGGGATAGTGGCCCCTCTGGGTTTAAAGAAAGGTTTCAGAGTAGCAGCCGTGTTAGTCTGTATCCGCAAAAAGAAGAACAGGAGGACTTGTGGCACCTTAGAGACTAACAAATTTATTAGAGCATAAGCTTTCGTGGACTACAGCCCACTTATGCATCCGAAGAAGTGGGCTGTAGTCCACGAAAGCTTATGCTCTAATAAATTTGTTAGTCTCTAAGGTGCCACAAGTCCTCCTGTTCTTCTTTTTTCTGGGTTTAAAGTGTAACATCCATTGGGTAGTAATACTCAAAGCTTTGACTTCCAGGATTTCTGTAGCCTGCTATCAATCACTTTTTCAACTCATGGGGCAGTAGTTGTCCTGTTAATTCTGTACACCACTCACTAGATTTTATTACACTCTTCGATTGCTAAGCACAATCCAATGGCTGAGACAGAGTCCTACCTCTGAAACAGAGAAACTTTTTAGTGTACGGTGATACAGCACAACAAACTCAGGTCTGAAAGACACTTTGACTGGCTCAATATAAAAAAGCTGTGTTGTTCAATTCTCATAAATACTAGTGCACCTCTAGGTTCCTGATCCAGTAACGCATTGACTTCAATGGGATCATTCATCTGCTGGATCAGGCCTAGGTTGGCTTTATAGGATACTAATAATGCATTTTACTTTGAAATCCAGCCTTCTTCCATAAAATTTAAAAAAAACCCCACAGATGTTATCAAAGCCTCAGTGGTAAGAGAGTGAGACTTATGTATATATCAGAAAGCCATTCAACTTTTTGCTTAATTACTTTTTAATGACTGATAAGATGCATGCCACATTGAGTAATTAGTTACCAAAGTAGTTATACCAAATAGCACAAAATCCTGCTGTTAAATAATATCTGAGGTCTCACTAACAGGGTAATTTCCAAGGAAATGCACTGGGTTTCCATAAAATAAGCAATTAAAGGAATCTGCCTAATTTTCTAACTTATAGCTTGTTTTGAGCCTTACAAAACAGGAAAAGAGTTAGCGTACACAAACCCATGTCATAGAACCTAATAGAATCAGACTTGTGAGTAAAGTTATAGGATTTGTTTCAGGTGGTCTGAGAGCAGGAGATTCTCTCATTTCTCTATTTATTTGTATATTTCTGCAAGGAGTGAGTGAAACTCTCGGGGGTGGGGGGAGGGGAGAGAAGGGGAACTCATCAGGCACCAGACTCGAGCAGTTGCAATATGTGGTCCCCAAATGCAAAAAAGGTATACTTGGCCCTATCTCCCCAGTTTAGCAGGATGTTATCCAGTTCAAGCATGTGTCAAGAGTGAGAGGCCACTGATCTAGGTTACTCTTTAGGGGTATTCCCCCACCTTGTACTAGACCCTTTCCCCTTAAAATAACCAGTCCATAAGTTTGCATTACTGTGCAGGGATCCTATCCTCCAACATGCTAAGCATCTTCCACTTCCATCCAAGGTTTTTCAGTCAACCCACAAGTAGTTTGCTGACCTGGTGTTGTGAGACAGAACAGCTCTGCTTGGCTAGATGATGAGTTGATTAGACATGGGCCCTTCAGAATAGGATACAGGAGGGTAAATTGAGGGATTTCATAGGCTAAGTCCACCTCCAAACAAGCCTGGTTTTGGTGGCTAAAACTTATGCAAGTTATTTCCAGAAATCCAAAATTAGTTATCCATGTGCTGTTGGAATTTAAGACAAAGGGCCTGTTTCCTTTGAAGTTAATATAAACTTTTATATTGACATCAAGGGGACCAGTATCCAATCAGGCTCACCTACAGATGTCATACTAATTTTTCTGCAAATAGCTTTTGCCTTACACATACACACACCTCCCTTGCAGCATGGCACAGGAAGAAATCAAACCAAGAGTTTGTGGGGTTTTTAAAAAAACAAAACCACTTCCTAGTAGAAAAGTTAGCCCATTGCCTGCAGCTATAATGAACTCTTTAAAAATAACAGTCCTGAGATTTTTTTTTTTTCCCAGGGAACAGAAACAGTGATTTGACATAGCCCATGAACAACTAGTCTTTTTGGTCCAACTGGTGGTAGACTGACACAATTCCAGGCTGTCTATTATTTCCTCTGCATTTGAAAGACTTCAATGCCTATCTAGTGACCAACACTAACAGGTTGTAAGGGGCTTACTTCACCTTTAGGCCTTCAAGACTGGTTCTGCGAGGAGAAATACAGGAGAGCGCACCGCTGACATTCTCTGAGAGAGGTCCTCTATTTGGGAACTCACATCCCCTTCTCCTCACTTCCACTTCTTCCCCCCCCCCCCCCCCCCCAATCTGCCAGAGTCCAGGCAGACCTTCCACACATGGCAAAGCTCCTCTTCTTTAAGGCTGTGGAGGAGGATGTAGGCTGAGGTGGGCATAGTTATGGGCAGACTTGTTTATATTGTGATTCTAATGTATGGGATAAACATCCTGAGAGCTGGTTTGTCTCTGAGTTATCCCGAAGACAGAGAGAGTAATACGTGGTGGTTTGGATCACGGCCTAGTGCTATATTTTCAGAAGTTGGCACTAAACAAGATTACATCCTTTATTTTCCTCTCTGTTGTGGGCAGAAAAAAAATATACAAAATCATCTCTCTGTGTTTTATGCTTACTGAATTTGAATAACTTGTGCCTCATTGCACCATTTATCTTTCAGGATCTGTATTATGAGTTGTGTGTCAGATTTTTCTATTTGGTTGCAAGGCTGGTTCATGAAATCACCCCCTCTCTCTCTAGTTTGGTGGATGTTTGTATGATAAAAAGCTAAGATTACATCATTTTTAATAAAGGAGAAGATATATAGCATGTAGAAATCAGATTACCTGTAGAGAAAGAAATCAATCAGGTTGGCAAATGGTATCTGTGGGACAAAGTGTAAAATGTTTGTTGTGTACAATAGTTATTGCAAAAATTTGTTAAGATGGTTAAAAACGCAGTATCAGAAACAGGAACCTTTTTGTTCAATTTAAATGACAGTGATGTATTTTTCACATCATGAAGTCTTGCAATATTACCAGCACAATTGGCTCAGAGGGCATTTTGAGATAAAAGTATATATCCGATTGCAATTTGGATGCAGACAATTTATATGTAATAGAACCCACTACAGTCACCCTACAAAATTCAGTTGATCAGGAATTGCATTACAGTTTTGAAAACTTGGTATCATAGCTTTAAAGAGGCTCTAGAACAAAACAGGAAACTTTAAATGATATTTATTGAACCCCCTTTTTGTGTCCAGTATTAAGATTTTCCTGTTTTGAATGTCCTTGTCATGATTTCACTTGCAGTTCCCAACAGAATAACTCTGGGTACGTGAAACTAAACAGGTGGTTGTTCTCAACATGAAAATGTGACTGGATTGTTCAATATAGAACTGTATTTAAATATTGGTAATTTTTAAAACAGAACTGAGCAGTAGACAGTTCAAATATCCTATGTTTGCAGAAAGAGAGCTAAACAGTATCAGCAGCTAAAGATTCACAAGGTAACTGTTTGTTTTTCTTTTATTGATCTATGTTTACAACATCAAAAATAGAACATCATTCAAGATTTGAGTGAGTTGATATTTTAAACCCAAGACAAACTTTTTCTAGTTTCTGAGCACCTCCTGAAGTTAGTGATTGGTATGTCACAGGAAAACACCCAGTGCCTTGCAGGATCTACTCCAATGCAGGCATATTAGGCAAAACTATCGAAGGGACCTCTCTTTGGCCTTCATTTGTATGCAGGGACCTGTGGATACAGCAAATGAATGCACAAAATCTACATGGGCTAGTGGCCTGCACAATTTGAAAATTTGACCCAGCATGGTTTAAAGTTTGTCATGTTGTTTGGTGTCACTTTTTTAAACCATCAAGTTTGAAGTAAACACAGGATTTTCTTCTCTGCTTTGATTGGTTAGACTAGAATATCTATGTCTGATGAATATTTTTTAAAAATACTATAGTTCTGTAATAAGTTCAATATAGTAAAAAGTTCTAAATAATTCAAAAAAGTGTTGTATTTTAAATTTGATATTGCACTATGTCAAAATGGGCCTAAAACCCAAAATTCAAATCCAGATTTTAAACAGTGTTTGGGAGTATCTCAATTTGGAATAACGCCATTGCAGTTAATGGAATTATATTGCAATGGCATTATTCCAAATTGAGATATAACCTGTGCAACTGAGAACAGAGTCAGGCCTTAAGTATCCAACAAAAAAGTCTTCAGCTGTATTTTTAAATTACCTAGAGATTCTGCTACAACAAACTGAGGCTACAAGTACCATCAGTTTTCACCTTTAAAATGCAAACTGACTGGGCAAGACAATTAAGGTTAAGTGTATACATATGCACCAAGTATGAAACCAAAAGATCTACTCAAAACTTTTGTGGGATAGTGGATAGCAGCAAGGTTTTATACCTGATCTTTCTTCAACTATACCAAACCAATACTTCCATTGACACTAGCTGGCAAACGTTTTTGGCACTTCCTGCAGAAAGGCCAAGGACCAAATGAATGTACATATAGACTAAACTACCTTTGTGATCTTTCCAGAGCACAGGAGATACCTATTAGAAGGATAGCGTACAGAATGCTTGCACAGCAGTTACCTACACAAAAGCTGAGAAAGTTTGAATCATGGCTCCAGTCTTCTCATTCTGGCACCTGTATGAGCACTGTCAATGATTTTTTTTTTAAAGTAGGATATTCAGTACAATATAATAAATAATATGGTAGTGTGTGAAGAGCAAGAATGGCATGGAATGGCACAAGCAGAAATATATATATTGGGAGTCAATCCAATGTATTCACTAAAATGCTCTATTGGAAGTGGGTGGAGGGGAGTGAATTTAACAAATTAAACCTACATGATTTAACAACAGGACCAAGTTGAGGTGTAAAGGACAATTCGAGAACCCTATGTACTTTTACACAGAGATTCACATCACATTACCTATTCTTCCTCTTTCTGGTGAGAAAGTTGAAATTAAAGTGAATCATATGAATGGTACATTAAAAAGCTCTGAATTTAAGGATACATGCATTTAATGCCAGAATATTGAAGGCACATCCATGTGAGTAAAGAGAGGGCTAAAGATGCAATTTCAGATGTAATAGACAGTAAATTTCTGCTTAGTAGTAACAGTGTCCACATACAGGCTATGATTTACGGTTGTGTTTTGTACCAACATCTGGTTTAAAAAAAATACAGTTGTCCTCTAATGTCTAGACCAGCTGTTGTTGCTTAGTGTATAAAACCCAGGGATTATTTTAGAATAATTTAGTTAATTCTAATGCAAAGTGTTTCTCTCAAAACATACCCACTCCCCATGCTTGACAAAGCTGTAGATAGGTCCAAAGTAAATGTATTTGTCCAATCTACTAGTAACGTCAGGAATGTAAAAGAAGCAGCAATTATTAAGTGCCAAATTCTATATTCAGATGAGGTCACTGGGAGTTATGAAGATATGTACAGGTGATCAATCCTCAGGTTTAAGGTAGAGAAATAGCAACAGCAGAGGAGTGAGAAATGAACTCTGTGGAGATGCACCACAGGAAGGAGGAGGATGTAAGAAGATGGAAATGGGAGAGGAAAGGGAATCTGGAAAGAACTTGGGCCTTCTGTGTATGTAAAAGTTATGCTGCCAAAACTACACCAATATAGTTAAAGCTGGACTTCCCCCCCAACCCCACTGGATGCAGTGTACCAGTATGAGCATATTTATACCAGTACAGCTATTCCCATACAGGATGGGGAATAAGCAATTCCACTAAGGGTTAGAATTATACAAATGTAGGGCTGGAAGGGAGCTTGAGAAGTCATCAAGTGCAGCCCCGTGTGCTGAGGCAGGACAACCACTTGCCAAAAGCTTCCAGTGATGGGGATTCCAAAGCCTCCCTTGGACATCTATTCCAGAGCTTAACTACTCTTATAGTTGGAAAGTTTTTCCTAATATCTAACCTAGATCTCCTTTGCTGCAGATTAAGCCCATTACTTATCCCACCTTCAGTGGACATGGAGAACAATTGATCCCAGTCCTCTTTGTAAATAGCCCCTAACATTTCAAGACAGTTTATCAGGTCCCCCATAGTTGTCTTTTCTGAAGACTAAACATTTTTACTTTCTTTTTTTAAAACCTTATGTCAGGTTTTCTAAACCTTTCATCTCTTTTGGCTGTTTTCTAGAAGTGGGGTGCACAGAACTGGACACACTGCTCCAGCTGAGGCCTCACCAGTGCCCAGGAGAGGGGGACATTTACCTCCTGCGCCTTACATACGATACTCCCGTTAATACAGCCCAGAAGGACATTAGTCTTTTTCACAACTGCATTATGCTTTTTGCTTGTGTTTAAATTCATGCTCTACCGTAGCCCCCAGATTCTTTCCAGCGGTACTACCACCGCCAGCCAGTTGTTGCCCATTTTGTGCATTTGATTTTTCCTATTTTCATCATCTTTGTCAAGATAGTTTGGAATTCTGATCCTGTCTTCCAAAGTGCTAGCAACCCCTCCCACTTTTGTGTCACCTGCAAATTTTATAAACACACACAGTCTCCATTCCAATATGGAAAGAATCATTGTAGGGGTAGAACTACTTTAGCAAAAAAGTTACACCCTTTACTGACTTAATTATACCAGTACAAAAATGGTGAGTAGAGGAGTGTGCACTGAGGAGGAGGACAGGGTATTTCAAAGTGGTGCATAATTAGTGGTGAAATGTTTGCCCACACAAGGAATGGATAGATTCAGTAAAGCCACTGCCTCATGCGATTGTGATTAGTACAGTAGTGGTTCAGGACCCCACTGTGCTAGGTGCTGTAGAAACATGTCATTAAGGTAAGCCCTGGATCAGGACAAAAGGCAAGAATAGACAGAGGGTGGGAGAGGAGGGTAAAGCAGAATGTATTCATAATGCATAAGCATCAGTCACAGCTCTCTTGAGGCAGTGGATGAAGATGATAAAATACTGCAATACAGAGCCACAGTGGTTTGAGCATTGGCCTCTAAAGCCAGGGTTGCGAGTTCAATCCTTGAGGGGGCCATTTAGGGATCTGGGGCCAAAATCTGTCTGGGGATTGGTCCTGCTTTGAGCAGGGGGTTGGACTAGATGACCACCTAAGGTCCCTCCAACCCTGATATTCTATGACCCATTTTCACAGAGGCTTCCTCCCAGCCTCCATGGCAGCAGCGCTCGACAAAGCCACAGTGCCATGAATTCTTGCCCCAGTTCTGTCCTGGACCCCCATCATGAGGATAGTAGTGGGAGGTATGGTGTCAGACCATTGGTCGGAAACCTCTTTAAGTATGTCCACCCTGCACAGCCCATAGCGTATGCATAGCTACATGCTGCAGTGAAGAGCAGGCTGTAGCTACACGCATCAGTGAAAGGCTGCTGGAGCCTTTCCTCACTGCCTCCCCCTGCCAGAGTCTCGCCCTGCTTCCAGGAAAGGCTCCAGCAGCAGGGACTTAGCAGACCATTATACTGCTAAGGATAGCAGGTTACACATGGGAGACTCTGCTTGGGCATGGAGAGAGCCACGTAGGGTACATACCACAAGGGTTCAGGCATATCTTTACTTGCCTGTCTACCTTGCTATTTATATGCGTGTTAGGAGGGCATGCAGTGTATGTACTCTACACACCACTGTAAGGAGCATGCAGTGTAGACATTCCCTGCCTGAGTTAGGGTAACCCCTTAGAATTAAAGGGGGAACAACGCTGTTGGGAGTGGCTAGTCCCCTGGCACATCCCCAGCGCATTCTTTCCCAACCTGCAGATCCTCAGCTTTGTGTAGCACCTATACAGGGGCTTCCATGGTGTCAAGAAGTAGCGTGAACAGTGTTTCAGAGGGTGGTGCCCTCTTCTTCTCCAGCCCCATGCAGAGTTACTGACTTCTTACCCGCCACTGACAGCAGCAGCAAGGATGATTTGACCCATAGCTGGAGACGAGGGCAGTTAGAAATGAAACAAGTAGCAAGAATGCAGGGCTGGTTAGAACAAACGTACTGGGGTAGAGCAAACTACAAAGCACAGTAACTGGAGAAGTCCACGTGCAGAGGAGAGTAGACAGAAAAGTTCTAACTTAATACTGCTTTGGGAGGGAAATACTGTATTCAATTGTACATAACATGATTAATACTGCACACGATGGCCAAGATTTTCAAAAGTGATTTTGGTTGTCTCTATTTTTGGGTGCCCCAACCTTAAAGGGGCCTGATTTTCAGGAATTGCTGGGCACCTTCCCTTTGAAAATCTAGGCCTGTTAAGATGTCAAGTTGGGCCAAAAACAGAGGCATCCAGCACTCACTTTTGAAAATCCTGGCTATTGTATGCTTGCTATTGCTCTTAAAAAAAAAAAAACAAAAAAAAAAACCACACACACACCAAAAACACTTTTTCTGTCACACATGTGCACAAAGTCACACAACACCACACTGAAATGCCTGGATAATAGTCATGCAGTGCATTTGGTATTTTGGAATCAAGGCTATACTCCACTATAGTCCACAAAAAATATTTAATCAAATGAAGTTAGTAAAGCAGACTGCAATTCTAGGTGTCGATTGCAACCTCTCTCTTGTGACAAAAATATTTCTATTTTTCCCCTCTCTCCCCCTGCCCATGCTGTGAAGATACGGAATGGATCAGCATAGTGGTAGCTCCAACCATTAGTATAAAGATTTATCTGTAATTGCTGAGGTTTATTTTCCTTGAGTTATCATTCTCAGTGCATACCGATGCTTAACAGTTTGGAATTCTCTTCTCTATATTACAGAGGGCAGATTGCTTATCAAATACAGTCTTAACATTAAAGTGTCAAACAGGATTTGCAGAAAGCTATTTTGGTTGTAGTTTAGGGTGAATGTTTATCAAATGGTGGATTAGCTGAATCATATACTGAGACAAATTATTGACTGATTAAATCACAAAATGGTTATAGCACTATGGCATAATGCACAAGACAGTTTAAAGATTTACACTCCCTTTTTCTACATTGGCTGTAGGAGCTCTATAACTAGAGATTTTAGGACCATATCTTGCCCTTAAACATGCCTGGGAATTTGAGCAAAGCGGGGTGCTATAAGGGCCTTTATCTAGGTGTGAAAGGGACTTGCAGATCTATATCCAAAGCATAGATCATAGTCTAACTGAAACCTGCACTGCCTGAAGTTTGTGTTCATGCTGCGAGACATCTGATGGATCATTCCCCAGCAGTATTTCCTAATAATGGTTCTGATCATAAATATAGATCCAAGGTGAAATCCTGGCCCCACTGACTGCAATGAAGCCAGGATTTCACCACAGGAGTACACAACTGGAGAGTTGTTTATGACTGTATAATGTTAGAGGCAGGAAAGCATTGGGTACCTAAAGCTGTAAGAGGCTTTGCTCATACAGCATCATGATGCCCCTTCAATATCAACTAATTAGTATGCCCCTAAAACAGTGAAATACTTATAGCACAGCAATGTAGCATACCTGACTAATATGTAGCGAACATTACAAAGACTACTGTAATAGACCTCAGACTTTAAAGCCAGAAGGGACCACCACAATTATCTAGTCTGACCTGCACATCGCAGGCCACAGAACCTCACCTGCTCACTCCTGTAATATACTCCTAACCTCTCGCTGAGTTACTGAAGTCCTCAAATCATGATTTAAAGACATCAAGGTACAGAGAATCCACACTAGAATTGCACTAGTTTAAACCTGCAAGAGACCCGTGCCCCATGCTGCAGAGGAAGGCAAAAAAAACCCTAAAGTCTCTGCCAATCTGACCCTGGGGATAAATTCCTTTCCGACGAGAAGTATGGTGATCAGTTAGACCCTGAGCGCAAGATCCACCAGCCAGACACCTGGGAAAGAATTCTCTGTAGTAACTCAGAGCCTCCCCATCTCCACCAGCCATTGCAGATATTTGCTGCTAGCAGTCGCAGATGCCATTGTAGGCAGTCTTCTCATACCATTCCCTCCACACAATTTATCAAGCTCAGTCTTGAAGACAGTTAGGTTTCCCCCCCCCCTCCCCACTGCTCCCCTTGGAAGACTGTTCCAGAACGTCACTCCTCTGATGGTTGGCAACCTTCACCTAATTTCAAGACTAAACTTGTTGATGGCCAATTTATTCCATTTGTTCTTGTGTCCACATTGGCACTTAACTTAAATAATTCCTCTCACTCCATCGTATTTATCCCTTGGTGTATTTATAGACAGCAATCATATCTCCCCTCAGCCTTTTTTTGGTTAGGCTACACAAGCCAAGCTCTTTGAGTCTCCTCTCATAAGGTAAGTTTTC
Source organism: Chrysemys picta bellii (assembly GCF_011386835.1). Classification (NCBI taxonomy): domain Eukaryota; kingdom Metazoa; phylum Chordata; order Testudines; family Emydidae; genus Chrysemys; species Chrysemys picta. The sequence goes on along the minus strand of NC_088791.1, from coordinate 122,507,524 downwards.
CATTTCTCTAATCATCCTAGTAGCCCTTCTCTGCACCTGTTCCGTTTTGAATTCATCTTTCTTAAACATGGAAAACTAGAATTAGACACAATATTTCCAATGAGGTCTCACCAGTGCCTTGTATAATGGTAACAACACTTCTCTGTCTCTACTGGAAATACGTTGTTGCTAGATAAGTGCAAAGGTCAGTCAAGTATTTGTCTCTCAAAACACTTTGTTTATTTCACCGTAGCCCTAGGAGGTAAATAAATAACCCTTCGTAAAATGGTCATCATGACACATGACTTGTCCAGGATGCTGAAACAAGCATTAGACCCTTAGAGCCAATTTCCCCAATGTAATGCTCTAACCACTAGACTGTGAGTATATCCCAAGGATGTGGGTTATGCCCACAAACCAGCCACAACCACTTTCCCTCTCTAGCTAGATGGGTGGGGAGGGTCTCAGCTTTTTATTGTAACTTGGGATCACGGTCCAGGAAAAGCCAAGAACCATGCCACCTGCTTCCCAGGCACATCAGTGCAATAAAAGGCATATTGCACGTGACTGACATGACACTCCAAACTTGTGGTTAAGGCAGTCAGAAAACACCCATTAAACTGGCTTTATTTTTTCTAGTTTTCCCCTGCCCTATGCATTTGCCAATTTTCTCTCACTGGTCTCTAGTTTTTAAAAGCTCAGCCCAGTCTTTCCTGCTGGTTGCTGGTGATCTCTCTCCAGGGCCGTAGCAACAAAGAACGTGGCCCGCTCCGAACGGTGGCCCCCTCCGAACATATGTCCGGGCGGGGCCCCTTCCAAGTCAGAAACTGAAATGCGGTATTTATTTTGCCACTTTTAGGGGCCCCCTTCATTGCGGGGCCCCCTCCGGTCGGAGGGCGCTCGCTACGCCTCTGTCTCTCTCTCTCTCTCTCTCCCCCTCTCCCTCTCCTCTATCCCGCTAGACCAGAGATATCCCTCTCCAGTTACTGAGGAGGCAAGGACTCAGCTCAGCGGGAGAGCTCAGCTGAAGCCAGTTGGCTGCACAGAGGAATGGTTCAGCAAAGACTTTGCCCAGAGTTTCTGTGCTTTGTTAAATCCCTGCAGTCTTTTCTCCTATTGAAGTCTTAAAAAAAAAAAAAAAAAAGCCAAAGTTTTCCCCAAGTGAGGACCAAGGCCCCAACTCTATTTCCACCGAATAAGCCACAGGAGGGAGAAAAATGTATCAAAAGCTTCATGAGGGCAGATGTGCAGAGCTTCTTCTGAATACATTTCCTCTAAGGGAAAGGGCTGGAGGCATCTCAAGCAAGGCAAGTAGCAATGCCTCCAAACACTACAGAGCCCCATGGGGCTGCAGTCAAAATCTGCAGTCCCAGCAAGCAACTGTGCCTCCATCCCATGGAAGGATTCAGCAAGACAGGGCAGCAGTAATGTCTGTTGAAGCACTGCTGGGAGGGGGCTGAGACGCACTACTGACTCACCATGTCAAGTGTCTGTCCTGCTCGTGCACAATCTCTTTGGATAGCATCACCTGCTTTTTTCAGCTGAGCTGAACAACTGAGGGAGTGGAGGCTGCAGCTACTTTCTGCCCCAGCAGCCTTCCTGCCTGGCTGACATTGCACCCCAGGATCACAGCACCTGGGTGCGCACACACACACACACACACACACACACTTACTTACATGGGCCCTGCTCCCTAGGGCATATAAGCTTTTCATTCTGTTTGTACAGGTCCATGATTGGCTCTCCTAGGCCCGAGCACAATGCAAGTGGTAAAACACTGGCAGAAACCTGGCTTTAATTCAGCCCTGTTTAAGAAACCATGTTTAAATTCTTAAGTTGTCCCTCTGCTGCCCAGCCAGATACAGATGGTTCAGACTTTCCAGCCATATAGTTTACGCTCTCTGAGTTTGCCTACATTGGACTTTATCTCAAGTTAATTTGTTGCCAATCATAAGCTGAGCCCTAAGCTAAAGCACAAACAGTTGTAGCCTGGAACAAATGTTTGCCGTGTCCCCACTGGCTGTTACAGACATGTTAACTGGCAATCTTTAAATGGAGGTAAAAGTCTATGTAGATATAGCCTATAGAGCTTGTCCATACTAAGGGGAGAGGTGTATTTTTTAAAATAAGTGATAGCTAATGCATGAGAGATAGTAGTTTTAAAGTCCTAGGATGAAATCCTGCCCCCATTCAAGTTAATTAGATTTCACTCCTAGTGTAGACAGGGCAAAGGTGTAGTTTTAAGATGTGTAAGCTGGTCAAGGTGAACCTTAGGCTGAGCTCCAGAGACATTGATGTCCCAGAGCAAATGTCAGGGACCTACCTAGCCTTTACAAAACAAAGTTAGCTGGCAAGCAATCAATTGATAACTCTAACGTAGATAAGCAGTCAGTGTGCCAGTCTTCCTGCAATTGCGTAGAAATTTCGCTGTAAACCCTGTCTGCAAAGAAGCCTCTGCAATTTGCATTTTGAAATCTTCTAGAGTCTTGTGATGCATTATTTAGTCTCCATTAGCAAGTGCTGTCAGTATGGAGCACTATAGCATCACAGAATAAGGCAGCATCCATGCCCTGGACCATCTTTTCACAGTATCTTATGATAAAACTTTGCAATTCACAGTGCACCGAGAAAGTGAGTTAATATTGACCAGCAGAAGTAAACAATTCAGCAAGGGAATTTAATAACCGCATGTGTTATGAGATTCAGTCTATTCAAAGCATATATTTATAAATAAGTGACTGGTGGAACAGAATGTATTTCCTACTATTCGGATGAATTCCAAATCCACTTAAAGTTTGGTGATACAAAAATGCACAGTTTGACTGTACTGTGGACGGGGTAACATTAGCCTCTGAGTGTGGTCAGCAGCCAAAGAGCAATATTCTGCCTGCTCTGTAGATAGAGCTCTGAACTGCCAAATGAGAGACCTGTGTTCAGTTGTTTGACTCATCACTTCTTGGACTGCCAGGAAGTGCTGTGCAAAAAAGTCAACAGTTTCACTTCACAGGGTCACTTTTCCATGCAAATGCATCAGCTGGCTCAGGTCCTCTCACAACAGTCCAAGCTCTTGGTCCTCAACCGACTTTTTGGCTTGACTTTGTCCAAGTCTCCTAGTTTGTAATTAAAGCTACAGCCAGCTGAAATAGGTTTTGTTAAGAGTTTTTCCACAGCTTTACTGGCCAGGGCTGGCACACGGTAGAAGCAAAACTCCGGAGAGGAGGGGCTCTTAGCCCACTTTCGCTGATCCTGGGGCTGAAGTGATTTAGAGCTGCTCTAAATTATGCCAGCAGTAAAGGACCCGTAGGGACCACTGCCCAGTCTTCAGCTACTGCAGAGTGCCATGTACTTCAGCCCCCCCCCCCCCCCCCCCCCACACACACACACAAAAACCAAGTCGTCTTTTTAGAGGGTAGGGGAGCAAGTTGGCATGGGGGCATAGAACAGGCAGACTGAAATTATACCCTAGCATTTCCAGCACCAAAAATTATTTCAAATATATATCATGTTCCTGTGACTATTGCAGTGCTCCATAGGTTAAAAACCATGAAAAAAACTGCCCTAAAACAAACCCAATAGCCACTTAAAAAAAAAAAAAAAAAAAAAAGAGACAAGCCAAACAAAGGATTGTATTTTGGAGAAGCAGAGAATAGGAAGAACAATGGGCATGTCACAACACTGACATCAATGCTCAGCAGTACAAGAGCAACAAGTCTGAAATGACTCCCATCTTGCCAACCTTGGTCAAGAAAGTTTACCTTGATGCTCAGCCTTAGCAAAAGGGAGTAGGTACCACATCTATTTGCTGTCTTCTACGATAATGCAGTATTGTGTTTCGTAATCTCAGATTCTTCAAGTGAGAGACACAAACAGATAAAAATATGACAGTTTTCCAGGAATATTCCAATCGAAACGGAAGTAGCTTCAGTGGTGTTTGCTGCCCCACTTTTGAATTTGCGTTCTGCAAATATTCTGTCAGACAAGTTTATGGACAGATGTATTCGCAAAGATAGGCACCAGTCCAGCAGTGCACTTTCACATGAGCTTGATTTTAAGTACAAGACTGTCCTTTCAGTTAAAGCATATGCTGAAGTTCTTTGAATACTAACATTACTTTTCCATGAATATTCTAATCTTGTAATCGTAAATGTATACACCAGAATCATGGAACTGAAAATACCATGCAATCTGTGTTCAATTAAAAAACTCACCAACAAAGCTGGTGAAATAAGATTGTGATTTGAATGAATTACCATCCACAGAAAAGTGAATTGTACATGCACAATAAATCATCATAAGAACCCTATGTTTACAAAGCACAGAACCAGGGAAGGCTACATTTCACAAGCATATGTGACTGACAGCTATGTATTACAAAATGTAATGAAGCTGCACAGTCTTATTCCCTTTGTATTTTGTAGTTTTAGTGGGACAGGATTAGGAACAGCTGGACAGAACTTTAGTAGAAACCACAGATTAAGTAGAGGAAAAAAAACCCTGAGGGTTTCAAGTTTACTTTTAGATTTTCATGGTGCAATCAAAATAAAAGTAGACTAGCAGAGTCTGTGGCTACGTTCCCCTTCACCTGCATGTTCTTCAAAGAGCAAAACCTAACAATATAAGCAGGACAGCTCTGGGCTCCAGAGCATCTTGGGTTGGTTTAGGTTCCAGAGTAAGCAGCCCTCATCTGTCTGGGGAAATAGATCTAGCTGGGTGGAGGGTCCCTAAGGCATCCTGCTACTGCAGGGTATAATGGGAGCCTGGAAGGAACATGCTCTAGAGCACATCTTGTTGTCCTTTAAAAAGGTGCCACATGCACACCACTACACTTACCTGCTGCCGAATGGTACGGCTTTGAGCTAACCTACTTGTGTGTGGAAGACAGAGCCCCTGTGATGTGACATGCCACCAGACACGAGAACCAGTTTCCCATTTGAGGAACACTAGACTGTAATCCTGCTCTAAAACTGCAGGACTTCTTGGGCTCCTCTTCCCATTCCCCACACAGGGCAGTATTCTCCCCCCCCCACCCCCTCCAATCCATTATAGCCAGCATGCATACTCAAGAACAGTGCTGCCATCCCAAATGAATGCTCAAAAATACCCTTTATGATACTCCACCCCATCTTCCATATCCCACTCATTACATTTTTTACTGTGTCTAGATCAGTGGTGCTCCAACTTTTTCAGTCACACCCCCTCCCCCCCACCAGTAAATGAATCTGTCTGCACCCTTCCCCCTCCATTACTGCACAGTCAAGGCTTCCTCAGCAGAGGAGCTTGTGCTGACGGCAGAGCTGGGGGCAGAACTGGGGATGGGGGAGGAGCTGGTCTGGGGACAGAGAAGGAATGAGGGCAAAGCCTGGCTGAGGGCAGATTGGAGCCACGTCTGGGTTTGGAACTGGCCTGGCAGTGGAGAGGGAGTGGGCAGATCTGGGCCTGGAGGCGGAGCAAGATTTAGGGCTGAACTGGGCTAGGGGAGGAGTATGGGTGGGGGTGGAACGGGGCTAGAAGCATGGTGCGCCCTCCCTGCCCCCCATGGGGGCTGGCCCTGGCCCTGGCCCTGCCACACGGCACTCCCCACACCCACAGCATTCCTCTGTGCCACCCTAAGGGTGAGCACTGGTCTATATTTATAGACTGTGAGTATACATAAAGGTTGGATTTCAAGGATAAGGCGGCAATATCTGTTTATTTCTTGGGATGAAAAAACTGGCCTCATTTAAGTCAATGAGAATTTAGTCAGTGACCTCAGTGCAGCCAGGATTTTTCCCTACCTGTTTTCTTTGCAGACAGAAAACATTTAATAGTGTAAAATATTGTAATTTCCTGTTTTAATGTTTCTTAATCTCTCGTGCTGTGCATCAAACGCAGTAAAAACCCGAATGATTCTCTTTCTAGAACTTCAGACTAATAGCATTAGATAAACCCAGGTTAATTTTTTTTTTAAAATATATTCACATGTAGGAGAAGAATTTGGACTGGTTCCCTCGAATGCGAGCCATGTCCCTGGTTAGCAGTGAAGGTGACAATGAGCAAAATGAAATTAGAAACCTGCAAGAAAAGTTGGAGTCAACCATGAGTCTTGTAAAACAACTGTCTAGTCAGCTTGCTGAGCTCAAGGAACAGGTAAGTGTTTTTGAGCTGGGTAGAAAATGAACATATGAACACATGCTTAGAGAACTCGATTTTGTCTTGGGTCATGGTCAGGACCCTTTTGTATAAGAGACTTGTCTCAGAAAGGTTTTATTCCTGACTCAATAAAGCTTAGGGTAGGTGCACAGATATGGTTCTGGAAAGAGTTTTTATTCCATTAACACAACTAGAGAACAGGTAAGCAAGAAATTGAATTTTGAAACCCTAAAAGCCAGGTAGGAGGAATCCAGTTACTAGATAATATGACTGCAAAATTATAATGTTTATATATATATATATATATATATATATACACACACACACACACACACACACACACACTATTGCAGTCACATTTTTTTGTTGAGCTTTGTATAGGAAATAGCTGGAAATTAGTTGAAATTGTTTTAGCTCAGCTCTCTGAAGTTACAGCCTATACCTGTTCTCCCACCCCCTTCACGCACACGCAAGTCCATTTTTTGCATGACACAATCTCATACGTCAAAGAAATCCTGTACTCAGTTTTTAATGATTAAAAAATTGCAGTTATTTTGCTTACATGTACTTTGCAAAAATGCCCTTCTAATGCTGTTGCACTGTAATTGCATGTGCTGCTGCTAAATAATAGTCAAAAACCTCTCATCTTTATCTCCCTTTCCACCTTAGATGACAGAACAAAGAAAAAATAAGCAGAGGCTGGGCTTTCTTGGATCAAACACACCCCTTGTGAATCATCACATGCCACCACACTGATACCATGGGGAGAAGCTGTGACTAGCCTTTCATCGGTATTCCTGCTTGATTACAGAATAAAAAGCTGAGATTGAGAGGAGTGAACAGTGCCTATTGTTGCAAAGTTAAAAACAACCAAGTGCCAAGATGTTAAGTGGTTTAGCTCTGGGAACAATCTGTAACTGTTTTTTATGGTTGAAAGGGACCAAAACCTAGAACGCAAGAAATACAAGGGAGTTCTTCTGTATTTATTCTATGGGCTAAACTCTGCTGGGTTTACACTCTGCAAGTCAATTGGGACTGTATACAATGCAAATCAGGGCAGTGTTTGGCTGTGTTCTTAAAGTTAATTTAAGATTTCTTCTCAAAGTAATGGAATAACCAAGGTGCAGGGGAGGAGGAATAGTTTAACACCACAAATGCAGCAGCCTTTTTCAGAATCAATCGAAGTTATTTCTTGTTTTATTTACCAAATAGCAACATCTGTTATATTTGCTTGTATTTACTTTTTTTTTTTTTTAATATTACCATAAATACATCAGCAGGAGCAGTTATAACATCACTGCACGTTAACTTCTGTTAGAGGCAAAAAACTCTACGCTTAGACAAAAAAAAAAAAAAGAGAAGAAGAAGTGGCAAAGAGAAACATTAGTGCTTTTGAATTTTAACTGTCATCATGCAATTTCTTATTTATGACATGGAGCACAATGGATTTACAGCTGTGGGAACTTGGAATTAATGCACAGAACAGTGACAACATAACTAGAAGTGATTTTTCTCCTGGAGTCAGATGTTCTCTATTAATGTAGCTGCAAGTGGAGATTTCACATATTATGATGTTAAATCATGTTTTAAATTCAAGCTTGAAAAAGGATTTAGAACAAAATGTATTTTAAAATTTATATTGAGGTGACTTTTTTTTGGTAAGAAGCTTAAAAATGACTACCTAGAAGGAATTGTAATGGTGTCATTACCTTCCATAAACACACCGTAGGCACTATTTGACATAAGTAAATTAGGGCCATATCCTGCTATCTTTACTCAGTCCTAGTTTCAGTGGGAATGTTGCCTGGATTATAGATCTGTTCCTGCTTGCCCTTCGTGCATGGAACTCCCATTGATGTCAGTGGAAGATAGGGTGACCAGATGTCCCGATTTTATAGGGACAGTCCCGATTTTTGGGTCTTTTTCTTATATAGGCTCCTAATACCCCCCCACCCCGTCCCGATTTTTCACACTTGCTGTCTGGTCACCCTGGTGGAAGATGATCTTGTTGGATTGCGCCCTCAAGACAGGACTGTAGTGTCCAGCTGCAAGAGTGCACTTTTCAGCTATATTATTCTAGCGGTTTGAAAGTTACAAGGTTTGTTAAACTCCAAGAGACTTTTAGCCTTAGGGGGAGGTTTTCAAGGTACAAATGGGAGTGGGTGACTTAAATCCCTTTGAAAATCAATAGGTGTTAGGATCTAACTGCCCTTTGTGCCTTTGAAAAGTCTCCCCTTTAATTTTTAAGAGCAGGGTATTTAACAGGCATCAGTAAGGGATTTAAAGAGGCATTCATTAGAGCTGCTTGGGAAATCATTTCTCTGCCCCCCTGAAAAATTTCAGGGGCAAAAAAGGAAAATTAAACAAAAATGAATGTGAAAAGACTTACGGTTTTCAATCACTGACAAGCCAGTTCATTTTTAAAGCAGAAATGGATTTTTCCAGTTTTTATTAAAAAGCTTTTTTTTGTTCAAAAAGTTTGATCAGCTTTTAACTAGCTCCAATATTCATTTTTTAAAAAATGGGTAAATGTTACTGTTATAAAAGCAAGTCAGGTGAGAACTGGCTGGACTGGAAAAACAGATGGGACTTTTCTCTCCTCCACCCACCCCACCCTTTTATGGCTGTTCCTGGAAGCCATATCTTTCACATGGGATAAAGGGAAATTTTAGGGCCTCGCTTACAAAAAGGGAGCTCTGTATGTGTCTTCAGCACTGACACTCTACGGGTCCTGACATGGGCTTAATTCTGAGAGGCACTAAATACTTCCAGGATCGAGTTGTGTATTTCCCTATCAGAAATGCACATCCCAACTTGAGCCTAGTGGCATCCACGTGTGTGTGTTAGAGTGGCACACAATGGTACACATTGTGTGCCACTCTACATGAATGAGCAGGATCTACAAGGGTGAAGTTTACCTTCTTCGGAGATCCTCAGACTATACAGCTAGGAGTTGCACCTTATGATCACTCCATAAGGCCACAAACTGTTCACCCTGAGCAGAGTGCAATAGAAGCTCCATGAGGGGAGCCTCTTTTCCCTCCTGAGAGGCTTCAAACATGGAATAGTATGATTTGGGCTTCACTAATTAAAACTCATGAACCTCTATCCTTAGCTTGTACAAGTAATATGCTGGAGCCCTACACTGGGGTTTGTAGCCTCCAATATGGCTGTCATGGTGCAAACAACTAGTGTAGATGCAGTGGACCAGCGTAAACCATGACTTGCTTGAAACCAAGATAAACTGCACCAGGGTCAGTTGTGGTTTACACCACTGGATTGCATTCATACCGAGGCCTGGTATACACTAGAAAATTAGGTCCGTTTAACTACCACAGTCAGGGATGGGAAAGATCCACACCCCTGGGCAGCATTGTTAAGCCAACCTCAGTCCCTGTCTAGACAGCACTAGGTTGATGGAAGAATTCTTCCATTGACCTAGCTACCGCCTCTCAGGGAGGTAGATTACCTACCCCGACAGGGGAACCTCTCCTGTCAGCATAGGGAATGCCTACACTGCAGTGCTGCAGCAGCGCCGCTGTAGCATTTTAAGTGTAGACATACAATCTCTTGGGCTATGTCTACACTAGCACTTTTGTTGGTGAAACATATGTCGCTCAGGGGTGTGGGGGAAAAAACAAAACACCCTCCCAACCGACAGAAGTGCCGGTGGACAGCGCTATGTCAGTGGGAGACGCTTTCCTGCTAACATAGCTACCACTGCTCGTTGGGGGTGGTTTAATTATCTCTCCCGTCGGCATAGAGCAGCTACACGGGAGGTCTTACAGCAACACAGTTGCATCAGTACAGCTGTGCCGCTGTAAGGTCTGTAGTGTAGACATGGCCTTAGGGTATCACTTCAGCTACACTGATGCAGCTACATCAGTGGCTGAAACCAAAAATTAGGTCAGGCCAGATTTTCCTCTTCTCACTTTCCCTGGTGTAAATAATGAAGTCAATGGAGTTCTAGTTGTAAGACTGGTATAAATTAGAGAATCCCACCATATCATTTTTAATTCACTTTAGATCTGATAAACTGTGTAAAGTAGTCAACTCCATTTCAATATCAATTCCCTCTTACTTTATATGGCTGAGTGTAACATTTATTGGAACTAAAACACGTTTATGATTGTTATTTGTGGGGGATAATACTGGAAGTAGCTGGCACTTGTTTACAGTTAGAAAACCAACCAAATGATTGCACAAGAAGGGAGGTTTTTGCTGTATGAGCTGGAAAACTTGAGAACAGACTTATTTGTGCACTAAATTCCTGATTGCAGTTCCAAGCTGCAAGCACTCTCTCTACCCTCAATCCCCACTAACATTTCCCTTCCTCACAAGAACTCATCTATTACAGCACCGCTGTTTAGAGGAGATCTAAAACTGGAAGAAAAAAAAAAAGTTGTAATAGACACCAGCTAATGTTTGCCCCAGTACCTTTCTGATGTTTATTGCTTCCGAGACAGACCTCCTTAATCATTAAGCGTAGAAAATGCTACTTGCACAGATTGTAAATATCTTTCACTTGTGTTTGACATACTTGCTACTTCTGCTGGAAGGTCACTGCAGCCCTTACTCACATGAGTAATCCTTACACAGGCAAGTAGTCCCATTAACTTCAACAGGGGACACTTACAGGATTAACAATTGCAGGACCAATTTCCAGGTCTTTAAGGGTTAAAAAAAAAAAAAAAAAAAACCCAACCACCTCCCATTGATGAATTCATGGAAGATAATGGGGTGGGGGGAAAATCACTTTTATACACATTTGTATGTATATCTGTTTAATGAAGCCAAGATGTCCTATTCCTATGCAAGTATCAATAACCTATTTATACAAAATGATTGAAACTATAAACATCTATGAACTTTCAATGCCTTAGAGGGAATAACTAAACTATTTGACAATTAAAATCTATGTATGTCCATTGCTGCTGACTAACTTTTTTATTAAAAGTTGTCATTTTATACGTGTTTGTTTCTGTATATTCCATTGCGGAGCCGTGTGCAAATGCGTGTTGCTGAATTAAAATCTTTTTAGAAGAGTTGGGGTGTTTGTACTGTAATGGTGTAGTCCAGGAGTCAGCAACCTTTAGCACGCAGCTCATCAGGGTAATCCCCAGCAGATTACCCTGATGTGATATGTACTGAAGGTTGCCAACCCCTGGTGTACTCACTCATGCAATAAATGTGCTGTATGTAAAAATATGTTTATTCCAAGTCACGGATTGGGTGGCTTCACCCTAATTCCTCAGGGATAAGGCCCAAACCCAGCAAAGCAATTAAATGCATACTTAAGTACGAGTCTTTCCATTAGAGTTAAAGGGCTAGATTATCAAAGGTATTTAGGTGCCTAAAGTTGCAGAGAGATGCCTGCTTAGGTGGTTTTGAAAATCCTAATAGTCACCTGTCAGCATCTTTAGGTACCTAAGTACATTTGCAAATCCAGCCCAATGTGACTACTCTATGTGCCTAAATCTAAGCACATCTTAAAGGGCCCTGCTGGCTCAAGACTCAGATCCCCACGTCACACATACAACTTTACCCTATGACATTAGCATACATTGGCACTTTTGTTCAGAATTTCAATAGAAGCCAGGGACTGAATGGACCATGAAACTGACCGTCATTCCTAGCAGTGGTTCCTCTAGAGCATAAAGCAGGGGTCGGCAAACTTTTCGGTCTGAGAGCCACTTAGGGGATGGGGTTGTGGCCCAGCCCTCCCCCCCATCCCAGGACTCCTGCCCCATCCAATCCCCCGTTCCCTGACTGTGCCCCCTGCTCCCTGTCCCCTGACTGCCCCCTGCTGCCCCATCCAACCCCTCCTCTCATTCCTGTCGCCCCCCCCCCCTCCCAGGACCCCTGCCCCATCCAACCACCCCTTCTCCCTGTCCCCTGGCTGCCCCCCGCCGCCATCCCATCCAACCCCTCCTTTCATTCCTGACTGCCCCCCCCAGGACCCCTGCCCCCATTCAACCCCCGTTCCCCTCCCTCTGACCACCCCGACCCCTATCCACACCCCAACCCCCTGACCACCACCTCGAACACCAGTGCCCTCTATCCAACCCCCTCGCTCCGTGCCCCCTTACTGTCCTGCCTGGAGTACCGGTGGCTGGCCCGGCTGGAGCCAGCCACGCCATCGCCACCGCACAGCACCAAGCACCGGGTCAGGCCAGGCTCTGCAGCTGTGTTGCCCCAGGAGCTCACAGCCCCGCTGCCCAGAGCATTGTGCCGGCAGCAGCGGGGCAAGCTGAGGCTGCAGGGGAGGGTGAACAGCAAGGGAGGGGCTGGGGGCTAGCCTCCCAGGCCAGGGGCTGGGCAGGAGGGTCCCGTGGGCCGGATGTGGCCCACAGACTGTAGTTTGCCCACTTCTGGCATAAAGGCACGTTAGCTCAGCAGAAGGGAAAAGCTTTCACTGCCCTGTCTGCTATACTTGTCCTGTGGATACAGAGCTTAACTATTCAAGAACTTGAGCACCATCACAAACACTTACTGAGGTCAATAGGAATTGAAAATGCTCAACACCTCACAGGATCAGACATACAGAGGACATCACTCTCCAGGGTTATCAATCTGACATCTTTCATAAGCACTGAAAAACAATTGAAATTTTTAGAAGATATATTGCATTTCCAAACTGAACTTCCTCGTTATGCATAGGAAGATTCATGGTCAGACATCTCTTCTTCTTGCCTGAGACTTCTATTGTGGAGATTCATCCATCAAACAATCAGAGCACATGAGATGGTTTAAAGGTCCCTTCAAATTAATGATTGGTGGAAGGAATCTAATCTGATCTACCTGAAAGAGACACACCATAGAGATTCTTCAGTTTGAGATGTTTTATATATAAATGTTTGAAGAAACTTATTGAAAAATAGTAGATCGTTTCTCCCCATCAAGGAAAGTAGGCCAGAAAAAACAACCAAAGAAGTTACCTCTGTGAGCTGGAGGAACTGGTATAAATGGAAGCTGTGGTCAAGGGTTAAGAGATGATGTATTGGAGCATAGTGAGGAAAATACCAATTTTGCTTCAGACTTGGTTTTAGAAAGTCACTCTCAGAAAAGTGAGACAACATATGGATGAATCCAGTTTAAATTTAATAAACAGGATGGTTTCTGTATAATTTTGAAAATACCCTGTATAATTCTTAAGCATGTGTAGAACTCTGTTAGTCTAAAGGATGATTTTAAAATGCAGTAGAAAGGATATACTGTTTTATGGGGATTTTTCATAAATGATGTCGTAAGAGTAACTGTGTTGCTTCAATTTAAGGACTAAACTAGACCAAGATTTAAAAAAAAAAAAAAAAATAGTTTAATTTTAGGCTAAGCCCATACAGGCGTCATTAGGTACTCAAGGCTTCTGGAAAAAAAAAATAATTAGGCAGATGATATAGGTTTAAGAGATTAGCTTTAGGTTTCTATTTCTGAGAAATGTTGATCCTAAAAAGATCTCCATTTTGTTCACTATCCACAACTGTGGGCAGATTAGTTCCTCAACTTCAGCCACTGACTTCAGTGCGTTTGCCCAGGTGTGGTTTAAGGAAGAGTTAGGCTCCTTGTCTTCTACAGTTATTGTTGCTGTGATAAAGGGTGGAATATCATCTTTGGAACAGCCTGCCTGTCCTCTACAGACTGCAACCAATTTTATTTTTAAGTAAAGAAAACAGATTCTTAGATCTACTGACCTTTTCTTTCTCCCAGAAAGCCTATAAGAACCACTGACCATATGATTCCTATTTCATACAATCATAGACTGAGCATTCTGTATACTTCCTTCATGAAATTTACTGAAATAGGTATGAGCAACTAAATAAATTCAAGCTCAAGGAATTTTAAATTAGAAGCATGCTGTTATCATTCATACTTGCCTATTCTATCTGTACGCTGTACTTTTCTGGCTTCAAGCAGAAAGTTGAAATTTGTCTTGTCTTTATAACCTTGCAATGTCAAAGTTGCTACAAACAGACAACTATTACCTTTCTCTTTACACAGAAGAATACTCTATCACCTTTCTCAGCAACCACTCAGAACGTATAGAACACAACATTGAGATTATTTGTCCAGGATTTCTCATTTAGAACCTTATCATTAAGGTAGAACACTCACTATCACGTGTTTAAACATAATAATGGCCAGACTGGGTCAGACTAATGGTCGATCTAGCCCAGTATCCTGTCTTCCAACAGTGGCCAGTGCCAGATGTCTCAGAGGTAATGAATAGAATAATTATTGAGTGATCTGGCCTGTCAACCAGTCCCAGCTTCTGACAGTCAAGGGTTTAGGGACACCCAGAGCATAGGGTTGCATTCCTGACCACTTGGCTATTGGCCATTGATAGACCTGATTCTTTTTTGGAACCCAGTTATACTTTTGGCCTTCACAAATCCCTTGGTGATGTGTTCCACAGGGCTGACTGTGTATTGTGTAAAGAAGTACTTCCTTATGTTTTAAACTTGCTGCCAATTCATTTCAGTCAGGTCACCCCGGTTCTTGTTACGCGAAGGGGTAAAGAATACTTCCTTATTCACTTTTCTGCACAACATTCATGATTTTATATGTCCCATAGACATCTTTTCTAAGCTGACCAATCCCAGTCTTTTTAATTCCTCCTCATGTGGAAGCTGTTTCATACCCCTAGTAATTTTTATTGCCCTTTTCAATGCTTTTGCCAATTCTAATATCTTTTTTGAGATGGGGCGACCAGAACTGCATGAAGTATTCAAGGTGTGGGCATAACATGGATTTATATAGTGGCATTATGATATTTTCGGTCTTATCTATCCCTCTCCTAATGGTTCCTAACATTCTTTTAGCTTTTTTGACAGCTGCTGCACATAGAGCTATCCACGATAACGTCACGATCTCTTTGAGTGGCAGCAGCTAAGTACGTTTTCCAATGTGCCTTACTCGGAATTTAATCTGCCATTTTGTTGCCCAGTCACCCAGTTTTGCAAGATCCCTTTGCAAGTCTTCAGAGTCAGCTTTGGACTTAACTATCTCGAATAATTTTGTTAGTCTGCAAACTTTGCCACCCCAGTGTTTACCCCCTTTTCCAGATCATTTAAGAATATGTTGAACAGCAATGGTTCCAGTACAAATCCTTGGCGGACCCTACTATTTACCTCTCTCCACTCTGAAAACTGACCACTTATTCCTACCCTTTGTTTCCTTTTAACCAGCTACTGACCATGAAAGTATCAGGGGGTAGCCGTGTTAGTCTGTATCTACAAAAACAACAAGGAGTCTGGTGGCACCTTAAAGACTAACAGATTTATTTGGGCATCAGCTTTCGTGAGTAAAAACCTCACTTCTTCGGATGCATAGAGAAGAAGTGAGGTTTTTACTCACGAAAGCTTATGCCCAAGTAAATCTGTTAGTCTTTAAGGTGCCACCAGACTCCTTATTGTTTTTGACCATGAAAGGACCTTCCCTCTTATCCCATGACTGTTTGCTTAAGAGCCTTTGGGGGAGGGGGAGGGACTTGTCAAAATCCATTGACACTATATTAACTGGATCACCCGTATCTACATGCTTGTTGACACTGTCAAAGAATTCTAGCAAGAGGTTTGTGGAAGGCAAGATGCTAATATCAGGTATAGTATTTCTTTCCCCTTCCTTTAGCTCAGCTTATCTTTCTGCTGTTATACAGACCACAGCAGTGTCTTTTGAGGACATATATAATACAGATTTAAAGTCTGATAGGAGAGCAAACAGTCTCTAAAGGAAAATATTTACTAAATCTATATAGGAATACATAACTGTACTTATAACCTTGAAACAACTGTTAGAATTATTGTCAATTTTCACAACACTTTTGGGGATACTTCCTCCCCCCCAGGTTCTGTACTTGTTATTATCACTAGTTCAAACGCCAAAATAGAATTATGTGCATGTATATAGATTCCTCCTGGAGAAGAGCCCCAAGGGAGTGTTTTACCCTTTTCAGGCTCTGTAGAAGAGTTTCCAAGCTTTCTGTGTGGCATGCAGGCTCCTTAAAGTCTGGGGAACAAGCGATAGTCCCACAGCTGCCTTCAAACATCCTCCAAGTCCTTGCAATGACAGCCTGCAATTTGCACAGCCTGCAGCAAGTTCTAGTCTGCTGCTGCAGTTGAAAGAGTGAGCCTGCACTCTAAATTCAAGAAAGGAGTACAGTCTAGGACCACAGTCCATACAACAGACCCTTCTAGACCTTGTGCTGTGCCATACCTGATTCTTTAAGTCTGATTCCTCCTCTTCATCAACTCCTCCCTCTCCCCTTGGTTCCATTCTCAGACAGCAACTCTGAGTGTGTCCTGCCAGGCATATGGAAGTCACCTAAGTGGCTTCAAACAGCTAACAAGCACACCTAGTGCCTTCCACACCCAATTTCTGTATTATTCTGGCCCATCCTGCAATCACCCTACCCAACTCCAACAACTCCCCAAAAACAAAGGCAAACATTACATATCCTCCCCCACTGTTTTTCCACTTATTGACACCACTAAATGCTGCAATGCAAGCACCTGGGTTGCATTTGCACCATAAAATGCCTTTATTTACAATTATAAACCATTTGTCAGTTAATACAATATATAACAAACAGGAATTTCTTAAGCACAACATACAGCATGTCATAGCACATTACAAACAATTTGCAGACTTGGCTTGATTTTAAATCTCAGTAAGATCTGTTAAACAAGCAAATTGTGAAGAAACTCAAACTGGGAAGAGAAGCAGACCGACAAACCTAGTCCTTGATCCTGCAATTGGATCTGTGAGGGTAGACTGCTGTGCTTACATGAAGCACCATTGGAATTGGATTGATTTTGCTTGCAGATTGGGGGAGGGGGTGGGTTTCATCCAGGTGGATTCAGTTGTAAGATTAGGGCCCAAGTCACCAGCCAGTATTTTTTTTCCCTTCTGGCCCCCAAACTTTGTGTTATGCATTAGCGCCCAATAACATTTGATATGAAGGCTCAAAAATCCCTTTGTGAATCCAGCCCTGTCATTTTAGGCACTTAAATCCCAGAATCAGGTCCCATTGGGACTTTGTGAATCCCACTCAGCTGCCACCAAACCCTTTAGGCACCTAAACTCACTCGGTGCTGGAGTTCCAAAAGATGCCTATGTTTCTAACTCTGAGCACGTGCACTGCCACCTCCCTTTAGATAGCTGGACACCTAAGCCCCAGAGCCATGCATAAGATAGTCATCCCTCTGTCTAACTCGCTTGCAGGCCCAATCCAATAGGCATTTTCAGAGGCCACTTACCAGACCAGGCCATGCACGAGGGCTCATACAGGACAGCTTAGGGTTGTGAAGAGGACAACCTCTCTCATTACTTCTAGCCCAGTGGTTCAGGTACTCAGCTGGGATGTAGGAGATGAGGAGGACTCCCCCCTCGCCAGTTCAAGTACATCCTCCAGAGTCATTGGGTCAGAAAGAGAGCCTGAGAATGACTCTGTAGTCTGGTGGTTAGAGCACTCAGCCAGGAGGTGGGTGACCCAGGGTTGAGTTCACCTGCTCCAGCGATACTTTATGTAGCCACAGCAGAACAGCTTCAACAGAAGAGACTGACGGAGCCCCACATGAGACTATCCCATAGCTCAGTGATGAGGATACTCATCTGAGAAGTGCATATCTCTGTTCAAATCCCCCCTGAGGAAAAAAAGGACCTGAACTGGGAGTCTCCCACAAGTGAGTCTCCTATACCCGGAGTTGGGGGACTGAGGGAGGTTGTCCTCCCTGCCCCTTGCAAAACAAAAACAAACAACCTAACTCCAAGGGAGGGTTTGCAGCGGAGAATCCCAAGCAGAGGGAGGTGTCCCTCTGCAGCTCAGATTTAAGCATCTATTTCCACAAAAGAAGCAAAGCTTAGGACACAGCCCTCTCCTTGGCGAGCTTACGCAGGGAGCCACCTCGCCTGCTGGCTTTTGTGACCCCTAAGTCACCCATCTCCCTCCATTCCTTCCTAGACAAAAGGTGCCAAACTCAGGCTTTGTGAATCCTAGTGGTTTTCTAGGCACCTGGGGGTTAAGTGTGGCAATGCTCAGTGTCCCCACACCTACGTTACACTTGGGGCTAGATTCGCAGAGGAAAAATGTGGTCTCAGGCAGGCTGTCATAACTTTGTGTAATCAGGGCGGGTGCAAGGGTGCAAGGATGTTTTGCACCCTAGGTGAAACTTCCACCTTGCATCACCCCCTCCCTGAGCCCAGTGGCAGCTCTTCCCCCCCCCCCCCCAAGAGATCCCCCCACGGCAGCTCCCCACCCCGAGGTGCCCCCCCTGCAGCAGCTCCCCCCCTCCGCCCTGAGGCGCCCACCTCCGCGGAAGCTCCCCCCGGCCCAGGGAGTCGTGCGGCAGCGCCCCACCCCAGCTCACCTCTGCTCCACCTCCTCCCCGAGCACGCCATCGCCGCTCCACTTCTGCCGCCTCCCAGGCTAGCGGCGCCAATTAGCTGTTTGGCGCCGCAAGCCTGGGAGGGAGAGAAGCAGAGCGGGGTGGCGGCAGAGCAGAGGTGAGCTGGGGCGGGGAGTTCCCCTGCGTGCCGCCCCCCCCCCCCCCCACTTACTTGCTGCAGGCGGCCCTCCCCGCGCCCCCCTGCCCCAGCTCCCTCTGCCTAAATGCCGCCGCCGAGCAGGGCGGCCGAAGATCCGGCCGCCGCGGAAGGACCCAAAATGCTGCCCCACAAATGCTAGTGCCCTGGGCGACCACCTAGGTCGCCTAATGGGTTGCACCGGCCCTGTGTGTAATTGATTTAAATAGCTGTACATTGAATGCTCTTAAAATGGAGATTATGAAATTCCAGTCCATTACAAAAGGTTTAAAGATATTAGTAAATGCCATGGCATCAAGTAGCCCTTAATTTTGTTCATTTGGGCAAAGTTACAGTGACCTACAGCTACACTGAGAGGTTCAGGACACTGAACCCAGAGCAACTCTTAAATGAAGTATTTTCAATCCTAATCTGGGCTCAAGCCACAACATTTGGCTTCTGGTTTGTATTTTCATATTTGAGGATATTGGGATTTGGTTCAGGTCCTGATGTAGTTATTTGTTTAGTTAGACAACATACCCTAAAAGGACAAGTTTTAAAGAAGTGGCCTGAACTTGACTTCTAAACTTTTACTCACGATCTGCTAGAGGGGTCCAATTTCTTGGTGTCTCTAAAAAAAAAAAATTGAGAGAATCAGATTTTGGTGATTTTACTTGATCGGCACAAACGATTGCACTCTGTATGCACATTCTAGAACATTCACATACAGAACTGAAAGCACAGATTTAGAGGTGGTGATTATGAAGGAGGGCAGCCTTCGGTAATCCAAATTCTGACACCCCACCGGTCATACAGGTCAGACCTAAACAGATGGAGAGGAAGCATGAGATTCAGGTTCTATTTCTGAACTGTGTGACTTTAGGCAAGTCATCTCTCCCTGCCTGGGGTCACTCAGCAGTGAAATGGGGATAGAAAAAGGGGCACCACTGCCTCCTAAGTAGCCCCTTGTGGTGGAATGTGTCTCTGCAGTGGCCTGGCCTCACTTATCCCCTCAGTGAGGCAATTTTAACAGCCCAGTCAAGGAGAAGCCAAACACTCTACAGCAGTATCTCTCCCTTTAGTAAAGCCTCCCGAAAGGAGCACTTATAAGATCGTTTAAAGACTCTTACTTTGGAGCACAGATAAAATGGAAAAGTTCCAACACAAGAGTCTCTAGATTCCAGCAGCTCCTTCTGCTGTAACGTCTCAGGCTTCTCTGCTGCCTGGAGAGCCCTACAGTCTTTCCCATGTAAGCGCAGGGTCTCTCCGAGGCCTCCTTGCCTAGGAAGTTCTGTAATCCCTTCTCTCTCTCTCTCTGCCTTAGGGATGCCGCTTCTGCCTAATTCAGGCTTGCTGGGAGTTCCCCTTCCTCCAGAGCTTCCTTTCTCCTCAGCAGCCTGCTGAGCTTAAAGATCTATTTGGATCATCGTTAGCCTCCATTCCCTGGCTCGTCTCTCTACCTGGAGCCGGGCCAGTTCTTGCTGCAGCCCAATCAAATGATAAATATTTTTCTTCCATAAGGTGCTGACCTCCTGCAATTCTTGTTGGCACTTTTCAAGCTGCTCCCATCAGCTTTGGGGCTGGTCAAGAACTTTCTCTCTGCCCCCCTCCGCTCTCGTTACTCAAGCTTCCAGACCTTAATTCCTTTCCCACTTGATCTCCCTGTCCTGGGCTGTTCTATTTTCTGCTGCATGAGGAGTGAAAACCACCCAGTCTCACTCCAGAATTATTGGCCAGGGCAGAGACACCTGTACCCGATATAACGCTATCCTCGGGAGCCAAAAAAAATCTTACTGCATTATAGGTGAAACCGCGTTATATTGAACTTGCTTTGATCAGCCGGAGCGTGCAGCCCCCACCCCCCGGAGGACTGCTTTACCGCATTATATCCAAAGTCGTGTTATATCAGGTCACGTTATATCAGGGTAGAGGTGTAGTTGATCACCCTGGTGCACACCTTACCTCCCCAGCCCTGGAACCCCAGCTCAACTTCTTCCATGGGGTAGATGTGACTCTTGCCACATACCAGAAGATTTTGGTCTACTTTGTTCACCCTTGCCCCAACTTCCCAGACAACGGTGTACCCATAACCTGACTTCACCAGTCCCTTGACCATCGCTTCTCCCAACCTAACTGGTTCCACGTACAGCTGAGACCCCATAACTTTCCAAGTGGATTCCCAGACCCTTTTGCGGCTGTGGTAATAGGCTAGATAATCATGCACCATGACTGGACATCCTGATCTAATATGCTCAGGCTGGCTACTCCTGAGGCACACCTGTGGGCTCCCCTGACCATCCCCACAAGTGTTGCCACTAGATTAGAGGACTACCTAGGCCCGCAGTAGCTCTTGTGTATCCCCCCAGATTCTGGTGTATCCCTCTTGAGAGCTTCCCTGGGCCACCCCCCATTGAGCCGCTGTAAATTTACCATGTCGTGTAGGCTGCTTGTCTTCCTCCAGCATCCAAAAAGGCCTCTGCCCATTCAACAGCTTCCCCTACTGAGGCTGCCTGAAAGTGCCTGACCCAGCTTTGGGATCCCAAGAGTAGAATCTTTAGGAACTACTCCAGGACAGTTTGGCCCTGGATACTATCCAGAAAGCTGGCCTTGGGGCAGAGCCACCGATCCACAAGTACTGTAATGTCTGAGAACCCCTCACAGAAACCATTTCACACAGTCAGTGTCTATATGCCTCTAGAATCAGCCCCAGTCAGTCCAGCATGACCACCTTCACCACTGGCTAGGAGCTCGTCTGTTCATTGCTTACTGTTGGTAAGTGTTTTGAGCCTCGCCTGTCAGGAACGGTGCTATGCAGTCTACCCAGGTCAGTTCTTCCCATCCCACAGCACTTGCCACTCTCCGATGTCCAGAGAAAGGTTTGGGGTTGTCCTCCCAATTTCACCAGGCCTGGGATCAGCTGGCCCAAGGTCCCATTATAAAGAAAGTTGCCTGACATCCCTTGGCCCAACTGCTTTTGTAACCACCCTTGTTGGAAGTGGGCCTCTTGCCACCTCTGCTGAGCAACAATTTGTGCCTCCTACTGTTTCTTCAGGATCTTCATCAATTGCATGATCAGAGCCTTGGTCTGCTGCTCCTGTTCTTGTTGCCACTGTATTGTCTATTGCTATCTTGTTACTAACAGGCAGATCACTTCCTCCATTTCCCCCTTAGCCACCCAAATGTGGTGCGGGTCAGGCACTATTACGAGTTCAACTTTCTTTTCACTGGGCAGCAAAGGTCCACCTCACTCCCTCTAGTATCAGGGGCTGACTGAGTTGCTCACATTCTCTATCATGTGACATAACAGGACTTCTTCCCAGCCTCCAATCATACACTGCCACACCCAGTCTCCTTTAAGTAGGTTTGTTATCCATAAATAAGCAAACAGACAAAAAAAAGACCATCCCTCAGCTCACCCTTAATCCTAGGGTTTCACGGCCTCCTCTCCCAAGGGTCTCTGGTGATCCTGCTTCTGTCAGCCTCGCAACCCCAGCCAATCCTTATTCAGCCAGCTCTGTCACTCTTCTGGAACAGCTGCTCCAAGGCAACCTTTCTAAGCATCTGGTCCCTTGCTCCAGGGACCTGTCACATGTGTTAGTTCCATTCTTCAATGGTCCCAGGCAGAGCTTGTCCCAATAACTCCCTTTCTTCCTGTCCTCTGACACAGGGCCGGCTCTGGCTTTTTGGCCACCCCAAGCAAAAAAAAAAAAAAAAAACAACACACCTGCGACGCGGCCGGAGCACGGGTGCAGGAGGACTGGCTGGGGGGGGGGCCGGGGGCAGGAGGAGGGAGCGGGCGGGAGAGAGAGAGAAGGGGGCGGCCAGGGCTACAGCAGGGGCGCTGCCACGCGGCCCCTCCCACTGCGCCGCCTCCTGCCGCCTGCCGCGAGGGCTCCGCTCCAGTCGGCGGGAAGGGAAGGAAGAGGACTGCCCTGCAGGGCGCTCTGGTTCTCCATGCCACCGCCCCCTACAGGGTGGCCGGAGCGGAACAACAACAAAAAAAAGCGGCCGTGCTGCCCTAGGATTGGGCAGAATGCCACCTTGAACAATCTGCCGCCCCAAGCACCAGCTTGCTCAGCTGGTGCCTGGAGCCAGCCCTGCTCTGACAGGCCTTTGCAGTTCCATCTCCTTTGATCAGCTTCACTGGCCACAACTGCTCTGACACAGCAGAAGTGGATCACTTCTGCTTGCAGGGGTTAGCTACCCTGGGGTAGGGATAATAATGCTTCTTACCAAGGGTTTACGAGAGCTTAGTTGATGAATATTTGTCAAGAGCTTTGAGAGCTTAGATGCAAGGTGCTATAGAAGTAGAAATTATTATTAAGAATGAGGAAATACTGCAAGGAGGGAAAGAAGAAATGGACAATGGGATTCTTATCTTTAGGGCAAAGCCCATCTTCTCTTCTTCTCCTCCCCCCCCCCCCACCCCCCAGAGTTGGAAGATGGTGAGATGAGCAACTCAGATAGTGGTTGCATTGGTGGAATTTAATACATTTTTATGTAGTGTTATCAGTAGCCAATGGACTATTTATGGACGTCTTTCTAGAAAAGAGGATCTACAGCAACCAGAAGCTTGGGCTTGGTGCAGAAGTTACTGGGTGAAGTTCTATGGCCTGCATTATGCAGGAGGTCAGACTAGATAGTTATAATGGTCTCAAAATCTATTAACTGTATTTTTAAGAGTTTGTCCAGGGTGCCTCATTTGGGATGAGTGCTCTTTTATGTAGTGACAGCCAATCTAAATAAGGAAAACTACAAACTGATCTGGAAATTTACAGAGTACAAGTGATCTTGCAAAATTGTCTGTGGTTCCTGGCTCAGGATGGGTTGGAAATATGACAAGACTAGCCTCTCATGTTAATATGATACTTCTGCTTCCGGGCTTAGCTCAAAGCAGGAGGTGGAGGAATGCATGAGAATGGAAAAAGAGAAACTAAAGCAAAACCTAATCAAACTTGTTTTAAACTTGAAATAAATAAATAGATTCAATAGGGACCATTATGATTATTTAGTCTGATCTCCTATATATCAGAGGCCAAAGAACTTCACCTGGTCATTTCTGCATCAAGCCCATAACATTTGTTTGAGTTACAGCCTAGGTTTCCAAAGACATCCAGGGTTGATTTAAAGACTGAGTGATAAAGAATCCACCACATCCCTAGCTAAATTCAGGTTTAGTTCAAACAAAGTTCCAGTCCAGGTGCTGTACCTACTTAAGCATTATGGTGTGGCAAACCACCACATATCGAGATCCCTGGCACTCTGCACATTTTTATCTGACTGAGAACTCGCTTTCAACTAAAGGTTCAGAACCAGAGCCTCTCAATTCAACAGATCACCTGGCAGAGCTCCTGTGTCCTTTCCAATGAGTTACATAAATTGTGATGGGGAGGAATAAAATGTCTTCCATATTTACAATATATGGCCTACACAATCAGATATTGCAGTAATTTGGCTCATAAGGATCTAGATACATAGACATTTCCTAATGGTTAGAGCACGGCACAAGTCCCATTCCCTACTCAACTACTGGCTGTGTGACCTTGAGACAGTCACTTCACCTCCCCCATCTATGAAACAGGGAAAATTATATTGCCCCACCTTTGTCACTGCATGGAGATTCTCAGATGATGGTGAGTAGTATTGTTATTGCATGAAGAGGCAACCAGGCCTGGATCATAAGTGATGGTACCACAAAGAAAAGAAAACAAGGACTAGTCTGCTTATTCAGAACTTGAAGCAGCTGGCTAGTACAGTTTACAGCTCTTACCTGGAGAGTCTGTTCCTTGAATAAAGATATTATGGTCTTTAAGGAGGCAGAGATTTGTTGCTCTCTCTAATGGGATGTGCTAAACCAGAGTATCCCAGCTATAAAGGCAGCGGCAGCTGAGTTGCAGCTCATAACACAGCTACTAATCAAGGTCCAGAGTCTCCTCTCACAGGCACAGCTCCTATTGAAGCCAGCGATAGCTTCCTGCGCACACACCTCTCTGAAGGGAGAAATTATCCCAAAAATCAGGGGAGCAGGTTTTCAGGATATAGCCTCATACTGCAAAGGTGGTTGTGAGGGACGTAAGAATCCTTGATGATAATTGGATTCTCTGGATCAAAGTATGCCAGCCAGCATGTGTTTGATACACGAGCCAAGTTTGAGCCCCAGTGAGGAAGCTGCAGCCCCTGCAGTCCTGAGGTGGATGAGTGTGCAAGCATCCTAGATTTTACCTAGCTGAGGTAAAATCCATTCAGTGGTGTCTGACCACCACCACCTCGTCCATCTTAACACTCTTGCTTCTAAAAGGTTTATCCAGAACATAAAAGACAGACTGAAAAAAAAGAGAGTCCAAGTAAACAAACAGCTACAATTACCTGAGGTCTGGCCTTCTTCAAAGTACGTTTAGCAAAAAGCTGCACCCTGTACTCATACCCTTCCTCCACACATAGCAGTGCTGAGACTTCAGACATTTGTGATTAATATCTCCTGCCACCCATCCTTATATAATGAAGGCCCTAGGCTTTGCCCATGTCTCAACCTTGACCTACAGGGGCCATTCTTACCATCTTCAGGGAACAGAGCTACCCTCTCACCCCCAAGCTGAAGCAGGACATGGGTCTCTCTGCTGAAACTGCCAAGAAAGTTGTTATTTGTGGTGGGTTTTAGCGATGCTTTCAGAGAACTGGACTGAGACCATCAAAATCAGTTCAGGCAGGTCATCCAGCTTCTGGCAGTTGGAGATTAGGAATGCTCGAAGCATGGGGTTGCATCCTTCACCATGTGGGCTAATAGCCTTGATGCACCTATCCTCCATGAACTTCTCTATTTTTTTTTTCCGAACCCAGTTGTACTTTCAACATTCATAACATCTAATGGCAATGAGTTAAACAGGTTGACTGTTTCAAACCTGATGCCTATTAATTTTATTGGGTGGCCCCTAGGTCTTGTGTTAGGTGAAGGGGTATATGATGACACTTCCTTATTCATTTTCTCCACATCATTCATGATTTTATAAGCCTCTATCATAATCCCCTTTGTCATCTCTTTTCTAAGATTACCAGCCCCAGTCTTATTACTCTCTCCTCATATGGAAGCTGTTCCATACCCTTAATCATTTTTGTTTCCCTTCTCTCTACCTTTTCTAACTCCGATACCTCTTTTTTGAGAGGCGGCAACCAGAACTGCATGCAGTATTCAAGATGTGAGTATACCATGGATTTATGTAGGGGGGGGGGGGGGGGGGGGAGTTATTTATCCCTTTCCTAATGGTTCTTAACATTGTTAGCTTTTTTGACTGCTGCCGCACATTAAGCAGGTGGTTTTTTTTTTTTTTTTTGGGGGGGGGGGGGGGGGGAAGGAAAACACACCAAACCAAAAAACTATCCATGATGATTCCAAGATCTTTCTTGAGTGGGCAGCTAATTTAGACCCCATCATTTTATATGTATAGTTGGGATAATTTCTTCCAATGTGCATTGTTTTCCACTTAACACTGAATTTTATCTGCCATTTTCTTGCCCAGTCACCCATTTTAGTGACTCTTTGTAAGTCTTCACTGTCAGCTTTGGACTTACCTATCTTAATTAAAAGGAAGTGGGTCAATTAGTGACTCTTTAATGGTCCAAAATTAATGTTAAAAATAAATGCAAGCAAGACACCAAGATCGGTCATTTACCCACCTTGGCCCTAACGTCTTAAAACCTTACACTTAAGTGGGACTGGCCTGCAACTATCTAGGTATTTAAACACCATTCATCCTTATTTGTGGCACTAATTTCACATAGGCCACTGAGCATCTGGGAAGCCGGTCACTACTGGAGTTGTACACATTTAAAAAACAAAATCTGTAGAAATTCATGTGAAAATTGTTGCCTTTTGCTTTGCACAGTCTCAGCTTTCGCATTGAAGACGTCTATATAATGAGCTGGACAAACCACCCCTGATCCAAACACTCCCAGAGGTTGGAAAAGTTTGAACCTGGATCCAAAGGTGATGGTTCAGGCCCACCCTTATTCACTCCTAGTTTGCGCTGGTTGCTTCCAGTTTCCCACAATCAGACGCTTGCCTGAGGTTAGGGTCAGCAACATCAGAGCTGACTTTAAAAATCTGTATCTAACCATTGTTGGTATCCATTTCATTATAGGTAGATATGAAGATGGAAATATATCTTTCTAATACTTGGGTCTGGAATTGGGGTTCAGCTCTTTTATATTTCAATGGATCCACAAATTAATGCAAGAGTTTCCTATGTGGATCATTAAAGTCTGATACAACAGCTGCTTCCAGATTGCATTCATGTAAAGTCAAATTTCTGTTTTCTCTTGCCCTTCCCTTTTTTGTGTATTAAACTGACTTTAATTAAATTCATGCACTGATGTCTACATGTGAAGTCTTTTCCCAGATTGCTAAAAATGTAGCCTTTTTGAGAGTAATTGTTATGGGAACATCCACTAATTTCCTTCCTATGTTCAAATATTTTAAGCTCTATACATGCAAAGCTTTCTTGGCAAATAAATAAAAAGAAAGAAACAAGCCTGATGCACAAAAGCAGGGATGGAGGCTGTCCCATTAAGGGGATTAATAAGAACTCTTAATATAGCTTTAGAAACTATGTGTTTATTTAGATAAAGGATGTCTGTTGAATAGTAATCTTTTCCTATGGTATATTTTAGGTTTACGAAAACCTAAGTTATTCAAAAGCATTTGCATGCAGAGGAGATATCCCCTGTAAAGTGCAGGGGATTTTTGAGTCTTAATATCAAGGTTAGCACAATGCCAGGTTTAGCTTCCTAATACATAATTGGCCATTTCTTGCTAAGGGAAATAATTAAACTGCTCATTATAATATACATCATCATTATGAAACAATTTTTATCCTTTGTTTTTATATACAATAGAGTCTAAACCCTTGTGAAATGCCATTAAGCCGACACTTTACAGTTTGTCATATTGTTCTTGCTTACAAGTATTACCGTAGCACCTGGACCCCAGACTAGACCAAGGCCCCGTTGTGCTAAGCACTGTTTACACCCCTAACAAGCCAAAGCAAACAGAAATATTTCGATCTCCACCCTCTTTCTCCCATGTTACAAATGGGGAGCTGAGGCCCAGAGAGATTATGGAAGAGAGACTTAAAGGTAGTCAGGTGCCTAACTCCCACTTAAATCAATAGGACAATAGGAGTTAGGCACCTGAATACTTTTGAGGTTCTGGACTTAAGTGACTTGCTCAAGGTCACGTAGGAAGTCTATGGCAGAGCCAAGAATTAATCCCATAGTCCTAGGAGTCATAGTCCCTTGCCATAAACACAAGACCATCCTGTCTACCATATTTTTTAGGCCAAAACCTGTGCCTTTGTCGGGGTCCGATCTTGCAAGATGCTGAGCAACTTCCTCTCCCATTAAAATCACTGGCAGTTGAGGAGATCAATATCTCACAGGAGGCACTCAGCACCATGCAGACCCGGTCTTTGTACTTATGCAAAGTTCCCATTCATTTCAATCAGCGCTTCAGAGTGAAGATTTAGGGCTTGATCCTGCCTCCACTGAAGTCAATGAGAGTTTAGTCTTTGTCATCAATGAGTGTGGGACTGGGCTGCATGCTCTGTTTCACCTAGGATATTAATTTCTAATGATGTTTTTAGTTTAATGCAGACTAACTCCCTTCTTCTACTTCAGCACCTCACACAGGTCGGCATAGGAAGTGCCGTACTGAACGGCAACATCGTCCATCTAATCTGGTACCATGCCTTTGCCAGTGGCCAGCATATGCTGCTTCAGAAAAAGGTGTAGGAAGCCAGCAGTAGGCAGATGTGCATTAATCTACCCACAGGGTAAACTTCCTAACCTCCATTAGCTAGAGCGTGGCTGGTGCCCTGAAGCATGGAGTTTAAATATTCCTTCCAAATACTTTGTTATAGCGAGAATTACAACTTTGGATGCAGTAGCAATATTTGTAGGAGGCATGTGGTAACCACCAAAGGACTATCAATCATGTTTATATAACAGACGCAGCTCCTAGGTGCTGGCACTCATCTATATATGCGAGAGACCCAGCACTTTTTGAATTGGTGTGCTAGTACAGTATGTGCCAAAGGCAAAACTAAAATACATCCATGTAAAGCAAAGAACCAAAGCAGGTTTATCACCTAGTTGTAAGCTTCTCTCTCACAAACTAATTAGTTAAAGCAAATTTATTGAATCCACCTTGTCTGTAAAGTCTCTGGTGAAACACTTTGCAATGGAGAGAGCCTGGTATATTTTCCCCCAAAACCAGCAGCATAGTGGTAATTAAACATGGAACCAAAGTCCTGGTGTAAAGGAATACTTAATTTCATCTTCAAAGCACACTGCAACTATCAATTAATCCTCAGGAACCTCTGTGAGGTACTTAAGGGCCTGATCTAGTGTCCACTAAAAATGAATGGAAGTCTTTTCACTGACTTTAATGGGTCAGACTCCTTGTTGTACAGATAGGGGTTAACCCATTTGCCAAAAGCCACAGAAGAGGTTGTTTTCAGAGCTAGGATTATTGATGAAGACTTCCTGGCTTCCTTTACTAGGTTCTGGCCTCCCGCTATCTCTGGAATCATGTATTTTTAAATAATGTTCTCTTAATTCTGTCATGGGAAGATCACTTCTATGTTTATGCAGCATCTGCTGGATTTAAATGTGTTTGACAGAGTTTAACATGCAGGGCTTCACCCAAGTGAAGGAATAATTGTTTTCTTTGAACCTTCAGATCATCTTTCAGTTTTTCCTAGCTAATTTTACCCAAAAGCCCAATCCATATGATTGTAGAGCCTAGCTCCAAACCCACTTCAGTCAATGAAACCTTTCCATGACTTTTTAGGAGTGATGGTATAGATAGTATATTCTGAAGTATTCAGGTAGAACTAGCTCATGCATAGAGACAGTCAAGTTATAACAATCAAAATCAATTTCAAAATATATTTGTAGCATAAATTATAAGCAAAGATAAGCTTTTTCTGATTATTTGCCCAAATTTATAAGGCTGGGTGGTTATTTCAAGTATATGAGCCCATTGACCATTGAAGTCAATGGAAATCTTTTCCCGGACTCATATAGGCTTTGGATTCTGCCCCATGCACATATTTGTCATATGATTCAAATAAACTGCTGGCAAATGATTCCATTTCATTATTTGCCCTCAGCTCTATTCATTAACTACATTTAAAATAAGTTTGTGACTAGTCAAGCATGCCAGAGAGAGAGAGAGCGAGCGCCTCAAACAGCAAGCATTGCTCAAAGCTATTTCTACTCAGGAGAGGATGAGAGAGATAGAGAACAAACCACACGTGACAGATGTTAGTCAGTTGCTTAATGCATTACTAGAAGGCACTCTGATACGATGGTGATGAGTGCAGCATAAGAACCCATATTGAGTAGAACAGAAGGGTGGCATTAGACTCTAAGAGGAAGAGGGTGGGAATAGGGAAATAGGTGAGCACCTGTAGTATTATTTTAAAGGATGTAGCAGAAATTGCTGTGACCCATGCTTCCCAGATAGATACTCTCAGAAACACTGCACCAAGATTTCCCCACTGAGTGGGAAAGACTTTCCTCCTCACTCACAGTGCCAAGCGGTGACCAGAGAGCCACAGTTTAGCCCATGAAATTATCCTGAATATTTCAGTCACTCGTTTAAACAAATACAGGTCAGCGCCTCAGCTGCTGTAAGTGAGCAGAGCTCCTTTGAAGCCAATGGAGTTATGCCAGTTGGCACCAGCTGAGAATCTGGCTCTTCTTGTTCTCCTTGAATTGCATCTGGATGTGTTTGGAAATTTGTCTCCAATGCGTTTGCACAGAGAGGATAGAAACAGAATAGGTGGAGGCTTGAAAACTGCCCTCTGCTGAAGAAGCCAAAAGCACCACAGAAAAGTGATGGCTTAGGTCTCATTTAGGCATTTACTTTTCCCTCCCGGATTCGGAAGGTGTTAGATTCACTGCGATTTCTGATCACAGGGTTCTTTGTTGGGTGCATGTGTGCAGTGGTTTGTTTCTAAATCTGGTCCAACTGGACACTGCCAGATGGTACAAAAGCTTACCGGAATTTTGTTTTCAAATAAACCACAAACTTGGATGAGCTAATGTTGTTCCACATAAAAGCCACAAAAACATGACAAAGTGATGGTGGTTCAAGTAGAGAACATGGAGAGAGAGAGAAAACCAACCACTCTCATCTGAAAGAGCTCTCGTACAGAAGCTATACATGCCTGCCCATTGTTTTGGGAAATGCTTACTTACAAGGGAAAACTGCACTGTAGCAAGGCTATAGTTTAAAAAAAAAATTCCTCCCAAGCTGGTGTCTGCACAGCAGAACACAGGCAGAATGACACAGAAACCACATCTGGTCATAAACCTTGTTTTATTTTTAAATGCTCATGAAAAACAGATCCCCAGAGGCGGCCAGAGTGTTCTTTAGTCCCAGGACAGCTACAACACAGGCAGGGGAAGAGCATGCATTTACATTGCCACTGCACGCGGGGAAATGGGGTGGGAGATGAGAGGATCTCTGTTCCCCTCCAGTCTTGGCATCTTTAAGACTTGCTACTAGGAGCTAATGATAGTAGTTTCTATGCCAATATCTACCCACTGGGAACAGAATTGAGACCCCTGACTCATTTCACATACCAACAGCCGTAACAAGTTTCAGATTCTATTGCCTTAATTGGATTTAAACCAGCGGGTTAAAGACAAAAGGGCTTTATATCCATTGCCCAATTCCCTAAGCTACCCACTAAAATAGTTTAGTGCATAATTACTATCCCCCAGAAACACCATAGCCACCCACATGCTTTTCTCATGTGTTCCTGCTTGTGTGGGACAAATGAAGCGGCCAAGGAGAAAGGCAGGGGCCTCCAGGGTCTTTACCAAGGGCCTCAACATGGATGGTTATGTTCCTTTGCCAAATCACTGTGGAGGTTGGAGCCTGAAAGCCTCTGTCCCTTCCTTGGGAAAGAGCAAGTTGTGCCTGAATTTCTTGTCTCCTGGGATGAACTGCTGGTTTGGCAGTTTCCTGTGGGACCACCTATGTCACAGCTACCACAAGAAATTCTACTAGCCACATGTAAAATAATAAGAACTTTGTTTCCATTTTAAGGAGTGTTTTACTAGCGAGCGGCTGCTGTGACCTGGCCCTGAAGATACTGCCATCTGTCCACTTTTCATACCCACATTCAATTCTCCCCAAACACCACACTTTATTTCAGCCTAGGTCAGCCCCAAAGGGACAGTCTTTTAAAACTAAAACCAGGAATCTCTGCCCCTGAATCCATTAAAAAAAAAAAAAAAAAAAAAAAAAACCATCAGGTCCACCCTTAAAAAGGATCATGTCTGTGACTCTTTTCTACTAAACGCTGTTAATTTTACCATTATTTCAGTCCCCCAAGCCAGCCTCACCCAGTTTGTGTGTTTTGTCCACCTGTTGCAATGTAGATTATAGAGGACTCTCATTTTGTATTCTATGTCTGTACAGCACCAAGCACAAATGGGGCCTGGATAAAGAACAAGCAGTGGAAATTGTTATTAACTGAGGAAGGAGACTATAAGGAGAACTTTGATGAGAGATTAGCATGACATTCAACAGATTCCACCAGGAACATTTAGAAAATAAGGGTGGAAGTTAAATCAATAAATACCCCTTTTAAAAGATCAGAACATGAAAGTAGCTACCTTTATACTGGAGATCTAATACAAGTTATGGCACCAGTTCTGCAAACACGTACATGCTTAACTTTACACACACAAGTAACCCCACGGAAGCCAACGGGACTACTCACATCACACACGGAGATGTGGGCAGCCAGGTGTAGTGGTCAGAGCAGGAGCCAGGAAGCCAGTTACCAGAGCCCAGGGGTTGGAGCCGGAGCCGGAGCCAGGAACTGAAGCCAGGGGTTAGAATCAGGGAGCCAATAATCAGAGCTAAGGGATCAGGGCCACAGTCAGGAACCCAATCTAGTAGGGAAGCAGGACTAGAGCTGGGACCATTACAACTTCAGGTATAAACCTTGAGCAGCCAGCCCTCAGTTGTTGCTGTTGGGCTTCAGGACAGGCTTGCTGACTTCTTCAGTGAATCAGGCAGAGTAGTCAATCAGGCAGCCCTGCTGTGGCTCAGGTGTGCTCATAGGTTGCCTGGAGACTGGGCAGGCACAGCTGCAAGTCCTCAATCCTGACAACTCACATGAGGTACTAGCCTGAAACATGGTCTGGCCAATTGCACAGAGAATGAGATCTATCCTGGAGTATACACACTAAATGTTTTCCCTCTAGTGCAGTTTCTAAAATATGGGCAGCCAGGAGCTTAACCAGGGAGGGTACTGTAAGGGATGAATCCGCAGGAGTAGAGACTGTAAGAACCACTCAGAGCCACTGATTCTTGGACCATTTCAATCCCTGGAATATGAGACCTTTAAAAAAATCTGTCTTTCCAGTCCTTAAGGCAGCTGCCCGTTATCAGCAAAGACATGATGATGTTGCTATTTTTTCTTTACACTTTCAAGATTTGGGGATAGATTTCAATTTCATCTTTATAAATAACTTTCTATTTCACACTTACCTGTTCGTTTTCTGCCCTAGGTAGAATCAATATTGCAGATAATTATCTGTCGGAGCACTTATACATCACTTGGAGGTGATTAACAAAAAAGAGTCTGTTGCTTTATTTAAAAAAAAATGTTTTCAGTGAATTAAATGACAATGAGAAGTAGTAGATCGATAGTGGCCAGAAACCAAAGAGCTATTTATCCACAGCCGGACTCCTCCACACCGCCCCACAAGTCCTGGGCTTCAGTGACCACCTCCCATGGTGACTATTTTCTTTTCCTGCTGCTTTGGTCCTGTCATCCACACTCAAAGGCCTTCACTGGCTCACTTTAAATGTCAGCATTGAGTGCAGTCTCCACATCAGAGCTGCCACACCTTGGTCTTTGTTTCTACCTGCATCCCAGACTTCGCCAACTCTTCTCACTTTGATGCTTCCTTTCTGTCCTAACATTTGCTCCCTTGTGTCTTCTCTTCATGCTGTCTGAAACCCCCTCTGTCCCACAAAGCACCCGCCCTCTCCACCTTCACATCACTCCTTAAAATCCATTTCTACCTGCTGGTTTGCCACACCTGACCTCTCCCTGATGTGTCCAGCCCTACAGAGATCTCTCTCTTTCTCAGCCCACATTAGCAGCCCTGGTTTTTCTCTTATGCAACACTAGATGAATACCTTGTATAACAAATGCGCTCATTTTACTGGTAACCTGTCCTATCTCCCTTCCATCTGTTCCCTCCATCTGTTGCATTCTGCCATAACTCTACACTGTGAGCTCTGCTTTACTCAGGGACCACCATCTTCTCACCCATTTGCACAGCATCCAGAGCAGTGGGGCCACGATCCTGAACTGGGATCCCACACCTCTAATGTCACACAAGTAGTTAATAATAAATTAGCTGAGAGGATAGTTCAGTCCCCAGGGTCAATCAGGCCAAGGTCTTTCCACTGAGGCCCCCCACAAAAGAGTCAGTTTTAACAGCAATTTTGGTAATGTAACTGCCTGAACACAGGAACAGAGCTGAGAGCAGCAATTCATTTCAAGGGGGTCACTAAATAGCAATAGTTAATGGTTGGGAAATCCCACGCTAGTTCAGTGAGTTTGCGGCAGACACTCCTGAACCCCCAGATAAGCCCCACTGAAGCTCTTAATGCAAAGTGGAAGTGATCTGGAGGGTATTGCACCCACCCTCTGCAGAAGGATGGATTCCTCCCAGAATACGCAAGGTAAACACTGAGAAATGCACCTTGCTCGGGAGCATTCACTTCACTGGCATGGGATTCGACAGGCGTAGGGGTGAAAATAACCCTCTGGAATATAGGAGAGCTTTTTTCTTACTTTTAAGGGGAAATGCACATCTGTGTAAGGCCCTGCATATAATTTCAACCTTAAATACAGGGCCTGAATGGGACTTAACTGGTGCAAAGGGCCTTGTGCAGGCCTTCTGTATAGAGATGAATTCTATTCTTAATGTTTCTTTTAAGCTTTCTGTTTGTCTGCAGTTACAGTGTAAGCGATCATCACCGTTTTTTCTTGTCTCCCCGTCCAACCCAGTGTAACCACTATTTTTCTATGGTCCCAATCCTCCAACTGGGTTTGTATCGGTGGAACCCTCCACCCATATGGAGCTTCACTGGGGTCTGTCCGAATAGCTCCACCAGCAGGATCGGGGTCTTTCTTTGCAGTATGTCTAATATTTCATGTGTCTGAAAGGGACAGGCAGTTACACCAAATGAACCACAAATCATGCTCCTTTTCTTCTTGTATGCTAAACTTAAATCTTGGATAAGATGGGTAGAGCAGTTGCTCAATAGCTCTCTCCTGTGTTTTGCATGTTAGCTAACAGCTAATCAATCATAGCAACTGTATGAATAAAGTATGCGCCCTGCTTCCCTCTTTGCCAAGTTGCTTGGGGTGCTATACAACATAACTTTTTCTTTTCAAACCCAGGTCAAATCCTCAGCTGGCATAAATCAGCAAAGCTCTTTTGAGTGGAGCTTTGCCAATTTACACCAGTTGAGTTTCTGGCCCATGAAATAGATTAAAAAATACACTCTTGTGGTTGAAACAGACCAGAATATTTAGTTATTAGTATTATTTATTATTTGAATTAAAATAGTGTTCCAAAGGCGCCAGTCAGGGCTGGGAACCCATTGCACTGTACAAACACATGAGTCCCTGCTCCAAAGAGTTTACTGTCTAACTAGACAACTGATGGGAGGAGAAACAAAAGCACTCGAAGGTGAAGAACCTTGGCCAAGGCCAGCAGGTCAGAGCTGGGAACAGAGCCCTATACACTTACACTGCAGTGGATGTGTTATTCCTTGACTTTAGCAAAGCTTTTGATACGGTCTCCCACAGTATTCTTGCCGCCAAGTTAAAGAAGTATGGGCTGGATGAATGGACTGTAAGGTGGATAGAAAGCTGGCTAGATCGTCGGGCTCAACGGGTAGTGATCAATGGCTCCATGTCTAGTTGGCAGCCAGTTTCAAGCGGAGTGCCCCAAGGGTCGGTCCTGGGGCCGGTTTTGTTTAATATCTTTATTAATGATCTGGAGGATGGTGTGGACTGCACTCTCAGCAAGTTTGCAGATGACACTAAACTAGGAGGCGTGGTAGATACACTAGAGGGTAGGGATCGGATACAGAGGGACCTAGACAAATTAGAGGATTGGGCCGAAAAAAACCTGATGAGGTTCAACAAGGACAAGTGCAGAGTCCTGCACTTAGGACGGAAGAATCCCATGCACTGCTACAGACTAGGGACCGAATGGCTAGGTAGCAGTTCTGCAGAAAAGGACCTAGGGGTCACAGTGGACGAGAAGCTGGATATGAGTCAACAGTGTGCTCTTGTTGCCAAGAAGGCTAACGGCATTTTGGGCTGTATAAGTAGGGGCATTGCCAGCAGATCGAGGGACGTGATCGTTCCCCTTTATTTGGCATTGGTGAGGCCTCATCTGGAATACTGTGTCCAGTTTTGGGCCCCACACTACAAGAAGGATGTGGAAAAATTGGAAAGAGTCCAGCGGAGGGCAACAAAAATGATTAGGGGTCTGGAGCACATGACTTATGAGGAGAGGCTGAGGGAACTGGGATTGTTTAGTCTCCAGAAGAGAAGAATGAGGGGGGATTTGATAGCAGCCTTCAACTACCTGAAGGGGGGTTCCAAAGAGGATGGAGCTCGGCTGTTCTCAGTGGTGGCAGATGACAGAACAAGGAGCAATGGTCTCAAGTTGCAGTGGGGGAGGTCCAGGTTGGATATCAGGAAAAACTATTTCACTAGGAGGGTGGTGAAACACTGGAATGCGTTACCTAGGGAGGTGGTGGAGTCTCCTTCCTTGGAGGTTATTAAGGCCCGGCTTGACAAAGCCCTGGCTGGGATGATTTAGCTGGGAATTGGTCCTGCTTTGAGCAGGGGGTTGGACTAGATGACCTCTTGAGGTCCCTTCCAACTCTGATATTCTGTGATTCTATGAAAAACAACAACAACCCAGCAGCAAGTCTCAGAGCCCAGATCAACTGATTCGAGCTTGCGAGGCTCACACTACAGGGCTAAAAATAGTGGCATAGATATTCCCACCACAGGTGGGTTTCAGAGGCTGGTCTCCTGCCCCACTGCTCTTTTTTTAGCCCTGTAGTGTGAGCTCCACAAGATTAAGTCAATTGACCGAGGCTTGAAAACTCACTGCTGTGGGTCTTTTTTTGCAGTGTAGATGTACCCCAGGTCTACTGACTCTCAGATCACTGGTGCCTGAGATCCATGGGACCGCCCAGCCACCCTTAAGTGACATCAATTTTGAAAAGGCTTCACAAGAGTGATGAACCTGAGACATGAAATTCAGATCAAGAGCTGGATCCAAATCTGGGGCATTGTTTGGAGCTGAGTATTTGGTTCAGGCGCATCTCTCCTTTAGGTGTGTACAGGTAGCTATGATTCTGTTTCCTGGGCACTGAATACACATTACATGCTCCTTGTATACAGAAACAAAAACATTAGAAGCCAAATCTATCCATCTATCCCTAATCCCTACCTACCTAGTTAGGCAGCTTCCATTTTTGTAGTTGATGGAGACTGTACATAGATTCATAGACTTTAAGGCCAGAAGGGACCATATTAGACCATCGAGTCTATAGAACTTCATAAAGAAGAATGGAATGTTTGTAATTGTTCCTAAATTGTTTGGTTTCTTATATGAAACACAGTTCAGAGGAAGTCTCAGTACTAACCTGCTGTAATGCCAGCCAGGGACTCGGGTGTCCACATGTCCCAATTTTATAGGGACAGTTCCGATTTTTGGGTCTTTTTCTTATATAGACTCCTATTGCCTCCCATCCCCATCCTGATTTTTCACATTTGCTGTCTGGTCACCCTACCAGGGACAGCTAGAGGGAAGAGGTGTCAATTTCAATTTGGTATGTTTAGAAAAAAGGTAAAGGCTGGCACCATATCCTTCATTGCACACACATATAGCACAGCTCTAATAAACACCCCCTTTTTTCAGAAATGGGCCTGCAGTGCAAATTTGAATTTGGATTTCAAATGCCCCAAAGTTCAGGAGTGTTAGGATTCATGGGTTTCATTCAGGCCATTGTAGAAACAGAAGCTATGAAATTCAGGCCCAGGTCAAGGTCTGGATTTCAAACAATAAGGTGCTTAGATCTGGGGTTGTGTTGCTAAGGCCCTGTCTACATTAGTGAAACGTGCACTGGTGAAAACTGGAGATATGTTGCACTGGTGGAAAGTAGGGCTTACATAGTTTAACTGACTCTTGCAAGTCTTGCAATATTTGATGTTTTCTTAAAGCCCAAGCTCCCAGAGTCATGGGATTGCAGGAAAATCTCAGCTTTCCTTGAAAATAATAATAATAAAAAGGAGCTAGCTTTCATGGTTATACAGAAAAGCTTGAGAAAATGAACCCTAGCGATTTAAAAACAAAAACAAAAAACAGAAGGCAAATCTCCCAAATAATAATTATTTTTAAAATCTTATGATTTTGAAGCCAATTTCATGTTTTTTTGGGGGAGGGCTGAGTCATGATTTTTTGAATGCTCAGAGTGGACAATACTTCTTACCTCGGTGCAAATTTTTTTGAAAATTTTCATAGATAGGACCTATTTGGGTATGTCTACGCAGCATTTTGGAGCGAGCAGGAGAGAGCTGCCCAGCCCCGCTCGATAGACTTGGGCTAGTGGGGCTCATGCTAGCGCTCAAAAAAAATTGCTGCATAGACAGTGCTTTGGAGCTGGGGCTCAGGCTCTGAAGCCTGGGAGCTGGGTGGGCTTCAGAGCCCAGGCTCCAGTCCAACCCTGACTATTTACACGGTTATGTTGAGAGGGCTAGCGGCCGCCTGCCAACCCCATCTGGGAGGCTGGCTCCCAAATGCTGTGTAGACAGACCTTTTATTTCTGCTTTCACTCATGGGGCTTCTTCAGTGAGAATCTTCGCAGGGCTGAACGTGCTATTTCAATGGGCCAAGTCTGGCAGTGACTAATTATTCAGCTCACCATCTGAAGGCCACCACACCCCGGCGTGGGCTGCAAACCTCAACATTACATAAGGAGGAGCTCTGCAGCTGCTGCTTCAAAACGAGACTGAAAACTTCCCAAGTGGAATCCCCTGCTGCCAGGAATGAAGTTACGCCTCCCCCACCCCCAGCTACAAGCCCTATCAATAGGGAACAGGCCCACTAGGAACTTACTAAGAGGGTGCGGTCTCTGAGGGAATCACTGCCCAGCTGGTGCTACTGAACAGCTCATTCTTCACCTCGTTGCCAGGCACTGCTAGTAATAATAAACTCCCACATGCCTGTGATGTTATCTCTTGCTCAGCTGCGCTAGGTGGGAGCTGCTAGCTAGATGTGCCAGCTCAAGTGAAGTGGCAGCCTCCCAGCGCCAAGCGGCCTGCCCAAGAAAAACCACATAACAGTTCCAGTTGGGGGGATTACAAAGAGAATGGGCCAGTCAGGGGCAGTTTTCTCATGCTGTTACATAATAGCTATGACAAAACCAGAGCAGCAGAATGTTAATGTCTCAGACACCTTGTTTTCTATGTTATGCTAGTCGCTTGACTGCCTGTGCTTTGATTTTAACTGGCTGATCATTCCTGTTTATTTCATTTCATTTCTTTTGTAAAATGGTTGCTCTCACAAGAGTTCCTCTGCAGCCACACCAGGACTTTGAGCCTGCAAACACTTACACATGTACACAACTTTTCTCATGTGCGTAATCCTGTTGACCCCAATGAGGCTACTCCTATGAGTAAAGCAGTAAGTGATGCTGCAAGCATGCAACTGTAGGAGACAGAGCTCAGAAAGGCCAGTGTTATATACTGAGGTTCCATTGTTTGTCTAGGAGCAGCCAGTCCCACACTTGAATTTCAAGCCTTTGGTCCCTGGCCAGTCTAGGTCCCTCTTGAACAGGGCCAGCGCTTCCATTTAGGCGACCTAGGTGGTCGCCTAGGGCACCAGGATTTGGGGGGGCGGCAATTCGGCAGCGGGGGTCCTTCCGCGCTCTGGGTCTTCGGCGGCAATTCTGAGGCGGGTCCTTCACTCGCTCTGGGACCCGCCGCCGAAGTGCCCCGAAGACCGGGAGCGCGGAAGGACCCCCGCGTAGGGCGCCAAAAACCCTGGCACCGCTCCTGCTCTTGAAACCTAATTCTCCTTCACCGGTTCCGTCCATCAGACTGTAGGATTGAGCCATGCCTTAAGCAGTATCTAGAACCGCCTTGAGCAAGAAATCCCTCTTTTTATTAAACTCTCTTTACAACACATCCTGGTCCTGTCCGGTAATTGTGAAGGACCAGGAATCCGATAACCACACCACAATCTCGAACTTGCATTTCCCCATCACTAATGTTTCTTACTTCTCGGGTTCTGGAAATAAGATGGCTGCTTGAACTCTCTGGGGAAGCTCTCAGCTGGTGTGGAACGGTATGATTCCATTGTTGTCAAAGGAGTTCTGCCAGTTTGCACCAGCCGAGCAGCTGGCCCTCTGTTTCTAGTCAAGATGGGATTCCCTACGCAATAGGGAAATATTTAAATTTCACTTTCCTCCTCCCTCTCCTCCAGGAAAAAAACAACCACCACCCATCCTATTTCATTTATTTGCTTTTTGGATTATGAAAACTTTTCTACACACATTCTGGCTACTGTAATGTAAGCTGTGGCCCAGACCAGTGCCCAGAGAACTCAAGCATGGGGCAAGGAGAAGGCAGCACAAACATGGCTTAAAACCAACCTTCCCCATTACACCGCACCCCCCCACCTCCTGACTTGCACCAAGTGCTTCTCGCCTGGACCTCAAGCCACACACCATTTTCTCTCACATTTTTTATTAATATGTTTGAGGCCTGTTAAAAATGAGGCTTCTGGTTCCTGATGTCATCCTCTTCATTCCTCTTGAAATCATTCCCTAAAGTGTATTCTCTAAAACCGACAGAGGTTAAGCAAGTTCATTTGGAAACTGCACAGCTTCCTCCTGACCAGTAGATTTTCCTTGAGCCAATTTATTTTTATTTTAAATCATGCTTATTCACTGCAACCAAGATAGTTTATATGCAGCCCAACACGTGTTTGCCGCTGCTAATGTCATTCCTCAGAACAGTTCATTTTCCCAAAACAAATACCAGCCAGGGCAGTGTATTTAACTGAAACGTCTCTCTTAACTCATGCCATTTCCAGTGGGGTCCCACCCAAACTCCGTTGAAATCACTGTGAGTCTTTCCAGTGATTTCAATCGGCTTTGGATCAGTCCCGTGCTTCTGATTCAGTTAACACATATTGATGCCAACAGGTTAGTCTGTGTTATTTAAGACAGTGCGCTAGGAAGCTGCTAGTTTCTAATCCCCAATGGAGCCAAACTTCAGTGCATGACCCTGCCCATGATACTTGCCACCACATTTGTAATTTTTGGGGCAGGGGGGTAGAACAGCAGGAGCTCGGTGAAAACTACTAATGCTGAGGTACGCTGGGTAAATCTTAAAAAAAAAAAAAAAAAAAAAAAAGGAAATGCTTGTTATCACCTCACTATGTCAACATTTTGATGATTTCAATGTAAACAGTTTGGGTTTTTTTTCATTCTTATTTGCCGACATATTGACTAACATGACCAGAGAGCAAAGCAAGTATCCGTGGCTACTTTGTGTGTAATGAATGCAGAAGCCATGAGGTCTTGCAGAACTTAGTCAGCCTTGATGCCATAGTGATTGGTCACCAGTAACGCTCATGGGACCTGGCAGTGGTGAGAATGTGCATTCTGCATGAATTCTTCCTTCCTGAACTCACTGTAACATACCTACCTAACATGGTGCCTCACGACCTTTGCCAAAGGAGTTCAATAACACCATCACTTCTGCGGCAACACCCCCTAAATATTCCAGGCTTAGGTCCACCTTCCTTCTTACTCCAGGTAAAACTTCCACTGACTTTAATGGGAGGGTTGTCTGAGTCAGGATTGCAGTTCAGGTCCTTCTTGTTCTTCGAGGTATATATACACACACAGCTTCACATTCTGCTTCAATAAATGAAATGCACTCATACTGTATAATTAGCCTACAGGCCAGTGTAATCTTCAAGCGCTGGTTTCCTCTTCTGTTTGACAATTCACTGTAAACAACCGTGTAATCATAAATTTAAGCAGATTCTTAGGATAGGGGATTCTCTTGGGAGATTTTACCATCCTGCAACTCTTCCAGCTATAAGTGTAGCTGCCCGTACAAAGTCAATAGTCTCCTAATTTTCTTTAAAACGGATTGCAGAATTTGTTGAAATAGACCACGGGGTGTTATGCAAAAGAAAAGTCCACTTGCCTTGGGAAACAGATAAAGAAAAAAAAATGCAGAAGCCAAATTGGAGCAAATGAAAAGATTTTATTAGAAATGCAGTAAAGATAAAAGTCTTTTTAAATCAGAGGCATAGCTTTTTACTATTAGAAGTCATAATTTTGTATTTATTTTTTGCACACAAGAACCTAAATCTGGAAACAGCTATCTTAACAAATAGAATACATATGAATGTGACACAAACAACCAAAATTAGATTATAAAGCTTAATTTCAGTTAAAATATCAAAGGATATTGCTAAATAAAATGGATCGGCCAGCACCTCGGCTGGTGTAGCTTTACCAGCGCTGCACAGAGTTACACCAGCTGAGAATCTGGCCCAGTGTAAGTTTGTTAAAATTCCTGACCCCCTGCTATTAGTAACACTTTAGGTAAATGAAACTGGATGAGTTATTTTAAAAACTAATTCTTTTTTTTACCATGTATGTTGCTTTTTTTTTTTTTTTATAAACAACTAGACTTGGATAGTGAAAGTAGACCGGACAGTTTCACTCTCCAGTCTGTTTCAGTTGCTGGTTCTTTTAGGCTGGCCCAGTGCTCTTGCATTTGGATTCACATCACTGGGGCGGGGGGCGCAGAATGTTCAAATGATTTAAAAAATATTTTCATTGCAGCATTTTTAGAAACATTTCATTAGGGCCAGATCCTCAGCTGGAGTAAACTGGTGTTGCTCTGTTGAAGTCAATGGAGCTAGACTGAGTCACATCAGTTGAGGATCTGGCCCTTACACAATCATTGGGCCATATACCCAAGAGGTGTTAAGCATCTGCAATGCTCACTGAAGGCTCATCAAGTTTTGTAACTCTTCCCCCCATTCAACCTCCCCCATCCCCAATTGTTTAACACAGTCTAAATCTGGGGTAAAAAGTACATGGCACTGCCCTTTTAATTTTGCCTTCTGTTGATTTTAACATAACGTGCCAGAAAACACCTGGAGATCCTTTCTATACATATGTGTAACTCCAATTTAAGTCCACACGAGTTGCATACACATCTTTATGGGCTGACGACGGCCCTGTGTTAGAATCAGGGCTATTTTTCAATGAGGATTTGCAGCACGCTGCAGAGCATCATCACTTACATGACCAGGAAGGAAGAGATGGAAACTCTCTTCCTCTCAAAGCTCCTAGTGAAATCTATGGGAGCCATGCAGACGCATGCCAGGCAAAACTGGATCCCAAACTGACAGGCTTCTTTAAGGGAGAGCTCACTACTAAGCCCATTCTAGCTGTATTCACCAGGAGCAGCTGAGTATAGGGAAAATATTCAGTATAGATTTCTTTTAGGTACAGTTTTGGCAAAGGAGAAATCCTGTGTTATATCCATATTCTATTAACTTTGGAATTTTTCAGAGAAGATTCTCTTTGCACAACTGAGTGAAGCTCAGATGAAAACTGGCTTGCTAAAATATTCCATTTCTAATATAACCAGGGCCCTCAATGCTGCTGAGCTCTGGCTTAATCCGTGTCATTCTCCATACATCCAGTAACTTGAGGTCAGCACAGT
This sequence comes from Chrysemys picta bellii, assembly GCF_011386835.1. NCBI lineage: Eukaryota > Metazoa > Chordata > Testudines > Emydidae > Chrysemys > Chrysemys picta. Next base: position 122,464,001 of record NC_088791.1, on the reverse strand, counting down.
GCTTGTCATTCATAATAGATCTGACTGAAGGATGTGTGTGTATTCAAGTCACCTTCTGCAGATTATTCCCCCAGCTCACTTTCTGTTCCCATTTGTCTGCACATTAGCAACCCAACCTTCTAACATTTATGCAATGTGCTAACCTGGAGACAGTGGCAGGAATATCGGAGCACAAATGAGCATTAACTCCTGTCAGCTGAGAATCCAGTTTTTGAAGTAGACACTAATTTGTGAGTTTTGATGTATCTCAGCTCATACTCTATCTACAGTCAGTCACTTTAAGCACACTTTAATAGCTGTGCTCAAATGTAGACAGCTTCACGGAATATGGAAGCATTATGTTAACACATGAAATATGCATTATACATATCTCCTTTTAAATAAAACCAACCCAAAATACATTTAAATGAATCTTTTAACTGTTTCTTCAGACAAAGGCATAACATTACACACACCAATACCCCCCCCAATCAATACAAACCTTTGTTTATATTTGTATATATTTGTATAGACTGAACTTTCAAACTACAGATTTGAATTGTACAAGTGGATAAACATTAGTGATCACTGGGTATTGTAGGGGGAAAAATGCTATGGTAATAACTATAGACTTGACATAAGAAGGCATCACAATTAATAATTCCAGATAACTATAGCACCTGTAGCAAGCTAAGGTAAGCACATGTTAGTAACAGATACAGCTTTGTAAAAATGTCAGCAAAAGTTAGCTAAAGGTACAGTTCCAACCTGTTATAACTGGTCAAAGATATTTGATTAGCAGAGTAAAAACATGGAGTTCTCTCATGATTTATGATACAGGAAGATGCAGGGCCAGATTCTTGAGTTCACCAGAGTTATGCTGATTTACCCTACTTGATGATCTGGTCCACACATTATATTTCTCTCTCTCTCTCTCTCTCTCTCTCTATATATATATATATAAGTATTATAGAAAGCCACAATGTCCATACTGGCAATAGTGTTCTGTCTCCTTAAGGAGGTTTTTAAACTTCATGCTTAAATAGCGCTTTACTGTTGTTCCTCAGTGTCTCCCTTGAATACCCCCCTACCCACACACTTTACTAATATCTAAAAACATTTTCCAGACATAAGCATGTGTGGGTGTATGGAGGGAGTGTATGAAAATTTCAAGGGGACCTGACATCCCAGGCTTAAATATAGAATATATGCATAGCGGCTTCTAACACACAAACATAATGGTTTCTGATTTTAGAAGCCCCAAGGCAACATTATACAATTTAGCAGACAGTAGGTGAAAAAGTTAGTCCTAGTACTTAACTACAGTTTCCAGAGCTCTTGTGTAGCTCTCTGTTTTAGGCAAAGCTCCAAGAAGCTGCCCTCACAGAGCTAAATGGAGCTGGCAAGGCTCAGATGGTGATCACGTGAAGGCACAGTCAGATAATGGGCTTGCTTACAATGTCTGTATGTTTCGGCTGCTATGTTCCTCATCTGTCACGTAAAGCCAAATCGTGGCAGTTCCCCTTCCTCCAAAGTCTAGTTTCATTTTAGTACTAGTAGAGGAGGATTGTGCAAATCTCAGCGTTTTATGGCTTATAAGAAACAGTCACTGCCTTGGTTCATGGTCAGTTTTAGAATGTGACATTTTGCTAAGTATTATGCTATGTATCTCAGTTCCTTTTTTGTTGTCCTTATTATAACTCCAGTATTTGCATAATACAACATCAAAATACCTCAAACCCAGAGCAAAGCTGATGCTTTTTTATATGTTATGCATGCAACATCTCTGCTTACATGTGTTCTGGGGACTGCTTGCATGACTAAGGGATTAAAGACCCAGGCCCCAGCCTTATGGAAAAGTCCAACTGAATTTAATAGAGAATGAAGATCTTAAGTTTGGCAATAGAATGCAATGGAGAATTATACCCCACTGCTATAGTTCTGTAAAATGGTCTGAAACAGGCTATAGAAAGATCTCATTCTCCATGAAATTTTCATGCACAGTAAGGGCCCATTAGCAGTATAAAGGGTCCATAAAGTAACCACAAACGTAATTTATGCTCTCTTTAAGGCCCGTTTATACTGACAGAACAATGGAAAGTGGCGATAGTATAAATGAGAATCAGGTCTACATTTTGAGAGTAGACTATATAAACCTTTCTCAATTCCTGTGCAATCATATTGGTTTAAAGCAACAGAGGGTCCTATGGCACCTTTGATCTCTATGCAGCAGATCAAACTCAGTCTCAAAGGTGCCACAGGACCCTCTGTTGCTTTTTACAGATTCAGACTAACACGGCTACCCCTCTGATACATATTGGTTTAATCACTATCCAGTTTTAGTGGGCTTTTCCAGAGGATTCATTACCAGGACTGATTTTTTTTCCCTTCACACCTCTTTGATAGTTTGCAAGAGCTTTAGGTCCCAATCATCCCCCCACTGAAGTCCAGATGAATTTTTGCTTCCTATTCGCTTTCACTGGAGCAGGATCTGCCACTTTCTGAAGACTCTAGATAAAGAACTTCTTATTTTTGCTCTACCAAAGTTCTCAGGATTTCATGTTTGGAACAAAATGCATATTGTAAAACCACGGCCAGGAGACAGCTGGTTCAAAATAGCTCCTGTGGCTGTTTCCTGGTATGACCTCTATGTTCTGGATGTATGATGGATAGAACTTATAATTTGCTAGTTCAAAATAGCTATTAAGCAGTAAATATTTTAATAATATACATGATCAATATTGGTTTTTTTCCCCTTTTAGAGCAAAGGGTTAAGCTGCAATGCACTGTTTAACATACTGAATTTTACTATGTAGTTTAAAAATATAGGTGGGCTGCTATTCGAATACACAGAGTTCTAGGGAACAGGCATTTTTTCCAATACATTCATTGTATTTTCTGTAGCCACCCTCAGAGCTTTCACAGCAAATGTGTGTTGTCCCTCATCATTCTGATGGATTCAGTGGTGCTGAAGGGTGCCAACCTATTTAAATCATTGGATTGTGGCTGGAACCCTCTATGCAGCAGGTCGCCTCCCCCTCCGCCCCTTCACATAAGGGAGGAGGCACAGGGCGCAGGACCTAAGAGATTGCAGTGAACAAAAAATGAAAACAAGGGATTGGGATGAAGGTCAAAGGATTAAAACTGACAGAGCTGGAGAATGACCATTTAGCCATAGTGGAAATACGGCACAGGCAGCAGCAGATCAAACTTCCCATCCTTCCCATTCAGCCTCGTGTGAAGTGAGAGGGTTGGTCAGTCTCCATGTCTATTCAGTCCTTGGCCTTGCCCCTGAGAGTGCTAGAGATACCAAAGGGTGCCGGCTTTAGTGGTAGCAGCTCTCACTCTTTGAGTGATCCCCTTTAAAACAGTTTAACAAAACCCTATTCACAAAACTAAAATAATTCAGTTATTCTCACCCCCACTACTTCTTCCCTGGCCAATAAAATCCCCTGGACATTTGGTAAGACACCAGCCTGGATAAAGGCATCTTTTGAACAATGGGAGTAAAATGCTTGTATTTCCCACCAAAAATTGTAGGTAGCATTTTCAAAAGTGCCCAAATGAACAAGACTGAGATTCCTGAGTGCCTAAGTCCCTTTTGAAAAATGTTACCCCACAGCTGGAACGGAGCAGCTCTGAGAGCGAGCTGTCAGGACTGCTGTGGGGCCCCATCCTCTGGATCTCCAGGGCCCCCCCATTTTGAGGGGTGAACCCTGCCCTCTTTTCTGTCTCTGGACTGTGCTGGCAAGGAGGAAAGGTTACTTCCACATATGCATCTCCTTTGGGATGCTAAATATTCCGTGGAGCCACATGCAATGGCTATTCAGATGTATGGATCAAGCAACTCCCACTGACCTCAATAAGATACTTTCCACTAACATCAAGGAGAGATGGATCGGTCCCCAAATGGTGGTGATGGTGGACCCCGAATCAATTCTTTTGATTGAATTCCACTGTATCTGGCTTCTTCCCAAGGTTGGCATTACCACAGCTTTATTTGAAGACCGTTTGGGAGTCAGATTTGCTGTTTAGAGTGCACCAGTTTACCTGCACAGTTAATGCTGATGCAAAATTGTACCCCCAAGTACTTGTGCCTGTAGGTTTGTGGGCACAAAAAGGGAGGCCAGGTTGAGGCGGGTCTCAAAAAAATTACACTTTTGGAGTTAACATTTTTCATAAGTGGTTAAGAGCCAGATGCCCAAAGGCATTTAGGCACCTAATTCCCACTGACTTCAATGGGTGGCAAGTGTCCAAATACCTTTGCAGGTCTCAGCCTATGTGACTTAGGAGCCTTAGTCACATTTTCAAAAGTGACATAAGCACCTAGGAAGCTTAAGTCTCACTGCAAGTCAAGGGGATTTATGCTCCTAAGAGCCTAAATCACTTTTGAAATTAGGACTGAAGCACATAAGTCATGTAGGCACTTCTGAAAATGCTACCTCTTAAGATATTCTCCCTCCCCTTCCTACAGAAGCTGTTGTACAGTTTTGCTGATACACAATGATGGCTTTATTGCACCCAAATGGTAGAGTCACTTCAGTCGGGATGAGGGATCTCTAGATATGCAGGGCAAGATTCTCCACTGCCTTGGCCCTTGCCCTTTGTGCATCTGTGCAAAGTACTACCAAATCAGAAGTCTTTGTTCACTCTCAGAAGTTTTGTATCCGCTTTACAGAGGCGCAAATGACTATACAAGGAGCAAATCAGTAGAGAATCAGGCCCATAAACTGTAAAGCATTTTTGGATCCTAACCTTTGGGATACAAACCACTATTTAAATGCAGTTTGCAATGAATGATTGATTATCTTCACCACCACTCATTAGGAAATCATTGTGCTCTTGTACTCGTAGATTATGTTCTTAGGACACTGGCAATACCTTCTCGGGGTGGGGGGGGGCTTTCTATTTATGCAGTGATATATCTTTCAGAGTTTTGGGGCCAAATCCATCCCTGGTGCAACTCTATTGTCTTCACAGGAAGTACGCCAAGAAGGTATTTGGCCTGCTGCACTTGGAGGAAAGTAGAACTGGAGTAATAGGTAAACATCCTTTTTGTATGCAGTGCTATTACAATCATGTTGATACAGGCTTTCCAAAAGCCACTAGCTATTCGGGAGCTTCAGTGTTAGGTGTCCAGCTTGAGGGACCTTACATTGGTTTGATTTTCAGAAAATGCTGAGCATCACTCCTGGAAAATCAGGCCCATTTAAGGGATCTCATTAGGCCCTTTTGAAAACCTTGACTAGAGTTTATACTGTTACCAGCAATAGATTCTCATTTGTTCCTGGTCTTAGTTTGCATTTGGAAGGGTCTCAACCTTCCCTCGCTGCTCACACATATACAGTAAATCCCAGTAATGATAATGTGGGATAGCCAAGAGCACAACTCCCTAAGCATGACTGGAATAATTTCACTTAAACAGTCTGGACCAGATCCATCCTCAGCTGGTGTACATCAGCATAGCTCCATTGAAGTCAATGGAACAGACAGATTGACACCAACCAAGAATCTGGCCCATGGTTTGTTACCATATATAGCTCAGCAGAGGAATCCCAGTAATGATCAAAACTGCTTTTGTCTATGCCTATTAAAGATGCTCTTTGGAGACTATTTGTACAGCCACATCTTTAGAATTTTTGTGATACATCTAGCTCTTCCCACAAGGGCCCTTGGCAATAGCGGCTGTAAAAATTGCTCTTCAAATGACTGAAAAATATAAATATATTCATTAAAAATGTGTGAATGGTCGTCTTTGTCAAAAAATCTTTAAACACTGATCTATTTGCAGTTTCTACGGTGGTAATAGCCTGACATTTGTTATTCACTCTCTATAAAACAAACCAAAACCACCCCCCTATACTTTCTGTTGTTGGATTTCAGTACCAGTTAATGAGTGTAACCGAACGCCCACAAAAAAGACCTGATATCTGTGTTTCCACATCACAAAGCATGCCAACAAACACACAATGGCTGTGATCAGATTAAGAACCATCTGCAGTAGCAGATACAGATTGAAAGTGCTAGTGACACTGGTACAATCAGATACATCCTGGTAAACGAAGGTCCTACTGAGGGGATCTGAAGTGTCCAGTTTGCACTGGCAAGAGTCGAGGACGGCATCACAGGTAAACTGTGTAATCTGTGAATGATGATGTGCAACAAAAGCCACTGCCAAAACACAGGTAATCAGACTCAGGGTGCTCAGTAGAAAGTACATCAGCTGAAATAAAGCAAAAAAGACAAACATTCTTTTCCAGCTACACAGAGAACGGGGCATATAACCAACACATGCACCGATTTTTCCAGTGAAAGTGTGCATTTGAGGGACAGTTTATACATTTCATGCTCATTAGTTGCAATAAATATGTAATTCTGGGTTGATGCCGACCTGTGGGTGCTAAAAGCAGTTGCAAGTACATCAGCCCTCCAAAGGCATATTTTACTTACTTCATATGAGGGTTGGAATATAATTTTTAGAACAGACCTGTTAAAAATAATATCAAGGAGTCTAACTTTTTACAAAGCTGCATGCTTAATGGAGCAGGATGCACTTTTATGGTATTATTCATGCCGCTTTGACTAAAGTTGCAACAGCCACATATTCAGGTAAGGTAACTTGGTGTTGCTCTGCTGAAGTCAATGGAGCCCCAGCGATTTACACCAGCTGAGGCGCTAGCCTCAAATATTTAATGGCAAGTGGTGGTGCTTACAAAAGTGCTGTCATTATGCCACTGACATAAAGGGTCTCTTAAAATTACAGGAACAACTTTGTGCATGCATCTACTCATGGCTATGTTTTGCACACAGAAAAGAATCGGACTCGTGCAGGCATATTGGACAGCTAGGTGTCTAATAATCTGAGTGGGGACTGCAAGGGCATTTCGCTTGAACTCATCTGAGGTTCCATGTGGAAAATAATGATTACTACAAAACAGGTACACAAACGTATAAGAGTAAATTTGTGCCTCACACAGAGGCCCGTTTGGAAATCTGGCCCAGGAAGGTAAAAGAGAAGATTTCAAAGGCACAGAAGGAAGTTAAGTTGCCATTACTCTCTAAGGCTGCCACTTGCATGGAATAAAAAGGATAGAGTCCTTCTTTAGTCCCAGAGGGAAATGTAATTATTTGGGGCCTAGTCCTGAAATCTGCTCCATGTGGATGGAATTCTGATATCACTGTGAGATCATTCAGAGCCCCAATCACTTCAGGTTGCAGGAGTGGAGTTTTGATTATTATATGGTATGGAATTTCCTGACATTTGAGTTCTGGATTTGGCAATTTTTGTATTGCACTCACACTACTTTTTGGGAATATATATATTCAAATATAACTGTGCATGGTGCCAATATCATTTCTGGTTCTGCTGAGCAGGATGGAGACATTTATTTCTCTTGGCTTCTTACTTATCTGTCAGCAACATGGCATGGTTGGGAATTTGTTATTTTAAATAAAGAGGCTTTTTTTTATTTTTTATTTTTATTAAACCTCTGCACCATAAGCAAACTATCAATACATAAGCAATTTTTATTGCCGTGAAGCTCTAGGGATGTATGTTTTGATAAAATCCACTCTCTGGGTATATTTGTCTTTGATTCACCCTGTAGATCTATCTTCCCATACATGTGTCAGTTTGGGGGAAAATATAGTAGGGCTATAGGAGATATCAAAGCAATATATTCCTTCTGTCCCCAAAATAACTGAATTCAAGATATCTAGATCTTCATTTAGACGCCATGGCTTCTATTAAGTTTAATGACTCTCCCTGCAGCCTTAAACTTAGGGCAATTTCTAAATGAAGGTGGCTTTTATTAAATTTAATTACATTCCCCCTGAAGCTTTCATGGTAAAAGGCCCACAGTAAAAGTGAATTTACAAAATGAGGACAGCTCCTATTAAAAACTGCATGGTAAAGGGGGCAGCTATTAATTGAGGGCAGTCTCTACACAAAGATATATGGTAATTTATGAGCATGTGATAATATTTCAAAAGATGACGTAAACATTTTTAAAGGGAAAAGCATGATGGCAACAGATAATTGCACTAATGTTGATATTCATGAGGGAACCAATTCTGATCGATTATCCTGATGTAAATCTGTGGCAACCCCACTGAATGGAATGGAGAGTAGAATATGACCTCATTACATGAATTTTTAAGCCTGTATGTACCACGGCTCTGATTCTGCATTGATTTGCACTGCATGCAGATATCAACACCTACAAAAAGTGAATGGAAAATGGCATCAAATCAATAAATAATCTAGACAGTACTTCTGGTATGGTCACATGTATTTGCATGTTATGCACCAAAATAAATACATTAATTAAAATGATGCCATACATGAAAGAAATCTGAGGTTTCCTTTCAAATGCAAAAGTCTCCAGGCAGCCCCTGTAGCAATCAGCTAAGATGCACAGAGTCATATGGGGGCATTAGGCAATTGACAAATAGCTATTATCCTCACGTGGTGTTTGCAGAGGAATTTCCTTCGCAAACAGATGAAAATGAACACATTTCTAAATATCAAAGGTGAGTCTAAAGAAAGTGCTGCCTGGGAAGGAGCACAGGGCAGTGAGTGCACAGATCCCATCAGCAGGCTAATCACATGATAGACCCAGAGGCAACTCCAAAACAACAAATACAACTGCTTAGGGAGTTCTGCCAAGGAGCTGGAATTTGTCCCCGGAAAAACGCTTTTCACCACTCGAGAGATATACAGGCCCTCTGATTGCTATCTAAATAGAAGGAGAAAGGAAGGAATGGGGGAAGTGACATACCATGATTATGTACAGTGAATGGTAGGTCACATACATTTTCCTATATGATGAACCCAAAGAAGGAAAGGTTTTAAAATATTTACTGATAAGAAAATTATATTTTTGTTACACGTCAGGGAAATAAACAACAACTCAGTTAAGATGCATTGTGTCCTGCATGGGAAAGTCCTGTACTCTTAAGGATTAAACCAGTCAGATTCCATAGAAAGTACTCCAAACCCCTGCAGAAGTTAATAGAGAGCCCTTTCTAAGAGTTAGAGCAGCTTGAACTATAAGCCCATGAAGAAGGGCTGAAGGATATCAGAGCCGCACTTTCTACCCGTGTAAGTGCTATCTGGTGCAGGTAGCTCTGCCTCCTGTGTCTTTTCAAATCTTCCCCTTGGACTTTTATTCATTTTCCTTTTCCATTTAATTCTTTCCACTTATTATTCCACACCAGCACAATAACAAGAGCCTTAGAAATAAAAGTAATCTGGAGAAAAGCTGCTACAACACTCCCACTGGAAAAAAAAAATTTGGTGTGCCTCAGAGTGAAATTCATCTTCATGCAGAGGGTCAATATGAGGCCAATGGATGCCATAAATACCACGCAAGTGCTGTTTTGAGAACTTAAATGGGACATCAGTGGTGCATAGTCCTTGTGTTGCTCCTATGCATAGGGGTGGATTTCATCCTTGGAACACTGACTAAATATCTGTGATACCTGACACAATATGAAGAAAGGCTACAGAGTTTAGATGGGTTTACTATATATCTTTGGTATGTAGGTGGGTGGGCAAGTAGGGGTCTTCCCCCAAGCCTTTTAACTTACGCATGCACATGCAGCATCTAATTTTATGGTAAGAGGGAAACTGCACACTAGGCGGGACTTGAAATCCATCATAAAATGTCAGAAATAGATACAGTAAATCCCTATTTATCTGAATCCCTTTAATATGAAATTCTCGCTTATCCTGATAACTGTGACATTTCCCCTTACCCAGTAACCCCCTCAGTTTTTGAACCCTTGAGCCCATTTATCCAAGTGTCTTTAATATTCCCCAAAATGTTGCAGATAAAATAGGCTCTTACCTGAAAATAAAGTATTTATCATCTTGACCTAGAATTCCTCTTTTACACAGACTGCAGATATGCAGGGTATAGTATAAATCCTCCTAAGCATTTGTTTGATTGTTGGCATTTTCTAGACTGCCAGTCTAAGGGTTACATTTTTGCAACTTTCAAGCACAATCTGGCTTTCTTTTATATGGGGAAATTATCCAGTACAGCAGCTTGTGATTTTATATATATCAAGATTAAAAAAAATTATACTGTACCTTTATGGCAAACTGGAAACATGTCTTCTCCTCAGGCTGATATGAAACACAAAGCATCACCATTCCCACTAAGGCCACCACACAGACCTGCAAAGGTGTAGATTTAAAGGGACAATGTCAAGATAAAGATCTTATTTTTCCAAACAAAAATGTCCTGTCTGTATTAGCAGCACCTTAAAATAAAATAAGTTTTAAAATGTAATAACCTCGTTGTGGTACTTATATGGCCCCATAGCACCTGAGTGCCTCACAATCCTACAACACCCCTCTGAGGAATGTTTATCCTCACTACACTCCTGTGAGGTAGGGCAGTGCTGTTATGTCCATTTTACATATGGGGACTGAGGCACAGATAGGCTAAGTGACTTACTTAAGATCACAGCGGAAGTCTGTGAATGAGCAGGTCTCACAAGTCCAAGGCTAGAACTCTAACTACTGGGACATATGTCTTCTTCAAATTTAGCTGAAAGTTTTCAAATTTGAAATCTTAAAGTTAGTCTCCCTCAATCCATATTAAGGCATCTAAATTAATGGCCTGGTTGTCAGAGGTGTTGGGCACTCACCACTCCAACTGGAGTCAATGGAAGCTGCTTGGCTCATCATTTTTGAGCGTCAGGATTCTTATTTAGCAGGCTAAACTTTTAGGGCCTAACTTTAGGCGCTCAGATTTGGAAACCTTGGCCTTAGTTTACATGGCTCCATTTATGCTTGTTGTTTACATTTTGGACTTCATTCAGCTAATGTAGCAAAACATGTTTATTTATTTGTAAAAAATTTAACAACACAACAGTTATAACTCAAAAAGGGAGAAATGCCAGAGATTCCATCAAGCCTACCATGGGCTTGGCTATTGGTTTTACATGGAAAGTGCTCAGATACTAGACAGAGGGATACTAACTTTTGGGATCAAATTTTGGATAGTCCTGTGTAGGTACAGAACACACAGGATCCAGGCAAAATTTTGCCCCTATTACTCCTAAAATTCCATGTCAGCCAGCTAGTGTGTCCAATGACATTCCACAGCTATATCTGGGGTAGACAGGAAAGTTGGGGCATAGCCAACTTGCCATGCTCCTTGAACATCTGCTACTAGCAGGTGCAGATGAGCAGAAGCAGCTTGTTTTTGAAGCATCCATTGCTTAGTGCGCTCCCTGACGTCCCATGGGCCACTATGCCTTATTTGCCCTTCACAGGCAGAAAGGTTCAGAAAAACCTTCAGCTAGTTGCTCTGCTCCACTCCCTTTTCCAGCACTCTTCCCAGGAGACATACCAGAATGTAGTCTTTTGTTTAGGGGCTTGTCTATGCACAGAAGTTTCACCAGTTTCCATTTTTTTAAACCAAATTTGGTTAAACCAAAAAACAAACAAACAAACAAAAAAAACCCGACAACCTTGTTTAGACTCACTTATTTTAGTTTAAAAGAAGCTTATTTTGGCTTATCTTAAAACCTGTCCTAATCAATGTAAACTTAATTTGATATAAGCCCAGTGTAGATGGATTTAAGATGGATTTGCAAAAGTTAAACTCTTCTTCTTCTTCTTCTTCACCTTGTGCCATCAATCAGGGGTCACCTTGTCCCATCAAGTGTATTTTCCAAACCAGCCTTCTTCTTGCCCTCCTTCAGTATCCCAAACCACCTTTCTCTAGGTTCTCCTTGTGATCTTTGTCCTGGGACTATATCTCATGTACTCTCTGGCCAACATATCCCACATCCTGTAGTCTCACATGACCCAGCCATCTCAGCTGATACTCTCTCAGCTTTTCAGCAATAGGGGCTATGTGCATCATGGCTAGTACTGTTCAGTTGTGTAACCTATCAGTTCTCGTCTTATCCAGATTCCACCTGAGCACTCATTTTGGCAGTGTGAAGTAATTGTTCTTCTCTCTTCCTCAGGGGCCAACATTCAGACTGTATATCATGGCTGGCTTAATCATGATCTTATACACTTTGTTCTTTAGTTTACTTGGCATATTCTTATCACAGAGAATTCCCTCCATTTATACCAAAATGCACTTCAGATGGCTTCTAACATCCACAACCAAATTTCCATCATGACACAACACTGAACTGAGGTATTTAAATTGTTGCACAGACTTAAAGCTATATGATATAGAGTTAATTGGCTTCTTGTTGTCCCCCTTATTGAAATGTATGTATTCAGTCTTTTGTCACCTGATTCATAAGCCATTGTCTTCTAATGCAGCACTCCATGGTTTGAGGCCCTTTTTCAGTTTGTATTTATCTTCATGGCATAAAACTATCATTGGCAAAAAGCATGGTGCATGGAATCTCTCCCCTAGCCTTCTGCATCAAGGGGTCCATTACAATCACAAATAGGAATGGGCTAAAGGTTGTTCCTTGATGTAGACCTATCCTTACAGTGAAAGGCTTACTGTAGACACAGCTGCTTCTCACTACTGTTGTGCTATCCTTGTACGTGTCCATGATAGTCTGAACATATGTCTCTGGCAGATTGCGTGACAGAAGGTACCACCATAACAATTGCCTAGGAATTCAGTCATAAACCTTCAAATCCACAACACTCAATTCCTTGAGTTTCTCCTGCCATATTCAGGCTACAAAGATTGCATACATTGTTGACCTTCCTGGCATAAACCTGAATTGGTTGTTGATTACTTGATGCTCCAGCTCCTCCTGATGTCTTTGCTCAATGATTCTCTCCAGCCATTTCATCATGTGACTCATTAACTTGATGAGTCAGTAATTACTACATTCTGGCACATCTCCTTTACGCTTGAAGATAGGGACCAATGTGCTCTTCCTTCATTCATCAGGCATTTTTGCAAGATGGAGAATTAAGCAGAAAAAGTTCACCATCACTCCCCCATGACCTAATGCTTTAAATGCCTCAACTGGTACACTGTCTGATCCCACTGTCTTCCCCACTTTCGTCATCATTAGCGCTGTCTGAGTCTCCACCATGGGGATAGATCTTATGAGGTTGTTGCTTGAGCATACTTCCCTCAAGGGTTTTTACATGTTGTGGTACTTATCTTCCACCAGCACTCTTTCATTTTAATCTCTGACAGACTTCACAGCTCCCAAGTCCTCTGCTCTTCTTTGCCTGATCTTGGCTAATCTCTATATATTCCTTTTTTCCCCTTCCTTCATTAGTAGTCCTGTGTATAACACTTTAAATGCCTGGCCTTTAGCTTCTCCAGCTGCTGTTTTTGGCATTTTCTTTACCAGCTTGTATTTCTCAGAACCTTTCACCATTCTTATTTTCTGCCATCACTTAAATCTGCACATTGTTGGACCACTACCGCAGCTCCTTGCCAAGAAGTTTCCCTTTTTTCATCTGGCCATGGGCAGCTTGTGAACGTTCTGTGATATGTTTGGACATTTTCCCCCAAACCTCATCAGTTTGGTCATGTCCAATCTCTGTAGAACCTCCTCCTTACATCTCTAACTTCCCTATCTGTGAGTCTCCACCACTTTATTCTTTCTTCCACAACTCGTCTTTTGTCCCCCACTAACCTTTTCACTCACAAGTCCATTAGAAGGAAATCTATGTTGCTCCCCAATCTGCTGTCCTGGGATCACTTTACAGCCCCTCGTGTGTTTGAGATCTCTTCCTCTTGTCAGGAAGAAATTGATCTGGGACCTATTGGAACAGCTCTTGTACATAATTAAGTGCTTCCCCTTCTTTACAAAGCATGTATTGGCAACAAACAGGCCATGGGCTCTAGCTAACTCTTAAGATTTTCTACCAACTTCATTTCTGGTTCCAAAGCCTTATCGTCTGTGACAATCGTCATAGCCCTCACTGTGTTCTCCCACATGTCCATTGAGATCTGCCCTGATAATCAAATACTCAGATTGTGGTACTTCATTTGTCACTTGGTCCAGCGCTATCTGGAATTCCTCCTTTTCCTCAATTGTACGACTTGCGTACGTATCTGCATGTAACATGAAATATTTGTTTTCTGTTCAATGCCATTCTAACTTTCATTAGCCGGTCACTCTTTCTTTGCACTGCCTTATCCTGTAATATTTCTGCTTTGATTATTCCTACTTGCTATTGAGCCATGATTCTGAGCCATATGTTGTAACCTTCCTGATGTTCATGGATTCCAACCCCTTCCATTTGGTCTCTTGTATACAGACAATATGCACTCTTTCTTTTCAAGATCTCAGCAACTTCTCTAGATTTGCCAGTCACTGTTCCCACATTCAGGAGAACCACACACAGTTCTTTAGCTCATTTCTTTAGCCACATGCACCCAGAACATGGTAATCTTTTCCCATTTTCCACAGCTGTCGAGCAGAGCAGTCTCATATCACTTCTGGAGGATGCTCTAGCATTGTACCGATATATTCCCTGAAGATGAAGACCATAGAGCATGTGTGCGTGGCACAACTTTTACAAACTAGCTGGCTGGGCCCGATGTTCTCACTTTGAAATTGGACTCCCTTCTCATAGGTGGAATGCCTACTACAGCTAATGAGCTCCATCCGTTTGGAGCAACCTAGTTATAAGGCGCCAGACACCAGCCTTTCAACCCACGTCTTCAGTTAAGAACATCTCCACCATGAGAAGGCAAATATACCACACTGGCCACGTGAGGCATTTCCTAGGGAGTGAGAGCTCATCCTCAAAACCACCTTGACATGAACATGACAATTCTTTAGTTTGCACCACTTTAACTAACTTTAGTTAAGTCAGTGTTGCTTTGCATATAAATACACCTCTACCCCAATATAACATGAATTTGGATATAACACAGTAAAGGAGCGCTCCGGGGGAGTGGGGCTGCACGCTCCGGTGGATCAAAGCAAGTTCAATATAACGCAGTTAGATTTTTTGGATCCCGAGGACAGCATTATCTCGGGGTAGAGGTGTAACCTCTAAGCCTCCCCTCTGATTTGTGATAGCATTTTATTTTCTGTTTCTCCTGCATGAGCCATTGTGTTGTGTTTGGGTTTCTAACAATACAGGAGAAAACTAATTTTAAGAATCTTGGACAATATTTGCAGGCCAGATCCTGAGATGTGTTGACCACCTGCAATTCCAACTGATTTCAGTGGGCCCCAAGTGCGGATAGAATTTGATCAGTGATCTCAAGGTGAGTTTCTATTTATATCATAAGTAACCACTGTCGTCTCTCAAAAAGGATGGTTTAGGCTTGTAGGGATAGGATCCTGAATCTAAATACCACCTATCCTCTATGTTACAAGACGTCGGCTGGTTTTTTTATGTCATTAGCAAAGGCTGCAGAGTTTAACAGTAGTCAGCAACATTTCCTGTATGCCTGAATAGCATGGGTTAGAGCAGAGGCTTTCAAACTTTTCATACTGCGGACTACATCTTAACAAACAGCACACCTCTATCTGTTTGTGATTGCATTTCAGCCCAGTGGCAATGACAGTAATTGCTTATGCAGAACAGTAATAGGAAAGTATTTATGTACTGTCACGGTCCTTATTAGCAGTATTATCTATTTGCAGTAGCACTTACTACATGCTAGGCACTTTTCAGTCATTTACAAAGGACAGTACCTGCTCTGAACTCAGAATCTAGTGCAACAAGTATTCTTTTTTTTAAATGAAATTAATTACACTGTCTGCTTTTGCTCTTCAGGGTGGGCTCAGCCCTACGAGTTATTCAGCATTCCTGTGAGGTGATTAAAATCCTCAACTTCAGTGTTACTTCAGTGAGAGAACTTAGCACCTCACCAGAAAGCTCACCTAACCCTAATCCTGCAGGATGCAAAGCTAGAACCATGTGACCAGCTCTCCATGGACCTCCAGCTTGTACGCTATAGAACCTATAGCAGTGGCTCTCAGACTTTCCAGACTACTGTGCCCCTTTCAAGAGTTCGATTTGTCTTGCGTACCCCCAATTTTCACTTCACCTAAAAACTACTTGCTTATAAAAAAAAAAGTCAGACATATAAATACAAAGTGTCCCAGCACACTTTTACTGAAAAATGGCTGACTTTCTCATTTTTACCATATAATTATAAAATAAGTCAATTGGAATATAAATATTATACTTACATTTCAGTGTATAGTATATAGAGCAGTATAAACAAGTCATTGTCTGTATGAAATTTTAGTTTGTACTGACTTCGCTAGTGCTTTTTATATCGCCTGTTGTAGAACTAGGCAAATATCTAAATGAGCTGATGTACCGCCTGGAAGACCTCTAAGAACCCCCAGGGATACACGTACCCCTGGTTGAGAACCACAATACTCACACTTTCATCATATCAGTAAATGAAAGCAGGGGGAAAGATAAGACATTTTTAAAAACTTTACTGCTGCCTAACAGGCTAAACACACCATGAAAAATGCACTCCCAATGCTGCCGCGTGTTCTTGGTACATGCTTATTGGAGTTTTGATGTCCCAAAGTTAACCCTTTTACCTCTGATGTTCGTTGCAGCCTCTGTACTCAAGAAGAATACAATGGCATTCTTTGGCATGCCAACATTCAAATCCCACGATTTTGGGCCTAGGCACAGAGGACGGAGTGGTCACCCGTAACCGTGGGATTAACATTTTTGTTTGTTAAATTAAAAACAACAAAAGTCCTCCAAAAGTAATATCTGCAGCATCTCACACACTCAGTATGATCTCAATTGTAGTAACTCACCTTTTAGTTCTAGAGAACCTACATCTTCTGTAATTATATTTTTAAGAGCCTGACCCAAGGTCTATTGAACTAAATGGAAAAACAACAAGGAGTCTGGTGGCACCTTAAAGACTAACAGATTTATTTGGGCATAAGCTTTCGTGAGTTAAAACCTCACTTCACTAGAGTGAAAGTTACAGATGCAGGCATTATATACTGACACATGGAGAGCAGGGAGTTACTTCACAAGTGGAGAACCAGTGTTGACAGGGCCAATTCAATCAGGGTGGATGTAGTCCACTCCCAATAATAGATGAGGAGGTGTCAATTCCAGGAGAGGAAAAGCTGCTTCTGTAGTGAGCCAGCCACTCCCAGTCCCTATTCAAGCCCTGACATTATCATCAAAGGGGCTGACAAAGGAGGTGCTGTAGTCATAATGAACAGGTCAGATTATGAACAGGAGACTGCCAGGCAACTCTCCAAGACCACATTCTACAGGCCACTATCCTCTGATCCCACTGAGGAATACCAAAAGAAACTACACCATCTGCTCAAGAAACTCCCAGCTACAGTACGGGAACAAATCTACATGGACACACCCCCAGAACCCCGACCAGGGGTATTCTATCTGTTACCCAAGATCCATAAACCCGGAAACCCTGGACGCCCCATCATCTCAGGCATTGGCACTCTGACAGCAGGATTATCTGGCTATTTGGACTCTCTCCTCAGGCCCTATGCTACCAGCACTCCCAGCTATCTTCGAGACACCACCGACTTCCTGAGGAAACTACAGTGCATTGATGTTCTTCCTGAAAACACCATCCTGGCCACCATGGATGTAGAAGCACTTTATACCAATATTCCACATGGAGGATGGACTACAAGCTGTCAGGAACAGTATCCCTGATGAGGCCACAGCAAGCCTGGTGGCTGAGCTTTGTAACTTTGTCCTCACCCACAACCACTTCAGATTTGGGGACAACTTATACCTTCAAGTCAGTGGCACTGCTATGGGTACCCGCATGGCCCCACAGCATGCCAACATTTTTATGGCTGACTTAGAACAACGCTTCCTCAGCTCTCGTCCCCTAGTGCCCCTCCTCTACTTGCACTACATTGATGACATCTTCATCATATGGACCCACGGAAAGGAGGCCCTTGAAGAATTCCACCTGGACTTCAACAATTTCCACCCCACCATCAACCTCAGCCTGGACCAGTCCACACAAGAGATCCACTTCCTGGACACTACAGTACAAATAAGTGATGGTCACATAAACACCACCCTATACCGGAAACCTACTGACCGCTATACGTACCTACATGCCTCCAGCTTCCATCCAAGACACATCACACGATCCATTGTCTACAGCCAAGCCCTAAGATACAACCGAATTTGCTCCAACCCCTCAGACAGAGACAAACACCTACAAGATCTTTATCAAGCATTCGTAAAACTACAATACCCACCTGGGGAAGTGAGGAAACAGATTGACAGAGCAAGACGGGTACCCAGAAATCACCTACTACAGGACAGGCCCAACAAGGACAATAACAGAACACCACTGGCCATCACATACAGCCCCTAGCTAAAACCTCTCCAGCGCATTATCCACGATCTACAACCTATCCTGGAAAATGATCCCTCACTCTCACAGACCTTGGGAGGCAGGCCAGTCCTCGCTTACAGACAACCCCCCAACCTGAAGCAAATACTCACCAGCAACTACACACCACACCACAGAAACACCAACCCAGGAACCTATCCCTGTAGCAAACCTCGTTGCCTACTCTGTCCCCATATCTACTCTGGCAACAGCATCAGAGGACCCAACCACATCAGCCACACCATCAGGGGCTCATTCACCTGCACATCCACTAATGTCATATATGCCATCATGTGCCAGCAATGCCCCTCTGCCATGTACATTGGCCAAACCGGACAGTCCCTCCGCAAAAGAATAAATGGACACAAATCAGACATCAGGAATGGTAACATACACAAGCCAGTAAGTGAACACTTCAATCTCCCTGGTCATTCTATTACAGATTTAAAAGTCACTATCATTGAACAAAAAAACTTCAGAAACAGACTTCAAAGAGAAACAGCAGAACTAAAATTCATTTGCAAATTCAACACCATTAATCTGGGCTTGAATAGGGACTGGGAGTGGCTGGCTCACTACAGAAGCAGCTTTTCCTCTCCTGGAATTGACACCTCCTCATCTATTATTGGGAGTGGACTACATCCACCCTGATTGAATTGGCCCTGTCAACACTGGTTCTCCACTTGTGAAGTAACTCCCTGCTCTCCATGTGTCAGTATATAATGCCTGCATCTGTAACTTTCACTCTATGCATCCGAAGAAGTGAGGTTTTAACTCACGAAAGCTTATGCCCAAATAAATCTGTTAGTCTTTAAGGTGCCACCAGACTCCTTGTTGTTTTTGTAGATACAGACTAACACGGCTACCCCCTGATACTTGAACTAAATGGGATTCTTTTAATTGATTTCCATGGGCTTTGGATCAGGTCCCAAGGAATCAGGAATGATTTCGACTGGTCAAGTTTTTCTCCTAACTTCTAAATAAATGTTTAAAATAATCTGATTCTGAAACCTTTGAATGGAAGTGTTCTATGTTTGTTTATGAAATTCCCACGTCTTAGGTTAGCCCTTGTCAGATGTGAATCTGTGATCCCATCTTGTGACTTCCTTTAATCTTCTCATTCAAAGTCTCATTTGGTTTGATGGGGCCTACTGCAAGTTCTTTATGTATCCTTGTTTTTGTTTGTTTTGATCAAGAATCATATGGGGAGGTGGGAGAGAAGAGAAGCCAAGGTCACTGGTGAGCAAGCAGTGGGACAGCCAGAGCCCCTTGGATGATATTACATCAGGTCTGTATGACCGTAGGATGGATGGTATACAAGACCAGGACCATTACTCCTCCCCCCACTAAAATAAATGGGAAAATCTGCATTGACTATAATGGGAACACGATTTGGCTCTAAGGTACTTGTTTCTCTTTAATCCTATGTGTTTATTTTGGGGGGAATTCTCTCTGCTTTCCCAGTGAAACTAGACTGGTGGGTTTTGCTTCTTCTGGACCAGATCCTCAGCTCATGTAAGTTGGCATCACTCCAGGAAAGTCAATGGAACTGCATTGGCGTACACCAGCTGTGGAGCCGGACTTCCGTTAGTAGTTTCACAACCTGATTTTCCACACACTATCACAATGCTATTGTGTTTGACTTCCCAGCACTGCAGGGGGTCATCTGAATTGGAAAAAAATACAAATCCAAAAATTTGTAAAATGGTCTTGAATGAAAACATTCCTGTTTATGCTTTAATGGGAAAACAAATACTACCAACTGTTCTTCCATCAATTTCCTTTAGGAGGACAGTATCTCTGAACACACAGCGGTGTCCCTCCAGAACGTATGTGAAGTAGCAGACTTACCCGTAAAGTTGTATTTCATGTCATTTCTGTAAGACATGGTTAAGTAGTATTGCCTGAGAACATTTCTAAAGAAAGCATCAGTGTTATTTACTCCTTTGCATGTCATGCGTATTTATGTTCTGGTCCTATGACTTGCACACAGTCTCCAATTTATTTGTTTTCTTTTTATTGCTGACAGCAGTAATTAACAGGGTTGTCCGGGGGGCGGGGGAGAAGAACCTTTCTTGGCACAATGGTCCTGATCTGCGCTCACTTATGCGAGTGTAAATTTGACACAGCTTAGTACAAGCCAATAGGATTACATCAGTTTGAAACTAGTGCAACTGAGAGCAGAACGAGGCTCTGGTTCTATTTAACATGATATCTATGATAAGTTAGGATTCTTTTACAGTAAATCAAGTCCTAAAGAAATAGGAGCTGATCCAAATCCCATTAGGTCAGTGGCAAAACACCTACTGACTTGAACAGCAGCAGGATCTGGCCCATCTTCAGAAATCTTTCAATACGAAGAAGTATCATTCAAAAGAATTTCCGTCCTGCATACACTTTGTAGGATTCCTCTGGGATCTAAATAATATACTAAAGGATAGTTGGAGAACACAGTTAATGGGCATTTATAAAGGATTACATCAAGTCAGGATTCAGGCAAGGTTTGAACAGGATATTTTAGAAGGCTTAAGTATTATTATTATTTTTTTTAACAACAATACTACATTATTTCTGTTAACCAAAGATATGAAGAAGAGGGAGCTGGCAAGGACCTGATGTTGATTGGTAAACAGAATAACTCCTGCCCAAATCTTAGATTATTGGGGATTACTACAAATATCTAGTTTAGATTTAAGTTTTGAAAAGGTAGACTGTCTCTTTGAAGCAAACTTGAGTACGGAACAGTTAGAGAGAAAACCGTTTACATGTTTCTCTTTGTGTGTTATTAAAAGATCAGTTTTGAATTATGCCGATGAAGTGCAATAGAACAAACATATTTTGGTAAATATTCTTAAAGACTCCTTAAGTGACTATGTTCTAGCAGGGGTGTGTTATGGATGCTGCCAATGTTGATTATAAAATAGCATAAGGAAATCCGACATTCTAATGGTTCAATAGCCATTGCAATATCCCAGCATGAAACAGACTTCCCATGCCTTATTGACTAAATATATGATGTAAGATGCACTAGCCTTAGCACTGGGTTATCATCAATCAATATGCATTTGTTACACAAATAAAACAGATTCCGTAAGAATTATGGAATAGTATTTAGGAGTTATAAGAGCTGACCTAATTATCTGACTAACTAGGAATAAGCACTTCAACCCTGTGCAAATTTCAGTCCGAGTTTATTTCAAGTTCCTATTTCAGAATTTTCCGTGTGAGCTAACACACCCCTCGTTGAACAGATAGCTGCCTGAAAGGAATTTAAATTTAAAATTTAAAACAGAAGGAGTTTAAATTTCAAAAAGCACTGCCTAGAAAAATACTTGGATGCGATACAGATGTACTTACAAAGGTTACAGGTTTAATTTTGGTTACTACATCCTCTCACATACCAAAACATTTCACACACCACTGAAAATAAATATTTATTAGAGCTGGTTGAAAAATTTAAAAAAATATATTTGTGGAAAATATCAACATTCTTTTCATCTAGCAGGTTTCTAAATGGATCCATTTTAATTGTTTTTATTGTGTTTTTAATCAAAGTTTTAAAACAAAACTACTATTAGAATGGTTATTGAAATTGTCTGCTTACCGAAAACAGGGATAGATCCTGTCGTCATTGAAGTGAACAACTTAATTGTTGTTGATTTCAATGGGAACAGAACCAGCCCCTATACTGGGACCTAAATACAATTACTTAGGACTAGACTTGCAATGATTCCTTTCCAGGATAGCCCATAGCTTGTAAGATATTTGGGACAAGATATTTCATTGTGCCCAGTGCCTAGCACTGGAGAACTTGTCCCTGATTGGGAACTCCAGGCAATACCACAAAACAAATATTAAGTAGTGATAATAATACTATGGTGACTGACAAACTACGAATACCCACTTTCCGTATGCAGAGTAGATTCCATCAAAGTATGCAAGATGCCACTCTTTACGTAGCTTAGTCATCTAAAAAGTGGAACGAAAGCAGTGAAAGAATAGTCTTTCCTCCAACCTGCCGCAGCAAAAAGCCAGCAACACCAACTTCATTTCTCACTGCCAAAATAAAGGCACAGGCTGAACATCCACACCGGTCTTCAAAGGACAAAGGTTGATTGTTTTCCAAAAAGCATAGCCAGGCTGGCGGCAACAGAAGCACAAACATCCTCCTGCTTTACATGACTAATTGTCATCCCTCAGACCTATTACACTCATTGAACTAACCATGGCAACGAAGGGTGAGAAAAATATGGTCTGCAAAAGCAAAAAAAAAAAAAAAAATTAATGCACAATCCACTTATTTCTTATCGGCCAAATCCAGAGGATTTTATTTTGACCGAATTCCCATGGAACTCATTGGAGTTTTTCCCAAGTAAGGCCCACCAGATTTGCCCTCCCTATCCAATCACCCTTATTTTAAGTTGCTTGTAACTTTCTCATACTTTAATCACACAAGGTCTCAACACAAAGATGGAGAATAGATAGATAGCAGAATACAGTCTGGTAATGATTAAGATGTTGATGTAATATACCTAATTGGGGGAAATATGAACATGTCAAAAATAAATTGCAGTTGTGGTTTGCATTAGTTATTGTCACACTAATATATTAATGTGGTTTGCTTTATTCCTACAGCTGTCCAAACCATGGATTGCGCTAATCTGCTCTTTTTTCTACCTAGTACATTATGAGGGTTTTTTGTTGTTGTTGTTGTTGTTGCTGCTGCTGCTGCTGCAATTTCAGCCAAAAGGTGGCCCTAAAAACAGGTAGGCCTCTCAGTCAAATGATGTATATTTGCCTTCCAAGAATTTCCTACAGATTTTGGAAAACATATGGTGCTGATTTGGGAGAGGCAGGAGAGCTGAAAATGTCTGAAAAGAGATTGAGAAAGAGGAAAATCTGGTTCAAATGAGCATATTGGGCCCTAACCCAAGACATATCTGGAAACACTTATGCAGGTGACTAATTTTACTCATCTGCTTTATTATATGGTCTGGTTAGCAGGAATTTTAGAAAATAACCCTTGTAATCAAAAGAGCAAACAGAGTGAAAAGCAACACATTTGTAACCTGTGGAACTCATTGACACAGGATATCACTGAGGCCAAGAGGATTACACATTTTTATGGATAATGAGAATATCCAGAGTTACATTAAATAGAATGACCTTTTTAAAGAGGAATAAAAACCCTCATGCTTCAGGGAACAAGCCAACCACTAATAGATGAAGTTAGGAAGAAACTTTCCTTCTGAGCAAGTTATTCCATAATTACCCACTACAAGTCACCTCTCACTATCTTAGATAGGACATCTTTCTTTGAAGTATCTGTTACTCACCACTATCAGAGAGGGGATACTTAGCTTCATGCCATGGCAGTCTCGGATGACGACCCAATGTCTGTTGTTCAATTTAAGAACACTTTCACTGCAAATTTGACAAAACGCAAAGAAGGTACCAATAAAAGATTTCTAAAGATAGCTACAGCACTCA